>NC_137133.1:20620349-21055349 GCF_949319135.1 Squalius cephalus | reverse complement strand
AGCACGCAATGTTGTTTTTAGCGCAATTTTCCACCGGACAAAATATATATGTTATATGTCATTATATAGATCAGTGGTCGGAAGCCTCGGAAGCGAGTATATTTAAATATTGAATTATTTAATTGTATTAACTGCCCTAATAACGTTAAAACATCATGAAAATAAAAAAATGACATGACAACTAATCGTTATAAAATCATTATTTATTTTATTAAAAGTTAATAATCCAGGTTTGTTTATCAGTACCATAGCAACGCTAACTTCCGTTGGGATTTTCGGATAGAAACCGTCCGTAGCCTTTCGCAAGAGTTAAATTTTTTGAACGCATCCGGATGGCCAACGGACACGATTTTTTTCGCACCGCACTCGTTCGCACCTGGTTCGGACCCATTCGCATGCGGTCTGCGAATCTCCATAGGAAATGAATGACTTCCGGTCGTTTCGCTGCCGTATCGGAGCTGATTTCAACTGCCAGTGTGAAGGCGGCGTTAGTGTTGTGATCCCATGACGTCAGAAAATTGCGCTAAAACACTCACTGAGTTTTTATTACTTGTTTTTATTCGAGAAGGAATGGTCAAGGCAGTGACCGTGGACCAAATCTGAGGTGTGGTCATATTTTAGCTTTTACAAAAGTCCTGTGGGAAACTTAATCAAGGATGGTCACCCTGTCTGCAAAACATGCACAAAAAAAGTCGCTGCAATAGGGGGAAACACTTCAAATCTGCCCAGTCGTATTGTATGACCATCACCCACTGTTTTATAGCGAACGCAAGGCAAGTTAACTTTGACCTCAATACCAAAACTACAACTGGGAAATAATTGGGCACAAAATGTTGTTTTGAGTTAAAGGTCCCGTTCTTCGTGATCCCATGTTTCAAACTTTAGTTAGTGTGTAATGTTGTTGTTAGAGTATAAATAATATCTGTAAAATTATAACGTTCAAAGTTCAATGCCAAGCGAGATATTTTATTTAACAGAAGTCGCCTACAATGAACGGCCGGTTTGGACTACATCCCTCAACTTCCTTCTTTAATGACGTCACTAGAACAGTTTTTTGACTAACCTCCACCCACAGGAATACACAAAAAAGGGGGCGTGGTCTTGTTGCGCTCCCACGGAGAAGAGGGAGCCATGTCGTCGAGACGGTGTTATTTTCAACCCGGAGTCCAATCACCTTTGTTTGGCCTTCCCAGGGACGCTGCAAACCAGGCAAATGGGTGACAGTGACGGATCGCTCTAGTCGCGGATCAAAAAAACACTCTTCCGTTCCGATTACCATAACAAATCGATTTGCCCCGCTCAGTGAAACACCCACTGAGAGTTCTGTTGATTGTGCCCTAGTTATTGGCGATTCTATTACACGGAACGTGAAAATAGAGACACCAGCCACCATAGTCACATGTTTGCTGGGAGCCAGAGCGCCTGACATCAAAGCAAATTTAAAAGTGCTGGCAAATGCTAATCGTAAATTCTCTAAGATTATTATTCACGTCGGCACAAATGATGTTCGACTCCGCCAGTCGGAGATCACCAAAATTAATATTAACACCCTGGGGTCGGCGGTGTCACCGGCGATACCAGCTCGCTTTTTTTTTATCAGTGTAAAAGAGACTCATAAATACTCTGTTGACTTTGATTTTCCATAGGAGTTTCATACATTAATCGATTCTGTTAAATGTGTATTATTTTTGTGTATACTCACAATAAAAACAAAGTGTTGTGCTTTTTGCCAAATAAAGAAAAATAAATTATGTTTTATTAACAAAGTTCGGGAGGAGCAGGTTCAGATAATTAACCAAATTATGCATAGCTGGAGATTAATCAGTAATCAACTCAATGACAGAGTATAAATTCACAGCAGACCTATCTCTGTTCATTGAAAGTTTGTCAGCATTTGGCTGCGCCCTATCTTCCCAACATGTCCGAACCAAGTTCTCCCATCCGATGAAGGAACTTTCCGTCCTTTTGGAATATTTGCCAGAATCCTCGGGTGTTATATCGTGGGCGTCAAGCCAAATAAACGGGTCCTTGCCACCACAGGCGAAATACCAGCGATCTTCTTCCGCATTTTTTCTAAACCAGATCATTCAAGTAACGTTTTTTCCTGCCATGGAGAATGGTCATAAGGCCTGCAAAGCACCACGCTCGCGTTTCGGGCAATGCCGCCCTCTTCACGCGAAAGAACGGGCTTCTCCAGCAGCTCTAGGCCGAAGCCGCAGGCCCTCAAAGAGCAGCGCCGCAGATTCAGTACTGGTCGGCCAGCCTACGCTCTCAACCCCGTTGGCTGAACTCCTCGAGCGCTCCGCTCCGTGGTTAAATTTCACATCGCATTCAGTTGTTCAGTTATAACGAGGGGAACACGTTTTTGTCGGTCCAAATAATTTTCTGTCATTAACGCGCTGCTTTCTTGTGGCTAAAACTCACAAGTACAGTAGCTCGCGGCCTCGTGCATTACGTGCTGAACGCATGAGCTCAGAATCTTTAACACTTATATCATTAACTATGTCCTGCAATTCATCTGCATAAATCGCGTAGAAACTTAAGTTATAGCATAAATGTTTTTATACATGGTTACAATCAATGTGCTTCACACCAATAGTTTAGTGATCCTTAAATGAAACAAAATTAAAACAAACACAAAGTGCCTAAACTAAATTCATGCAAAGCGTCGTCTTTCACGTAAGCTGTCTCCTTAGAAACCAGCAACAGATAAACGAACAATCGTTATCTAAATCAGAGTGTACTTTGACGTTTTGTTAATTATCAAACGTACAATAATTGATCTATCAGCCCTGCACAGTTTGGCTAAGCTCTGGATTCCAAACGCAGGTTAAAACCATGGGTTCAGCCTTATAGAATCCTGGCCATTAATTCGAACACAGTTGATCTCCAGTCCTCACGGCAAAGAATAAATAAATAAATAAATAAATAAATAAATAAATAGGACTTTCGGATCTCGTCCACCTCTCAGACAGTCAATATCGTTCTAAGCAAACTGATATCTGTGCTCAGCCACTTAAACAACAGAAATGCATAATCCTGCAAGGATTTCATCTCTAACCTCCTCTTCATCGCGTCTTAGATTAACGCACAAAAAGATGACCATCGGCTCTCCAAGCCCCACTCTCCTCCTCCCTTTGCTCATCCACACACTGCAGGAGCTCATTTCCTGGTTTTATGTGAGTCTGGCTATTTTTTCCTTTGCCACAGCAGTGATGTTTCCTCTGCTCCCACAGGTTCTCTGTAACTCTGGCTATTTGCTCCATTGCCGCAGCAGTGACGTTTTCTTCTGCTACCACAGGTTTTATCTTACTCCGGCTTTTTCTCCATTGCCGCAACAGTGATGTCTCCTCTGCTCCCGCAGGAGCTCTGTTCCCTTAGCTAATCTTGTTTACTGCCACTGCAGTGTCTCCTCTGCTCCCACAGGATTTCCGTTTCTCTCGCTATTTTTCTCCCCTGCCACAGCTGTGATGTCTCCTCTGCTCCTGCAGGAACTGTTTCTCCGGCTAATTCTCCACTGCTTCAGCAGTGATGTCTCCTCTGCTCCCGCAGGTTTTGTTACTCCGACTATTTTCTCCACTGCCACAGCACTGATGTCTCTTCTGCTCCCACAAGGTTTCTGTTACTCCGGCTATTTTCTCCACTGCTACAGTAGTGTTGTCTCCTCTGCTCCCGCAGGTTTTCTGTTACTCCGGCTATTTTCTCCACTGCCACAGCAGTGATGTTTCCTTTGCTCCTGCAGGAACTGTTTCTCCGGCTATTTTCTCCACTGCCACAGCACTGATGTCTCCTCTGCTCCCGCAGGAACTCTATTTCTCTGGATAACTTTCTATACTGCTGTAACAAGGCTGTCTCCTCTGCTCCCGCAGGAGCCCTGTTTCTTTAGCTAATCTTGTTTACTGCCACTGCACTGATGTCTCTTCTGCTCCCGCAGGAACTCTATTTCTGACTAATTTTCTATACTGCTGTAACAAGGCTGTCTCCTGCTCCCGCAAGAGCTCTGTTTCTCTGGCTAATTCTCTACTGCCACAGCAGTAAGGTTTTCCTTCGCTCTCATGGGTTTTCTGTTACTGGCTATTTTTTCCCCTGCCGCAGCAGCAATGTCTCCTCTGCTCCTGCAGGAACTCTCCGGCTAATTCTCTACTGCCACAGCAGTGAGGTTTCCTTTGCTCCCACAGGATTTGTTACTCCAGTTCATTTTCTCTACTGCTAGCAGGGATGTGTCTGCTCCAGCAAGAGAACTATTTCTCCGGGTAATCTCATCTTCTGCTACAGCCTTTCTCCGTCCAGCGAGCTTCGGTCTCCCAGAGGATGTACTGTAGCATGCATGTAAGTTTTCTCTTCTGTCCAGCGAGCATTGGTCTCCCAGCGGACACTGCATGCATCCATTTTTCTCTCTTCTCTGTCCAGCAAGCATTGGTCTCCCAGCGGACACTGCATGCATCTATGTTTTCTCTTCTCTGCAAGCATCGGTCTCACAGCGGAGGCAGTCCTTCCGTCCAACCTCATAGACTGCACAAATAATTCCAAACGCGAATTCTTCTCGCCGCTCGGCCACCTAAACCATGCTATACACATAATTCCGCAAGGCCGCCCTTTCATCACACACCTCCTCGCCCTAAGTTTATGGATAACTTGCTCTAATCAGTGGAATGGCTTAACCTTTTTCTACGATTACATCTCTCTCCCCCTCGATTAATCTGTTGACAGCTTCTTCCAATCGTCGTCACGGCTTTCCCAGGGGGGAAAGTGGTCAACTAACAGAATCCTGGTCCATCGCGACAAACTAAACTATGCACTGCATCAACAAAGGTCGTTCTTACTCACCCGCGTTAATTGCCACTCCTCAGATGCCTCATCTGGAACTCCACTTGATCAATTTGTAATAACTGCCAAACACGTTCCAGGAGCACAAAATCAAATCGCTGACTCTCTCCCATTACTCTTTCCAGAAATTCAGGACATTGGTGCCAGGAGCATAAAAAGCTTACTAGAGCTATTTAACCTGTTAAGCTGCAACCCCACTTTTGAAAAATCCCCAGAAATGACTTACCCAAACTGAAACAGATACAGTTCATGAACCCTTTGTACTAAAAGCACAAGTATGATCTCATTTGAAAGCTGACACCTGGCAGTTTGTAAATGTAGAATTAATTATTGTCAATGATTTTTTTTTTTATAAATAGCTTCAAAGTTTTGTAAAGTTATTAGAAATTAATTTTTATGAAACATCCTTATGAAAATAAAATTGAAGTTGGCACTGTAGCAATCTATAAATGCACTACAGCTAAAGCCACATGTCTAAACATTTTATGTTTAAAATCTGAAGATAATAAGTCCAAAACTCTGTATTTAGTTAAATGTTTTTCAAGACCATGTCAAATTACTTTATACTTATTTTGATTTGACTCTAAAATGCAACTGATGTTTATTGTCATCTTCTAAGCATCTATCCAGTATATTGTCTCTATTGTTTTGTGGTGCAAACGATTCCCATTCAGTCTGTGTCTCCCCCTGCACACATTCACACCTCTCCAGACTGGTTATGGCTCTAAATATGCATTTCTTTTGTCTGCATTATAGTTACTAACGACTGGCTATTCACAGGCTATTCATAGGGTTTCAATCCCTAATTTCTTTTCTCAAAGTTCACCTCACATTTTAAACTGTATCAAATGCATTTCTTGAATAAAGAAACATTTCAGTAAGCATTCAAAAAAGTATAAAAGTATAACTTCATATTTCATACAACATTCATAAAAGTATAACTTCTAGGTGGCAGGTGCACCTAGGGCTAGCTAGCATGTTAGCTTAGCACACCATCAATACACGACAATTTATGAGATTAAAACCATGTTTGTGCTCCAAACTTACTTTATAATGCAATTCGAGTATTTTAAATAATCTTCTGTGATCTAATTTGGCTTCAGATAAAAAAATCAGCCAGAAAATATACTATTGGTATAGGATTCTGCACAATGATAGTCTATATAGATTAGCATTACATTATAAATATAATCTATTATTATGGAAATACCTTAGCCTGACTTCGTCATACTCATATTCTAGTCAGAATGTGAGTCTGATACTGCTCCATAGAGAGTTGATTATGGGGCGTGTCTCAACCGAACCAGGAAAAAAAAAACCTCTGCACTCAATTGGATAGACCTACAACCAATCAGAGCAACGGAGTAAATGACGCATGTTCTTCATTCATATTTTCAACCAACAAAATGTCGCAGCTCTCTGCTCCTCTTTTAAAATGAATGCGCTGTGGATATCTTCTATAACAGACGCGATGGCGGAATCTACACATGATGTTTCATAAACAAAGTTCGGGAGGAGCACGTACAAATAATCAATCCAATATCAACTTGTCATCAAACAATACCATGTCCAACGTTACCCTATATCAGCATGAGGAAGCATATTCACTCTGTCAACTTACCTAACAGTCCTTGACAGTTTTTCAGCATCCCTCCACCACCCCGAATCCTCACTCTTGTCTTGTTCTCTCACAACCAGGAATACCGGGGGGGAGTATGGCTACCGAGCCCACAGCCCTCTCCTCGGACAGCACGTCATATACGCATTTATTCTGTCTGACTTATTTGTGTGAACTCGTGAAATCTCATATACGCATTTATTCTGTCTGACTTATTTGTGTGAACTCGTGAAATCTCATATACGCATTTATTCTGTCTGACTTATTTGTAAGTGAACTCGTGAAATCTCTTATACGCATTTATTCTATCTGACTTATTTGTAAGTGAACTCGTGAAATCTCAATTCTCCAGCTGCAATCGTCTTTGTTGTAAACTAGTTCAAATCAAGCGCTCTTTGGTGACGTGGGTGATTACGTAACCGCAGATCATCTGTCCATCATCGATTAAAGCCCGCCCTGGCAATTTGATTGGCTCGGCCTTTTGGGAGCCGGGCATAATTACTCCTCAATGGATCGAGTCCAGACCGAACTTCCCGACCAAAAAATGTTGTGGGCGGGGTTCGGGCTGGCACCCAGGCTAGAAATACCTGGCATGGCTTGAAAAACACAGGTAACTCAAATATCATTGCAAACATGTTTATTGTCTTCAAAACGTCTGTATCTGCATGTTACAGCGCGATCTCTTGTTAGCTTTGTGTGTATCAGTGACGTCCTGGAATGTCACATGATCATGGCTCTTCTTCATGTTCCATATATGGACTATTATTGTGCATATAGCGCCCTCAGGCTATTGGTATGAATTGAAAACACAGTATCAGAGTATCTAAGCGCTCATAATGATTACATCGACGCATTTGGGTATAAATTCAATAAATATTATTCCTGTCTATAGAAATATGATGTAAATCTATGAGAATCTATCAATATTTCTCCAAATCTGCACATTTTTGAGCTAAAAGCCCTGAAGGACGTTGTTTTGTGTATCGCTGTCATGACGACAGCATGGAGTTTTTTTATGAATGAAAGCGGCTGACGCGCATAATTCATATTAAAGGTATCGACTCATTTTTTCATTTCATAACTCCTGACACAAATTAAGAAATAACTGTCGCTATAAGTTTCTCAGAATACAATAGTGGTCAAATACTGAAACTTGAGTCTTATATCTTTTTAATGATGTATAGTTTGTCAAGGTATAACATTAAATCTGATAGTAACTTTGAACTATATATATAAAAAAAACGCTTCAGTGCGCCCGCGCACTGGCAATGGTTAACAGGCTAACCAGCATTCAGTTTTCAATAAATTAGTCTACGGTAAGCCTGCCCCCGCCATAAATAAATCTCAAACATCCCTGCTCATTAAAGGATTCAAGAACTTATCTCACTCGTCCGGATACCAGTCAATCTATTGCAATTGACATACTCACCAAATGTATTCCAACACTCTGTCTCGCATACCATTCCACCAACTCTGTCTGCACTGGAAGCACGTCTGTCCTAGCTGTCTTCGGTTTTCTCCACCGCTCCAAATTGACTATCACATCTAACGTCGACTCAAATACCCATCCTTCAATCTCAGATTTACAGATCGTAGATATCGAAACCATATTTTCTTCATCAAACAAGTAGTAAACTGATCGAGCAAAAAGGTCACTTCGTTATATTTTCAATCCGCCAACCCCCATCCAACTGTACCACTCTCGTTTGATTTACTGCAGTTTAAACGTTCAATGTTCAAATCCCTACTCGGCCCACATCAGAAGCGTTTCAAAACCTACATCAGATCCAGCCGCTTCCACATCAAAACGCTCACCAAGCCATAATTAAATCATTCATTTCCATCACCTGCTGCGCTCCATCCATTGTCACTCTCAGTACCAGTACCAAGTTCCAACCCACTTCCAGTATCACTTGGTTCGCTGCGTTCAAGCTCGATACAATAAACATCTACAATACAGCGTTTTTTTTTTTTACAAACAATGGCAGGCTCCCCCGTTCGCACACGTAACGGCTCCTCGTTCAAGGGCTGGGCTCTGTCCCCCTTCCGAAGCGCTGATCGAGCCCTCCCGTTCGAATCGCAGTGAGAGTCTGCCCATCTTAGTCGTCGTGGGACGGCCGCGCTCATGTCGCTGTGTGGGCTCCCCATTCGTCGGGCCGCGAGGGTTCTGTTCCCGTGTCCCAGCCCCCTTCGAAGCGCCGGTCGAGCCCCCCGACAGAGTCCAGCGGGCGCCCTCCCTTCCGCTGGCGAGGCCTACCCATCCGATGCCGTGAGCATCCAAGTTCCCGTCGGACGCTGCGAGGGCCCTCCCAGTTGAATGGCTAAACTCTTTCTCAAATCACGCTCGTAAAAATGCGTCATCGAGTTGACAGTTCAACTGCCGAATGGGCTTATCCGTCCGATGCCGTGAGCATCCAAGTTCCCGTCGGATGTCACGAGAGCCCTCCCGGTCGAACAGTCAAGCTAGTTTTTAGTAAATACCTTCTCATGCCTTGCACTTTTTGGGGGGATTAATTGCACATCATTTTACGATTGCTGTCCTGCGCTCACCTGGCTTTTATGGGGGGAGTACTTTGGGTTCGGGCCTAACTCCGAGCTCGGAGCCCTCCCCCCGGACAGCACGCCAAATACGCATAAACTTATTGTATTAATTATATGTAGATGTGAACTCGTGAAACACGAAGCGAGTTCTGCCTTCTCTCTGTCAGTGTAGTCCATTCTGAAACACGTCCGAAAATGAACAATAACTCAGCGAATACTCAGTCAAACAGACATACAGACACACAGGCATGAAGCTTGAATTCTCTTCTTTTAAATGAAGTAATTTATATAAAAAACAAATATTCTCAGTTCATGTAATCTGTAAGAAAAGAGCGAGATGTCAGTCGTTCTCATCTCATCTTATTATTTTTAATGTGACTCCGCCCACGGAGAGCGCGCGCTATTCAAACGCAAATAACTGAGGCAATCCTGCAAACTTGTGAACGCCTCCATATCAGCTCGAGAAAACACAAGTTTAATCAGATCATTGTAGCCTACTTGTTTACACCATCTCGCAGCGCTGTGAGGAATAATAATAATGGAAAATGTACCTCAGAAGTGCGGGTATTTCGAGGAGCAAGGATCCGACAGAACTGAGGAATACTGTAGTAAGTTTTTTTTCCTTCTCAAGTGAATCGCATTTCTGTGTGAATGAATGAACGGCAGCCGCAGAGATGCGCGCTGTTTACCACAGCTCGCGTTTCTGTGTGTGAATGAATGATGATGTTTTAGCAAACTGTATTGCTATACTGAGATGAGTAAAAATCGACTGAAATATGTTGAAATAAAATGTAGGCTATTTGTATAAGCAACGTATTAAACTGCAAATTAACATTTATATGCCCTAATATTTCATAAAAACAACGTTACAGTCAGGCGAAATATGAAAGACAACATTTTGTTGACTAGATTTGGGTACAGTTTTTACTGTAGAATATACTGCCACATCAAATAAGCTTTTGTTTAGCAATTTCTGCTCATATGTTATATGTATATATACAGTGAGGAAAATAAGTATTTGAACACCCTGCTATTTTGCAAGTTCTCCCACTTAGAAATCATGGAGGGGTCTGAAATTGTCATCGTAGGTGCATGTCCACTGTGAGAGACATAATCTAAAAAAAAAAAAAATCCAGAAATCACAATGTATGATTTTTTAACTATTTATTTGTATGATACAGCTGCAAATAAGTATTTGAACACCTGAGAAAATCAATGTTAATATTTGGTACAGTAGCCTTTGTTTGCAATTACAGAGGTCAAACGTTTCCTGTAGTTTTTCACCAGGTTTGCACACACTGCAGGAGGGATTTTGGCCCACTCCTCCACACAGATCTTCTCTAGATCAGTCAGGTTTCTGGGCTGTCGCTGAGAAACACGGAGTTTGAGCTCCCTCCAAAGATTCTCTATTGGGTTTAGGTCTGGAGACTGGCTAGGCCATGCCAGAACCTTGATATGCTTCTTACAGAGCCACTCCTTGGTTATCCTGGCTGTGTGCTTCGGGTCATTGTCATGTTGGAAGACCCAGCCTCGACCCATCTTCAATGCTCTAACTGAGGGAAGGAGGTTGTTCCCCAAAATCTCGCAATACATGGCCCCGGTCATCCTCTCCTTAATACAGTGCAGTCGCCCTGTCCCATGTGCAGAAAAACACCCCCAAAGCATGATGCTACCACCCCCATGCTTCACAGTAGGGATGGTGTTCTTGGGATGGTACTCATCATTCTTCTTCCTCCAAACACGTTTAGTGGAATTATGACCAAGAAGTTCTATTTTGGTCTCATCTGACCACATGACTTTCTCCCATGACTCCTCTGGATCATCCAAATGGTCATTGGCAAACTTAAGACGGGCCTTGACATGTGCTGGTTTAAGCAGGGGAACCTTCCGTGCCATGCATGATTTCAAACCATGATGTCATAGTATATTACCAACAGTAACCTTGGAAACGCTGGTCCCAGCTCTTTTCAGGTCATTGACCAGCTCCTCCCGTGTAGTTCTGGGCTGATTTCTCACCTTTCTTAGGATCATTGAGACCCCACGAGGTGAGATCTTGCATGGAGCCCCAGTCCAAGGGAGATTGACAGTCATGTTTAGCTTCTTCTATTTTCTAATGATTGCTCCAACAGTGGACCTTTTTTCACCAAGCTGCTTGGCAATTTCCCCGTAGCCCTTTCCAGCCTTGTGGAGGTGTACAATTTTGTCTCTAGTGTCTTTGGACAGCTCTTTGGTCTTGGCCATGTTAGTAGTTGGATTCTTACTGATTGTATGGGGTGGACAGGTGTATTTATGCAGCTAACGACCTCAAACAGGTGCATCTAATTTAGGATAATAAATGGAGTGGAGGTGGACATTTTAAAGGCAGACTAACAGGTCTTTGAGGGTCAGAATTCTAGCTGATAGACAGGTGTTCAAATACTTATTTGCAGCTGTATCATACAAATAAATAGTTAAAAAATCATATATTGTGATTTCTGGAATTTTTTTTTTTTAGATTATGTCTCTCACAGTGGACATGCACAGACGATGACAATTTCAGATCCCTCCATGATTTCCAAGTGGGAGAACTTGCAAAATAGCAGGGTGTTCAAATACTTATTTTCCTCACTGTATATATATATACTAGGGCCTGAGCGTCTCGGGCCAGGGCCGGGCTCGGGCTTAGATTTGAGGCCCGTGCAGGGCTCTACTTAAGAGAGCAGCCAGAAAAATGGAGCGCAACTGGAAGAAAACAAAACTAGAGGTATTTCGCATTTAATGGAAAGAGAGCTCGATTGCTTACAGAGAGGCCTTAAAAGCTGCTAGATCTGCTTATTTTTCAAACCTATTAGAAGAAAATAAACATAATCCTAGGTATTTATTTGAAACGGTGGCTAAACTAACGAAAAATAAAGCTTCAAGCACCGAAGTTTCCAAGCAGCACAGCAGTAATGACTTTATGAACTTCTTCACTTATAAGATTGATAATATCAGGGAGAAAATTATAACTATGCAACCGTCTACTACAGTATCGCATCAGGCAGTGCATTGTAGTCTTTTTCCAAAGGAAAAAATTGATTCATTCGTTGCTATAGGAGAGGAAGAATTTACTAAACTCGTTAAATCATCTAAATCTACAACATGTATGTTAGACCCTATACCGACTAAGCTACTGAAAGAAATACTTCCAGAGGTCATAGAGCCTCTTCTTAATATCATTAATTCATCTTTGTCTCTAGGATACGTACCAAAAACCTTTAAGCTGGCTATGATTAAACCGCTTGTTAAAAAAACGCAACTTGATCCTACAGAATTAGTCAATTACAGGCCAATCTCGAATCTACCTTATCTGACAAAGATATTAGAAAAAGCAGTGTCTGCACAACTGTGTTCCTTTCTTGAAAGAAATGATATCTGCGAGGATTTCCAGTCCAGATTTAGACCGTACCATAGTACCGAGACAGCTCTCATTAGAGTCACAAATTATTTGCACTTATCATCCGATCGTGGTTGTGTCTCTCTATTAGTGTTACTCGATCTTAGTGCTGCATTTGACACTATCGACCACAACATTCTTTTAAATAGACTCGAAAATTATGTTGGCATTAGTGGAATTGCACTAGCATGGTTTAAATCATACTTATCTGACCGTTATCAGTTTGTAGCAGTGAATGAATAGATGTCTCATCGATCACAAGTTCAGTATGGCGTACCACAAGGCTCAGTACTAGGACCGCTGCTGTTCACTCTGTACATGCTACCATTAGGAGATATCATTAGGAAACATGGAATTAGCTTTCATTGTTATGCCGACGATACTCAGCTGTATATTTCTTCAAAACCAAACGAAACCTACCAATTCACAAAATTAACGGAATGCATAGCTGATATAAAAAAATTGGATGACTCGTAATTTCCTACTTCTAAATTCTGAAAAAACAGAGATTCTAATTATTGGACAAAAAACTCCCACACGTAATAACCTAGAATACTGTCTAACACTTGATGGCTGCTCTGTTAAGTCTTCGTCGTCGGTTAGGAACCTGGGTGTGCTCTTTGATACCAATCTTTCATTTGAAAGTCATGTGTCTAGTATCTGTAAAACTGCATTTTTCCATCTTAAAAATATATCTAAATTACATCATATGCTCTCATTGACAAATGCGGAACAATTAGTTCATGCGTTCATGACCTCAAGGCTAGATTATTGTAATGCTGTAAACTCTGTCAGTTCAAAGCTAGACTAAAGACACATCTCTTTGACCTAGCATTCACATAATACATTATAGACTTCTATAATTCAGTGTTAGGCTGCATAGATTAGGTCAGCTGGAACCGGGAACACTTCCCATAAATCCTGATGTACTCGTTACATCATAAGAAGAATGGTATCTACGCTAATTTTAGTGTCTTTTGTTTATCCCGAGGTTTTCCCACAGCCTGCCGGATCCAGGCCGTATCCAGATCTGATGAAGGACCTGCGCCTGGACCCGATGACAACGCAGTGCTGAAGTGCCAACTAGTCTCTCCCTATGGAGAATCCCTTTACCACTCTACAGATAAAGCGTCGTCGGGAAACTCAATTCGCGTATCTACCCCGAATTGATAAAATAAAATAAAATTCTGTATCAAAAATTATAAGGAAACACCAGCACTTTGTTTAGGCTTGGTTTGTAGGGAATTCCAAACCTGTGCACATATATTCAAACGCACATAACTATAGAACCAATTCTTAATGCGCATGTGACCACCATCAGAGTTTCTCACAGGTTCGCGTTTAAAGTCTGTGTAGAGAGAATGGTGTCATCTTAGCGGCCCCTAATTTAATAACAAATGATTGTTGCGACGGAAGCGAATCAATCAAAACTAACTTTAGCTGGAAAATAACTTTATTAAAGAACCGCTATAAAGCCAAAACAATCTCTGTTACCTTAAATTATACGTTTGTCTCTGTAAAGCTGCTTTGAAACAATCTACATTGTTAAAAGCGCTATATAAATGAAGATGACTTGACTTGACTTGACATAAATTCATTTTGTACAGCGTACAAAACAATCATCCAGACAAGATGATCACAAAAATATTATCAAACTCTGTAAACAATAAATCAACTCTGATTTCATTTTCAATACAATCAAAAACGGAGACGGAAGACGGCAAGTTGTAGTTGAATGAAACGAGAGAGCGTGTCGTCCGTTGTGTTACATGGATGTGCGCTGTGTTAAAAATCGCCTGCTATTGACGACGATCATTATAAGGAAGGAAATGCCACAGAATAGAATCTTGCTTAAAAAAGTGTATAGAGCTGCTTGTTTTATTTGTTGTTTGTTGATTTTCAAATATAAGACTTGTTGAAATGTTTTCAGTGTGAGCATCAGTTATTTTTGAACACTTTCATCTCGTTTTAACAAAACCGTGATAATATCGATAATCACGATAATTTTGGTCACTATTATCGTGATATGAAATTTTCATACTGTCCCATCCCTAGCAGACTGGTAGGAGTAGTCTTGGACAGCAACATGCCCAGGGCATCATGGGTGTTTAAGTTTTCCTACCAAAAAAGTCAAAAAGGAAGACTGCAAAAAAGCAAAAAGGTTTTCTCTGGTCAGGTAGCTCCGTTTTTTCTTCAGACTTTCTACAATATAGGCAGACAAGTTTTATTGAAAGCCCACTCTGCCAGCGGTAAAGTACCCCTTTAAGAAGAAATACATTTATAAGAATGATTTGTGAATCTGCGGCCTAAGATTCAAACTTGCATTACCCTCATGAGCACCACTGCTCAGTGTGTTCTAACTGCTAGACTAAGAGACAATACGTTAACCACTTTTTTTCACACACTGACACACAAAACCAGACTGCATACTACAACAGTATAGGATAAAACTGAATTTTGCACACAAAACTTCATTCTATGAATTTACTAGTGGTGGGCCGTTATCGGCGTTAACGTGCTGCGTTAACGCGAGACTCTTATCGCGCGATAAAAAAAATATCGCCGTTAATCTATTCTCAAAGTTGGGTGGGAGCTCGCTCTATACTACACAAGCTATGATGACGCAATATACCCGCAGCCGCGAGGAACACCCGGCTGCAACGCATCATATTCGTCATCATCTTAAGTAAACACGGCTGAAAGTGAAAGCTGGTGAAAAAGATAGGTGCAACATCCATTATTTGGACTTGGTTCGGATTTAAGCCGTCCGACGAGCAGCAGCAAAATAGACAGAGTGTGTGGGGTAACAGTTCGGTAAGTTAACACACGACTAATCCGTTCTACCACCTCAAATTCAAAACGAAACATGATATCACTGAATACCAGCGTGCGCGTATTATTCCCAATATATCTTAGTGGTGTAGCACATAATCTCTGTCTGCGCCCGATTTTAAGAATCGTTGTTGTGTTTCTTTTTAACTGAAAAGACATCAGTACAATATTCTAATTTTAAATTTGGGGTTTCATAAGCTCCAAGCCATAATAAACATTAGACCTACTTAAGTCTCTGCAGCTAGTGTACTTAAATTTTATTTATCTGCAAAATTATGTTGTATACTTTTGCACAATATATGTTCTCAAAACTACATACACCCTTTAAAAAAAAACAAAAAACATTTAGCAGTTGTTTAGCAGGGTCTGTGTAACCTGTTCTGAAATGGTTTTATTATAATATATATCGTTATCGCAAGAGGCTGCAATGTATATCACAATATGGATTTTAGGCCATATTGCCCATCCCTAATTGATAGCCTATAGTAGTTGATAATAACATAGGCCTACCTAATGTTGCCTACGGACGGTAACAGTACAGTAGTAACCTTTTACAGTCTATGAGTAGAACAGCTTTCTCAAGCAGTTTGTGATGCATTTTAGAAACAGGAGATGAGCCCCTGGTCTAATGCGCCACCTGGCTTGAGAAACCCGTTCTCAAAGACTTACTTTTATAGTCATTATTTGGGTAGCACACATATTCTGAATGCCTTCGTCAGAATTCAGATGAGCCATTTTAATCTAGATTAATCTAGATTAATTTCAAAATTAATCTAGATTAATCTAGATTAAAAAAATTAATCTATGCCCACCTCTAGAATTTACATAAATAAAATGCACATTTAAATGCATATTTCTGCATATTTTCAATTGAATGTTACGCAACTTGTCAACTCTTTTCAGACCAAGCATACCCTGATCCCACCGTGACTATTTTATGAATCCAGCTTTGGGGTAGAATGAATAATCAGGAGAGAATGTCTGTACAAGAGTGTGTGTGAAATAGTTTTCTGCCCTGTGTTGGTATATTTAGTCTATTTAGGCTGCATAGTTTAGGAAACACTCCCCATTAATCCTGATGTACTTGTTACATCATAAGAAGGATGACATCTACGCTAATATTAGTCTCTCTGTTTATCCGAGGTTTACCGAAGTCCGCCGGATCCAGGCCGTATCCAGATCTGATGAAGGACCTGCACCTGGACCCATCCATGGCGAATCCCTGGAGTGCCAGCCTCATCAGCCCTGTGAAGGCCTCATCGACACGACAGCCATCAGCACTGATCCTCAACAAACTCGTCTCCATACCGGCGTGATGACTCCGACTTCCAACCAGATGGAACTGGATAAATATTCTGAATGTTCTGGTCCAATCTGACTTCTGACCTGTAATGCTGTAATCATAATCATGCGCTGTTCGCTCGTTGGCCAGAGGAGAACTGGCCCCCGACTGAGCCTGGGTTCTCTCAAGGTTTTTGTTTTCTCCATTCTGTCACCTGGTGGAGTTTTGGTTCCTTGCCACTGTTGCCTTGGCTTTTGGCTTGCTTAGTTGGGGACATTTAATATTAAACAATAGTATTGATCTGCCTTACTTAAGGTGGACGATGACGCAATTTTTCTTCTAGAAACAAACTTTGTTGTTTTATTTTCATGTTATCACTGTGAAGCTGCTTTGATACAATCTGTATTGTAAAAAGTGCTATATAAATAAAGGTGACTTCACTTGACTATTTACTATTGCAACAAGAATTTCATTTACATCATAGCTGTGAGCAATGATTTGTTACTTGCTATTGCTCATTATAGAGAAAATATTACAGGATAAGAATCTAAGACCCATTATGAGTGAATAGTATTTTTGCTCTTTGTAAACTTTCTAAAAGCTTATGTTGTCAACTTTTAAGAGTACACTAACATATAATGTTGAGGCTCTTAAGACTGTCAAGACTTTACTCTTGACAGATAAGCCACAAAAAGTCTCATTTTGATTTAATGAGATTAATTAATTCAGTTGGCTTTTGTGGCAGTGAAAATAAGAGTATGAGTACCTTAACATTAAGAACCTTCATAAAGCCATACTATCACCACACTATAGCAAAACGCAATATAAGCCCACTGCAAATGAACTTGGAAACACAAGTGTGACACTTCCAGCTCACATCTGTCGGCCCCAGGCCACAGACTCAGAAAGCAGCCCCAGAACAATCCCTGCAGGGCCCTTAAACAAGAGAGGCTGCAGTAGTCGGGAGAGGAGGCGGGTGGGGGTTTGGCATTAACATGTGACTACGTGTTCTTGACTGCAGGTGGAATGGCGGAGACAGCAGCGCAAGAGGCATGTTAACACATCTACATACACACACACAGAGAGAGAGAGAGAGAGAGAGAGAGAGAGAGAGAGAGAGAGAGAGAGAGAGAGAGAGAGAGAGAGAGAGAGAGAGAGAGAGAGAAAGAGGCCTCCGAGTGCTTCAAAAATAGAGTGCTCTTCAGGACTCAGGCAAGGTTAACAGGATGAGACAGCATGCTCTCCCTCTGCAGCAAACCACTGCCTGAGAGATTCCTCTTTACATTCGCTTCTGTGCTTCATTATTGCAATGCATTTTGAATGCACCACCCTTCTTCACTGCTTTCAGAGTGCTGTGGATTTCTGTAAAAGCCTTAAAAAAAATTCTAAATACATTTAGCCTTTCTTAAGTTAGTGCCTTTCTTGTGTCAACGGTTGTGAAAAACATGGGCCTTGTTAAAGAATAGTTCAGCTAAAAATGAAAATTGTGCCATTATTTGCTCACCCCTATAACCAACCCAGTATTGTCACATTTAGTTTAGCTCTTGATATATATAATTTTTTTCTTGCTTTTTTTTAACCTGGTCACTTGTTACCCTGGGTACACATTGGTTTAATTAAGTCACACCTGTTCCTTGTTTTACCTACAGTTTCTGTGTATTTATAGCCCTGTGTTTTAGTAATTGGTTGTCCATTTGCTGATGCTCGTCGGAAGGCTTAAATCCGAACCAAGTCCAAATAATGGATGTTGCACCGATCTTTTTCACCAGCTTTCACTTTTAGCCGTGTTTACTTAAGATGACGACGAATATGATGCGTTGCAGCCGGGTGTACCTCGCGGCCGCGGGTAGATTGCGTCATCATAGCTTGTGTAGTATAGAGCAAGCTCCCAACCCAACTTGGAGAATAGATTAACGGCGATATTTTTTTTATCGCCCGATAAGAGTCTCGCGTTAACACAGCACGTTAACGCCGATAACGGCCCACCACTAATATATATATATACATGCTATATAGAAAGAAACATGTTGAAATATGTTCTCTGCTTGCGCTGTGAGTTTGAGTCACTCGCACTGTGCGTTTGAAAAGCAAAACGCACCAACATTAGGCTTCATGTTTTTACTCCAATTTCATTTCATAACGTATGGAACCATTTGAAGTTACATGATAATCTATATATTTTTCTCTAGTGTAGTGTTACTGAAGTGTTCCTTTTTAACGATTTATAGGCCGCCTGCTATAGGCTATTGTTCTTATTTTATGCAGCCCTACATGTCTACAAGGCACAACAAACCTGCAGATATATATATATATATGGGCCATTCTACAGAATTGGTGCAAACTGTTGTCCCTCATCCAAAAAACACATTTGAAAAGCATTTAATTATTAAAATCTTAGATGTTTACTAAGATCCTTCAATTATCTATTGAAACCCACAATAATATTTAAGATATCAGTAAGCTTTACATATATAAAATCATTATTTATGGGCTACTTTCAATTAGGAGGTGGCTGTCCCAAACCCTAACCCCTAAATTTCAACTTGTGAAAATTATATTGAAAAAATTTTTGCAAATTTTTCCATTCTTGTTTTAAAAAATATATTTTTGTTTTCTTTTAAAAAATGAAGTTAAAAAAAATATTTATTTTATTTTTTATTTTTAAATCATGAAACTTTATCTAAAAAAACTTGTCCCGCATTTTCATGTCACTACCAAAACAGTGAATGTTGTAGTCCATTGGCTGAGACTGATTTTAACCACAGCCCTACATTTTTGATCAGGAAATATTCCTGTGTCCCTCTCTCTCATGTGCTATATGGTGAGTAGATTGATCCCCACATTTTGAAGTAAATGTGTTCTAAAGTCTAAAAATCTGTGTTGTAACTTTAAGGAATGTCACTACCAAACTCATTTTTTCTGCTATTGAGAAAACTTTTTTGGATGTTATTCCATAAAATTTAGTTGTTATATGTGTTCAACTGTTCTGACCAGTGATTGCTAACCATGTGCTGATTAGCATCTTCGAGCTAGGCTCAAAAGTATCTAAAATTGTCACTACCAAAACAGTCACAACCGTAACATGTCTTGAAGTTTCGGTTGTGACATTATTGTTTTGGTAGTGACAAAAGGGAACACATAATCCTTTATTTGGAGGAATAAACTACATTTTAGTACAGTTATGCAAATAATTACTACTGTAGTATGTTTTAGTAGTGTTTTAGTATGCAAGATTCTGTTAAAATTCTGTAATGTGATGAGGTTACAATTACTTAAGGTTGCAGTCCATGATACTAGCTTAGGTGTAAGGTTGTTGTCAGTAATGTTAATTTCTATGATTAACTTGACAGGAAGAATGACAGAAAACACCAACATGACAAAAAAAAAAAAAAAAAAACTACAACAGAGAGACAGAGAGAATACAAATAAAGGTTGAGGGAAGACCCAGTGAAGTACGAGGAATACTTAAAGGATTAGTTCACTTTAAAAAAAACTTTTGCTGATAATTTACTCACCCCCATGTCATCCAAGATGTCCATGTCTTTCTTTCTTCAGTCGAAAAGAAATTAAAGTTTTTGATGAAAACATTCCATGATTTTTGTCAATATTATGGACTTCAATGGGCCCCAAACGGTTCAAGGTCCAAATGACAGTTTCAGTGCAGCTTCAAAGGGCTTTAAACGATACCAGACGATGAATAAGGTTCTTATCTAGCGAAACGATCGGTCATTTCAAAAATAAATAAAAAAGTTTAAGTTTTATAAGCACAAATGCTCGCCTTGCTCTGTTCTTCTTGCTTCTGTTTTCATCAAAAACCTTAATTTCTTTTTGACTGAAGAAAGAAAGACATGGACATCTTGGATGACATGGGGGTGAGTAAATTATCAGCAGAAGTTTTTTTAAAAGTGAACTAATCCTTTAAGGAAAGAAAGAGAAAGAAATAAGAAACAAAGGGAAGGGAAGAAGGAAAGTTGAAGAGTATCAGTGAATTATCTGACAGGGAGCAAAGACAGGTCAGAAAAGCATGGAGGAAAAGACAGAAAAGACACAGGATGATGGTGAAAAGACAAAAAGAGGTGGAGACATTTTGCAGGGCTTCCACACCACCTAGCACTTCCAGTGAGGGTGATCAGACACCAGTACACACACACACACACACACACACACACACACACACACACACACACACACACACACACACACACACACACACACACACACACACACACACACACACACACACACACACACACACACACACACACACACACACACACACACACACACACTTCAGTGGTTCTGGAGATTTATCTGAATGAGGAAAATTATTCTGAAATTAAATGTTTTATGTAAACACACACACACACACAGTTCAGTGGTTCTGGAGATTTATCTGAATGACTCAAACAAAATGTTGAAAATGTGAAAATAAAACAAAGTGGTTCTGAAACAGTCTACATTGTAAGTTGTTGTTGTTTTTTAGGAAGAAAAATCTATGAGCATACCTCTTCTCACTTGCACCTCAAGACCCAAAGTATAGAATAGCTCTAGGTGTGCTTATAAGATCTTTACTGTCAGATGTGTGTCTGCTATATGTACTGACTGCATATGTGCATCATAGTTATTTATTTATATTAACATAAAATGTGGACAGTCTGATTCAGCCATGGCAAACTAAGTATTGTGGTCACTACCAAAACATCACTGTCACTACCAAAAATGTGAAGTCACTACCGTAACATGGGATGTTTTGTCAAAAATAAAGTATATTGAATTATCAACTAAGATGTTATGATAGTGTTTGGTTCAATGCATATTCAAACTAATGAATCCTTAACTTTGAAATCAGTATGATAAATTTTATGCCTTCTACAAAGAAAGATTGGGTTCAAAATACAACAAATCTCATAAATTACATTTAAAATATTATTAAAATTATAACCTTTATTGATTTAACCTGTAAAAATATTTTTTTAAAATAGAAAAAATATATATTTATAAGGTAGATGTAAACAAAATCTTAATAGGTCATTATAAGCCTTCTTAATAAATTATTTAATATTGTGTTTCGGTAGTGACAAATTTGGGGAGAAGGAAAATATTCCAGGATTTTCTAAAAATACAATATGAGAATTAACTGCACAATTACTAGAAAAGCATACCTTGGATATTATACAATTTACATACATGCAAAATTTGTGTAAAAAAACAAAAAAAATTCAAGATGTTTCCAACTCTGACTTTGCACCAATTCTGTAGAATGGCCCATATATATATATATATATATATATATATATATATATATATATATATATATATATATATATATATATATATATATATATATATAAGGGCTGGGCAATAAAACGATAGCGATAATTATCGCGATCTAATTTTTCTCGATAAAACGATATCAAGAGGTCGATAAATGTTCGATAATGTTTATGCGCCAAAAGCGGAACGAAACTCATTTGAACCGCGCGCCACACGGACCATTTATCCGCTTGGCTCAAAGTCCAAACGGCAGCGCAAGCTCACTAGAGCAGATGTGTTTACTCTAATCGGTCTCGGTCACGAAATCCAGTGAGAAGCGCTTGAGTTCAGCGAAGAACACAAATGTCTCCGTGATTTAAACCAGTTTAAAGGCAGATGAAACAGCGCTGACAAACAGGAGAAACACTGTGCGCAACGATACAGTCAGAGGACTTTTCCGTCTACAAATCCCCATCATTTACCATGGATTTACTGTAACGTTAGCCTAGTAATATCAACTGCACCATGAAATCTGGGATAAACATATTGAATTGTATTATATTATTAATGTAGACAATGTATTAAAGGACTAATGGAATATAATTACAGTATTTAATAATGTATTTAGGCTACTGTTTTTCATACAAATACCATAGAAACCATAAAGTTACACTTTGCCATGATAGTGAGGTGCTACAGGGTATGCCTGGTTTCATCTGTGGTTGTCATGATCTAAATGCATGATACTGGATGACCAATAGTTAAGTTTAATAAAACTCAAACAGTCAGAATATTACATTTTACCAACAACAAAAAAAAAATAGCACATGCAGAAACTAAGAAATTGTCCAATAAATATATTTATTTTGTTAAGGAAAATGACAAATGTTTGAATGTTCAACCTCAGATTTGTGAAATGTTCACCTGTTGGCAAGTGTTTGTCATGATATGTTCTGACAATAAAGAGTAGTTTAAAACCACAGTTAACGCTCTGGTTTCTACAACTTTTACTTAGGAGCAAAAATATGCCTTTAAACTTGAAAGAAATAAAGATTTGACTTTTATCGTGATAATTATCGATATCGACTGATATAAAAAAAATTATCGTGATATTTTTTTTTGGCCATATCGCTCGCACGCACGCACGCACGCACACATAGCACGCGCACGCACATAGCCTTCACCATACCTAGAGATTGGCATGGAGTACTTTCCATAAGATCATCTCTCAATGCAAATCAAACCAGCTATTAGGCTAACTGAAATAAAACCATGCCAATCTCTAGGTATGGTGAAGGCTATGTGATGATGTGGGGCTATTTTAATTCCAAAGGCCAAGGGAACTTTATCAGGATGCATAGTATCCTGGATCCATGAAGTAACTGGCCTTTAAAAATAAAAATCTGCCTGCCTCTATGGGAATTTAACATAGGGGTGTCCAGACTTATGCACCCTGTATTTTAAGGAAGAACATTTATTTATTTACGATACATTATTCATTCACAAAGAAAATTAGTGTCCTTAAAGGAGAACTCCGGTCAATTTTAACATTGAGCTAATTTTTTTGTAAATTTGGAGTGCTGTCAGTACAGAGAACAACGACAAAAATTCCTGTTTTCAGTCGAAGTCCACAGTAGTCGATTGTCGAGTTCACGCGCATAGGTTTAGTTACCTATGATCACGTGCGTGAACTCGACAATCGACTACTGTGGACTTCGACCGAAAACAGGAGGTAAATACAGGTATGTGCGCTGGCTGAATTAACATCACTTTTATTCATATCTTTCACATCTACTGCAGTCAGATTCACCGTGTTCACTCTGAAGGAATCACTCAACATGGCTGGGCACTTGTAATGACACATCAAGGATGTTATGCTATTTCAATTCCAAAGACCAAGGGAACTTTATCAGGATGCATAGTATCCTGGATCCATGAAGTAACTGGCCTTTTTTCTGGGCCCTGGAGGTGTTCTGACATGCTCTGACATTTGTGCTTATTTCTGTTACTTGTGACATTTTCATGGCTAAAGTCTAATTACACTGTATTCAGCACAAACTCTGCTACAATAATATATCAGCAGCATGTGTGTAAAAGTTTGTAGTTTTGAGATAATGACATGTATGCGTGGTTTGTGAAAATACAAAAAAAAATTCTCACTGAAATAAGGTCATGAAACCCATACTGATTATTTCTTCACAAGACTTTTGAAAATTGTATGACGTAGCCTAGAATATTTGCTCTAAAACGATGTGAAAATCACCCTGACTGCTCATTCAGATAAGACAATATATTGATTTAAAATTTTTACGACGTGTTTTGTGCCACAAAGCTTTATGCGGGAGCTCATTAATATGTAAGCTTTTCACACCTGAGATAGACAAAGACCCTCCTCTAACGGCCCTATTAGGAGCTATCAGGCCCTGTCATTCTGAGCAACCTTTCACAAAGAATGAGGAGATTTAAAAAAGAATGGCTTTTAGATTGTTTGATTTATTTACAACACAACATAATCCAAAGATACACAACAAATTACAAAAAAGCACTCATTGAAACCAATGATCCAAAGACAGAGACCTTTGTGCCATTCCTAAAAACATTGTACATACCTTTCATTTCCAAGGTGTTTGATTTTCACTTTACCATGTTCATGTACAGAGACTCATGTGAATGGTGAAGTCTGCAGGACTCAGTGGCATCTGGGCCCTGAAAAAAAAAAAAGTGAACATACTGATATCAAGAGAAAGGCCTGCATGATTTTGGGAATACATTTTAGATTTTTCTGGTTAAAATTGCTTTTTAAAATTCACAGAATACACACACACACACACACACACACACACACACACACAAATGTTTCCAACAATAATATAATGAACACCAGGTTTGTTGTGCCTTGTAGGCATAGGCTATGCGCAGTGCTGCATAAAATAATAATAACAATAACCATAGCAGCCAATAGATCTTCCAAAATATTTCAGTAACAACTAAGCTAGAGAAAAATATATTGATTATCATGTTACTTCAAATGTTTCCATTCGTTATGATGATATGAAATGAGATAATAGTAAAAACATGAAGCCGTTTGGTGCGTTTTGCTTTTCGAATGTATCAAATATGATACATTCAAACGCGATCGCGCTCAAATATAAAACATTATGGTTACCATATACATATCTACGTTTGAGCAGATATCCACAAACACAGTAACAGTAAACACGGGTCTAAATATTATAATATTCACCATATATCTAGCAACAGTTCAACTGCAATGTGAAATTTATGCAACAATAACAAACTAATATGTAAGAATTTCTTACCTTACATCTTTCTTGTCTTCAAATCGCATTCTTCTTCTTCTGAGGTAGCCTAAATCCAATGTAAGCTCACGATGCGCCTTTCAAACTCGACGAAAAGCAGACTTGTGAAGTGTTTTGGTGTTTTGTTTTTGAGGTAATGAGCGCGATCGCGTTCCATGTGGAGATTTGCATGTGAATATCTTTTGCGCGAGTGGGCGTGTTCAAATTAAAAGTAATTAGGAAGCGTTTGAGAAGCTGGACATCTTGTTGGTTTTATACAAATTACTTAAACAGAGAATATTTGTTTTCAGTTTGAATCCGATCATTTAAAAGTACACACTTAAATGTTTATAAAGGTATATGGCTCATAAATGTGTGACAAGTATTCGCTGAGTTTTGTTTCAGTTTATAGACGTGCTCAAGAAAAAAAAGTTCACCGCGACGGAGAGGCAGAACGCACACCCTGTTTATTTTCTTTATTTTACAAAAGCACAATGTTTTGATTTGATTGTAAGTGGACACATACAAAAGTAGAAATATCACAGATTCTTTTTTTATATTTCTTTTTTCTGTATGACCATAAATGACGGAGTAATTTAAGTTTATAGTTCTACAATGTGAAGAAAATCCAGCAAAACGCGCGGGCGCGTTTGCCGACCTCAGAGGGTTAAGGCATTAAGTTAAATTTCCAAAAGATGATTTTTTATTCCTCTTTTTAGTAAACTTTAGCATGGGTGTCTAAACTTATGCATAGCACTGTATATATATATATATATATATATATATATATATATATATATATATATATATATAGTAATTTTTAAATCACAATTTTAACCAGAAAAATCTAAAATGTATTCCCAAAATCGTGCAGCCCTATAGTTTCTCTTGATATCAGCATGTTCATGTTTTTTTCTTTTACAGGGACCAGATGCCACTGATGAGTCCTGCTGACTTCAGCATTCACATGAGTCTCTGTACATGTACATGAACATCAGTTCAATAATGTGCTTTTTTGTCCTTTGTTGTGTATCTTTGGATTATGTTGATTATGATTATAATCCAAACAATCAAAAAGCCATTCTTTTTTAAATCTCTACTCATTCTTTGTTTATAGTTCTCTCACAGTCCCACCTGATTTGTGTTTTTCAGGTGTGAAACATCAATATTCATGATGATTCACGCCTCCTCACATACAGCTTTCTTACACAAAACATGTCTTACAAATTTTAAATCAATATATTGATTTATCTGAATGAGTACGCAGGATGATTTTCACATATTTTTGAAGGAAATATTCAAGGCTACGTGCTCATTGCAGCAACCGTAACCGTTACAATTATTGTTATTTTTATAATTTAGTTTTATGTATTTAGGATAAATAAAATGCTAGCTATGAAAATAGTATATGCAGGACAAAGAAGATGTGGTATTCATTGTGGTTTAGAAAAATGACAATTACAGAATTCTTCGGTGATGTACAGTATCATTGTCAGTGAACAAATGAAACTATTGTGTGGGTGTAAAAATGTATACATGCGTTTATTTTCTAAACATCCAATGAACCAAAAGTGCCCATAGGTGAAAACAACAACAACAAGAAAAAATATATTTTATAAAATTATTATATACAAAAATATATGTTTATATATTTATATTATTAAATTATATATTAAATTATATTATATTATATTTATTACATTGCCTGAATAAAAAAAATAAATAAAAAAATTGTGGTTTCTGTGGTTTCCACAACTGAGCCAGAACCATCTGCTAACACTTGAAAATTCTTTGTAGAATAATAAAAAAAGAGGCAATCCACCCATGCTGTGTAAAGATTGCATCCCCAAATAGCCTGAGGAGCAGCTATCTACAAACTGTCATAAAAACTTAATGTGAGTTTGCTCCTAATTCTGAACACCATGGGAACATTTTCTTGCTCCAAGCCTTGTTCAATTTAACTTTCGGATGCTCCTGAGCGAAGAGCGCAGAAAGACAGTCTGTAGAAGTGAAAGAGAAATCCTATTAAAACTCCAGAGAAATGTTACACAAAAACTATACAATCTCCTCAGCTGTAAAGCAGAAACTGCTGTCCACTCAGTGTCAGTACAGCCGAAGGCTCATGGATTCTCTCAGCTGTCATTTCTGATATAAAATCCAAAAGCTTGTTGTGTAGAAGAAGCTGAACTCAGTGAGATTAAGCCTTATTTGTTCTAAAGAACTTCGGTTTAACTCTGTGCTTTGTATTTAGGCAACTATGTTTTTGAAAAATGAGACAGTATATATACTGGCAAGCAAGGTTTATGAATTACAGGTGGTTGGGGGTGTCTGACTGGGCTTAAATAAAGAAAAATAATAGTAAAAGAAAGGTTGGTCTGCAGTCTTAAAAACAAAATCAACGAGCCAAAGAGGGCCCACGTCACTCCTCTGTTCAGCTCACTGCACTGGCTACCTCTCGCTGCTCGCATCAAGTTCAAGGCATTGACGCTTGCTTACAGATCTATCACAGGCTCAGCTCCCTCCTACTTTCACTCACTCCTACGAGTCTACATCCCTGCCAGAAGCCTACGATCGGCCAACGAGCGACATCTCGTGGTTCCATCCCAGAAAGCCACAAAATCACTTTCCAGAACATTCTCATTCACAGTTCCATGCTGGTGGAACGCTCTCCCCACCCTCATCCGGAATGCAGAATCCCTGACAACCTTCAAAAAACATCTGAAAACCCATCTCTTCCGGGAGCACTTAACCTCATAAAAAAAAAAAAAAATAAATAAAAAAAAAACACCTCCCCTTTCCCTCTAAACCTCACTTATCGGGCTTATGCTACTCTGAATAATGCCTGAACGTTGTATCTTGAGCACTTCTTGCGCTGCTTTTTGTTTTTTGCCTCTTCATGATGACTCGCTTAATCTAGTCCTACTTTGTAAGTCGCTTTGGATAAAAGCGTCTGCTAAATGACTAAATGTAAATGTAAATGTAAAATGTATCATAAAGGCATTTGTGCTATTATGTCACCCTTAAAGGAGAACTCCGGTCAATTTTAACATTGAGCTAATTTTTTTGTACATTTGGAGTGCTGTCAGTACAGAGAACAACGACAAAAATCGGTGTTGCCTACACCGTGTTAAAGATATTAATATTAATATCTTTCACATCTGCTGCAGTCAGATTCACCCATGTTCACTGTGAAGGAATCACTCACATGGCTGGGCACTTGTAATGACACATCAAGGATGTTAAGAGGCTAAAAGCAGGTTTAAAACTTGCCCCATTGAAGTCAACAGGGTGCAAATTTTAAAAAGAGGATAACACGGTGTAGGCAACACCGATTTTTGTCGTTGTTCTCTGTACTGACAGCACTCCAAATTGACAAAAAAATTTGCTCAATGTTAAAATTGACCGGAGTTCTCCTTTAACACTGCATTAAAGACAAAATAATTTTAGAGATTTGTTTCGTCCGATTTTTACTGATTGCATGAATTTAGTTCCTTTCAAGTAAACAGAGGTTTTATATTTTCTTTTTCTTATGTCTGCAAAGGTTCTGTCAACTATAATAAACGAACAACCCATTGCATCTAAAAATGGTTTATCACAATACCATGAGGCCAGCATCATGTGATGTTATGTTAGACATTTTGTAGACATGATTGTTAAAGTCTTCTCATTCATTTCAATATTTTTTCAACATTAACCTATTGTCAATGAGTGTAATTTGTTGGGTACATTGTTATGGTTAGCAATATTTCTATGATTTCAATTCAACTGTACATTCAAATCCTGATTAAGAAATAATAACATTTGGTTGGCCAGCCAAATATGACATGTTAAAAGTAGTTTTATTGAAACCAGCTATTTGAAGTGAACAGTGAACAGTTGCAAAATCAAATGAATAAATAATAAACAGGTTTCTTCACCTTAGGGCTGCACGATTATGACAAAAAATCATAATTGCCGATTATTCCCTTGTAATTGTTATTTGCGATTTATTAATTATGATTATCAAAGTTTACATTGAATATATATAAAAAAAATTGTGTAAACATGTTATAATTTGCCTATATATATATACACACACACACATATATATATACACTTTTCCCCTTTACTTAACATGAATTGTAAGAATATGACTAATAGTAAAGACTAGTACTAATAAATAAACATTAGGCCTATGCTAAAGCTATTAAATAGCAGTCCCAAACTAGTTTTTGTTAATGCAATGTTGGTATGAGCCACTACAATCATTTAAAAATATAAAAAATAACACAAAGAAAAATAGTGGCATTTTGGGGTTAATATGGAAATGACAGTTACCATGGTGAATACATAATAGGCCTACTAACAAGAACTGTTAATGAAACATGGAAACTGCTCCTGGTGAATAGAATGAAAATCATACCTGCATTACTTTTATTTCGTGTAATTTACAACGTAACGGCGTTGCATGCTCGTAGTTTCTTTTGCACTTTATCAGTGAGGCGATACACAGCGCGCGCCGCCGCATTTGCACGTGCAATTGAGTGTGCGCTCCGAGCACAGGATAACGGCTGACAGGACAAGAAAGTCTGTTTTTCTGAGGTGAAAGACTTTATTTCAGCGTGTCACTGCCTGGTAGTTCCTATTGTGCTGGGTTTTCTGAAGTAGTCATGATTCGCCTCTCATAACATGCTCTAAACACGCACGCAGAGTGGAAAAGGAGGAGCGGAGGCGCGGGGAGCAGAGCGCAAATTTGAACTATATCGATATGCGATATGGTCTAATTTCATATCGCATTTAAAAATATATCGATGTATTTTTTATATCGATATATCGCCCAGCCCTTTGTTATGACCCTACTGTGTGTACTGTGTGACTGTGTCCACAGATGATAATAAATTGTTTGCCATAGTTTTTTTTTTTTTTTTATAAATATTAATTCAACCTTCCATGTGCCAGAGGAGACTGACTGAGTGTCAAGTGCATGAGTTAACAATGTGTGCAATAGTTAATGTGTCCAGTTAACTATGATACTTGTGAATTATTATTATTATTTTACATTTTAAATAACTAGAATGCTGCTTCTGTCTATTTTATATGCACACCGGTTGGATTTTGCATAAAATCTCTTTAAATTACCAAAATTATGGCAGATTTCAGATAAAAAAAACAAAAAAAAAACAGAGTTCTGTCCTTTGTGGCCGTTTTTATTGAGAAAGCATATTGTTTTTGTACTTTTTATGTGAAATGTACACCCAATTATAGAATGAGCTATAATCTTTCTAAAAAAAATATTTAGCTTGAAAAGTGATCTTGTGCTATATTCTTTAAAATAAATGCCACTTGCTTTTAAATTTTGTTACTAAGACTTTTTTTTTACTGCAGCCTGCGCCTGCAAAATTGTTTTGGGGTCACTGCACAAATATTTTTATTTTACATATAAAATAACGAATATTTCCAAGTTCTAACATAACCACCAAAAGTTACATCATTAATCAGAGGCTGTGTCCGAAATCACCCCCCAATACCCTTATATAGTGCACCATTTGAGGAGAGAGCCATTTGTAGTAGTGTCCACAACCATGGTGGACATTATCGAGTGCATTCCTTCAACCCCATGATGCATTGCGATAATGAGTATACAACCAGTGTACACTCAATGGCTAAAGAATCTCTGTAATGCACTATGAGGGTTACACTGAATGAATTCCTGTGTCTCGCCAGAAGATGGCATTCACAGAGCAATCATACAGGTCTACAGTAAGTTCCTTTGCCATTTTCTTTTTAAATTAAATTGTTTAATTATGGTTTACACAAGCACGATACAAATGCACACTGTCAGCTTTTTTTTAGTTTTATTCCCTTATAAAAAAGTTTATTCAAGTGTGATATTAGTATACTTCTTTTAAACTAAAACATGAGAAAGTATATTTTCAGTCTAATTTTTATGTACTTCTCAGAAATATACTTTATGTACTTCTCAGAAATATACTTAAAATTGGGTTTAAGTATACTTGACTTATACTGACACAAAAGTCTAAGTATATTTGGCCTATATTTGAACTCAATATTTTGATCAAGATATACTTAAAAGTATAATTAAGTATTCTAAGTATACTTGGCTTGTAGTTGTTTTTACTCTTTTGATTGAGTAACCAATTAAATACTTTTTTTCACATAGCTGTAAAAATTCTTCAAAGTTTATATTTTTCACATAGTTGTAAAAACCTGCAAAAATTCAGATACTCATATCTGACATATCTGTTTTCTTACAAAGTTTGTAAGACAGTATGTCTTACAAACTTTGTAAGAAAACAGATATGTCAGATATGAGTATCTGAATTTTTGCAGGCTAGTCCACTGGTAGTGCACTTAGGAATTTACTTCAAATTTGCTTTACTCATTCCCCGCCATTGACTGAATTTTCCGGCTATCAATGTTTTCACTGTTATACGGTAGAGGGCGCTATTACACATCTTGAAATAGTACAGAATCTCTCGATCAAAACACAGGTGAAGAAGAAGCTGAAACAAGTGATAGAAGATTGTAAATGTAAAATAACGCGAACATTAAACAGCATATAAATCAAAACTGCCTAATGTTACCGAATGAATGTCAATGTTAATGTATGTTAATGTGTTTGGTCTGGGTGGAATAGTATTAGATTTAAATCCAATAAATACACAGACACATTGCTGTGAGCATGCAAGATATTCTGCTTCATGAATAGTCACACATTAATCCAATAACAGATCTAGGCAGGTGGAGCTGGAGGAGGTGGAGGATTTCAGAGGAACTTTGATAGTGTGCTGCAGGATCAGCTTACAGCGAACACTGAACCAGACTATTTCAATTGTGTAACCCTACTCTTAGTCTCAGCCTCTGAGGGTGAGCCCATGGGCCGCCAAAGCCAAATTGCAGGCAAGAAGTCAGGCTACGCAAGACTACCCTGCTCTCGAACAATGACATGACTCACCTCTCTCACAGGTTCGCTCCCAGTATCCCGTCCCGGTGCAGTCACAGATGAAGCGATTCCAGCCCTCTTTGCAGATGCCGTTGTTTTTGCAGGGGTTGCTGTCACACTGTTTGCCTGTTACTTTGCTGCAGGACGACTTGATTCCGACTCCGTTCTGGGCCTCGGCGATCTGACGAATGTCTTTACTGCGTCCATCTATGAAGAGATCACGGATGCAGCCCACAAAGCCATAGTTCAGCATGGCGGTCCACAGTTCGGTGGGGAGAATCAGGCCAGCGCGGTTGTCCGGGAGTCCTCCGAGATATAGGTCACCCTCGAGGTCCAGAATCTCATTCTCTCCGCTGGCGGTGAATGGAGTCCGACGGCTGTTCACAGAGATGATACCTGTTCAAAACAAAAACAGGCTATCAAGTTTGACAAAATAAGCTCAGCCAAAAGAAGGCGGCTGACTGTAATATATGATGATACAGCGGAGACATTTGGTGTGCGAATAAAAATTGACATTTGACCACAGAATGCTGCTAACCATACGAAATCAAGTATTCTAGAGAAGTGTAATAAATACAGTTATAGAAATAGATACGTACATTTGTGTGTATGTATGTGAGTTAAAGTGTTCTGACACAATTATGTACTAAAGGATACAGGCAGGCAGGAGGTTCAGAATAGAAACATCAATATAGTCCAGTGTGGAGGCAGTGTCAGATTGAGGGGGCATTCTGAGTTCTTCCACTGGTCTGTATTATGCAAGTATTCTTGGTCTCTCAACACCCACATGTCTATATATCTGTCTCAGCCCTTTGGTGCTGAGAAATACAAGTTTCTAGGGACTTCCATGACTGCTATTAATCAGACAAGGAGCCAAACTGCCATTTCTGAATAGATATACAGTAGGGTCTGGGAAGAAAAGTGATTCAAGTGCAGAGTCTAAAATATTATATCATCATTCTACAACATAACTTTTAGTTGATCTAAAAGTTTCAGAACCTGAAAGCTTTTTGTTCATTTCCAGGTTTAAATGAAAGAAACATCAGATTTCCAGTGTTGTCTCAGACTTTTAGACTACTGAGTATAACATGACCAGAGGCAAAAAAATAAGAGCCAGCCTCTTGTGACTTTAATGTGAAAGTGTCCGTTATCCAATTTTAAGTTTGTGACAAAATAATAACAATTCTGCACTGTAATATTCTACTGAGCAGATTCTCCTAAGTAATAATAAAAACATCCACACATTTATGCTGCTAGATGACTTTTTATTGAAGTCTTTGAGAGGACACATTTTCATCTGCTGTGAAAAGGATTTGGAATCAACCCTAATAACAGCTCTTAATACAGAGAAGTTTACAATGAAGATGCAATTTAGAATAGATTACTTTTGTGGATAAAAGTGCTACATTACCGACTTCTTTTTACTGAGAATTTGTTGCCAATTTAGATTTTTAAAACTTTGCTCTCTTTACACTCTTTTTACAGTTACTTTTTAAGCTCCAAAAAAAAAAAATATATATATATATACTGTATATGTCAATGTCTAAAGGATGTGAGAAAAAAAAAAGCCTCTTGTTCAGTTTACACCACGTCCCCTTGTAGCTTTATCTTGGGGTTTGTGCTGTAGGCGCTGGAAGAGAGTTCCAGTCATATGTTGTTGTTTTTGTAGACTGTTGTTTTGATATAATGCTCGTTTTTTTTGGACATTGTAACCGCACTGGGTAGCACATTTACATTATATCATTAACATTAGCTCAAATGATCTATAGGGAATTTTAATAATTAATCATGAATATGATTAATATTTTGCATATTACAGTTACATTATTTATCGAAGCTGAAAACAGATCGATCGTATATGAATGACTACCACAACGGGTTATGGTTCGTCATTAATATATCAACAGTCTAATCTCAGATCGAGTTTATGAGATAACTTTAATGGAATTAATTTAGCTATCAAACAATCTGTTTGTCCAGCAAACGCGGCTGTAAGATCAACTTATCAACTTCTCAGTAAAGTTATCACTTCTTATAAACTCAAGAAAAATAGTTCCTGGCCATTGAAACTATTCTCCTGTCCTTATAAAATTTAGGTTACTTCAATCGTAACAAGATAAAGCATGTAGCTAAGATCAGCATTTCATTGACTTCAATAATGTGAGCATTTTAGACAGAAACAATCAAGCACATAATGTTTTGTTTTTTTTTAGACAGAAACAATCAAGCACATAATGTTTTTTTTGTTTTTTTTTATAATTGGACTAATACATCGAACTAAGGAATACAAAATACTAGAGAGAGATCGGAAAATGAGAGAGATGGAGAGGATGAGCGAGCGAAAGTGAAAGCAACAGATCATCTGAAATGATCACAGTAGACTAAATCACAGACAGTAACCTTTTGAAAGAGACAACAAGAAATCAAATCACCTTGAAACAAGGGGATATACAACCTTAAACAGCATTTAGATTTCGGTACTTGCATGTGGTCTGCAGGCACGGATTAACGCACGGGCCTACTGGGCACTTGCCCAGGGCACTGGGCCAGCAGGGGGCCCCGTCAAATTTACTGTGTATTTTCTTTTCAGATAATAATAATTATTTTTATTTTATTTTCAGTAAAATTGTGTTGAATATTGTGGAATAATGTGATTATTTTTTGCAGTTGCAAAGTATTAACTGGTAAATAAATCAAATATATAATTTTAATGTAATGCTGCGCTGTTGAGAGGGACATCTAGAGGCGAGTGAAAATCATTGCGTAATATAAAGTCACGCGTAGAAGACGGTCACTCTAAAAACAAAACAAAAATGAGTTCAAAACCACAACCAAGTGGATCAATGAAAAGAAAGCAAAAAAAGGACAAAGAAGCAAGAGAAGCTCAATTGCTACAAAAGCTACCAACAATCTCCAGCTTTTTTAAAAATGCAAACACTGCTGATGCTAACAACAACGTTTCTGCTGCTTCAAGTGAAGATGGCGCTAGCACAACTAACCGTGATAGCAGTGATACTGGCCGGCCTGGGATTACTACAACCCGCCGGCGCCGCCACAGCCACCGTCACCATCACAATGTCAGGATCACACTAAGAGTAAGACAGATGATGACCACCTGTTTTCGGAGACAAACAACGACCCAACATTGTGGGGAGATATAAAAAGGGATTCGGTGAGAAGTATTCTTATTAACAGAGGGGCTGCCGCTTTCAATAACCGAAGCTCAAAATAAACTTCTTCCGTAAGGGATAGCGGTCTGGGTGGCAAGACTCGCTCCCTTACCAATGATTTATTACACACTCACTTACCAAATGGCCAGATTGTGTCACGAGAGTGGCTTTTATACTCTCCATCAACGGGACAGGTGTTCTGCTATTCGTGCAAACTTTTCTTGTCCAAAAGACTCGCCTTTACAGATGGATTCAGTGATTGGAAGCACCCAGAACGGAGCCCAGGTCATATGTCCTGAATAGATCTAAAAACACTCAGGCGATGGACTCTGGTCAAACAAATTGCAGGAGAGAGGAAACTATCTAGGACTTTTTGAGCTGATATCTCATTTTGACCCCTTTCTATCGGAGCATATTAAAACACGCGGCCAAAAAGGAAGGGGAATTGTATCTTATTTGTCATCAAGTATATGTGAGGAGTTTATTGATGTCTTAGGAGAAAAAACTAAACAAGTAATCGCGAATGAATTAAAGGATGCCAAATATTTTTCAGTCATCGCTGATTCAACACCAGATTTGTCCCACACAGACCAGTTAACATTCAGATTCGTCAATGAGAAAGGGAATGTACTAGAACGATTCATTGCTTTTGAGCCCATTTCATGTCACACAGGTGAGAGTTTGTGTGATTACGTCATTAAAATGGTAAACAACCTTGGCTTGGACATATTAAACTGTAGAGGCCAAGCGTACGATAATGCGATAATATGTCGGGCAGATACAATGGACTGCAGGCTCACTTAAAACAGATAAATCCATTGATCCATTACAAAGCTTATGCTGCTCACTCATTGAATTTAGTAGGTGTAAACAGTATACACAGCAGTCCAGATGTCGAACAGTACTTTAGTCTGCTACAGTCGTTGTATTTATTTTGTTCTGCATCTACTCGCCGATGGGCAAAAGTGTTCGAAAAGACAAACTTAACACTTAAGCATTTGTCTAATACTCGGTGGAGCTGTAGGGCTGATTCAGCCAAAGCTCTCTGGCAAAATGCTAGTAATATAAGAGATGCCTACAGTATAGCTGCAGATGAGAACGAAAAAAGGGACACACGCAACAAAGCATTGGGACTGTGCGCAAAGATGGACAAACTGGAAACTGCATTCATGGCGCAGTTCTGGAATACTATACTCGAACGATTCAACGTGACCAGTTTATGTCTACAAAAAAATTATATGGACCTTCGAACAGCGATGCGACTGCTTGAATCATTGCGTGAGTTTGTATCAGCTCAGCAAGAACTATTTGAACACTTTGAGAGGAGTGCTTTAAGTGTGACAGGTGTATGTCAGTCTTATAAGCATGAAGTACAACGCATCAAGAAAAGAAAAACTTTTGCTGACGAGACCACAGATGGTGATGCAGGCCTTAGTGGAAGCCGTAAATTTCAAGTGGACTCATTTAATGCTGCCATTGACAATCTTGTCAACTGCCTTGATCACAGAATGGATGCTTATAAACACATGGATAGTCTCTTTGGTGTTCTATTCGTGCCAGACTCAGAATCTGACAGCAACATAATTACAGGAGTCCATAACCTTTCTGCTGCTTACCCTGATGACTTAACTGATGAGCTGATTCAGTTCAGATCTTTCATTTCAATGGAGCCGGACAGATCACCATCAAAAATAAACAATTATTGATTATGGACTGCCTTCGGTTTTCCCCATGTGTATGTTGCCCTAAAGCTTTTCCTCACCCTGCCAGTAGCAACTGTGAAGGAGAACGTTCATTTTCTCTCATGGCAAGAGTAAAAAACAAAGTAAGAAGCAAAATTGGCCATTGAAAGTGATCTTGTGAGGGAACTGGATTTTGATGATTGTGGAAGCGTTTTCTCTGAGGAAATTGAGAAAGATACCCCCTCAGCTAAGGTAAAGTTAAACCAACTTTTTTGTTCTAAGCTAAATGCCTTTGGTGAACGATGCTAAATGTAGAAATGTAAATGTAAATTATTCATGGACTTTTCTCCTGTGATATGATTTGGAGAGGTCAGAAGCTTTTTGATAGAGTAGGTTGTACAGTATGTTGTAAAGTATGTTGATAAACCAATTTGTGGAGTGAAAGTACAGAATATTGTGTGCATTCTCTCCCTGCGTATTAGTGTCATTGTTAATCCTGTATGATGGGGCATACAGGTGCAATACTGTTGTCGAAAAATTTGGTGAAGGGGGCCTTTGAGACATCCGTGCCCAGGGCACATCATCGCCATAATCCGTCCCTGGTGGTCTGTGGTGTTGAAGCAAGAAAGCACGCGTGTCGTTCTGAGTGAAGGCGTGCTTGTTCTCCCGTGTCTTCCGGTGCGAGCGCAGTCGCGGGGATTTCAAAAGAGTCTTTTTCTTTGAGTTGAAGTTGCTGAAGTTCGCTTCGCTGAACGTAGGGAGAGTCCGAAGATGAAAATAAAGAAAAGACTTAAAGAAAATAAAAGAGAAAACGGAGAACGCTCCCTAAAAGGGAGCCATGGATCTTGAAGCCCTCTCACCGAACAAGTGCTCGTGCACGTCCTTAAGGAAGAGGAGCGCGGTCGCGGGCATTTCAAAAAGAGTCTTTTTCTTTGAGGTGAAGTTGCCAGCGGAGAGTCCGTGGTCGAAAATAAAGAAAAGACTTAAAGAAAAATAAAAGAGAAACGGAGGAAAGCTCCCGAAGGAGCCATGGACCCAGAAAACCTCTCACCGAAAAGGTTCTCGTAAAAGTGTTCGTCGAGAGACTTCGGTGTCAGTCTCTTATGGAGAAGATGGGTTCACGCCTATTCCGCGTACGTGAACCAATCACCTTCAGAGATTTCAGAGCGGGAAGAAACTTCTTTGTCCTGTAGGCAACGCCCACCGGACTGAGTCATGAGTGAGATTGAATTTGAGAAGATTTGCTCAAGACATATGAAATGTGTCAAATGATACAAATTACTGCAGTTTCAACTCCGTTAGATTGAGAGAATATGAAACACGTCATTTGGAGATTATAGGAACACAAAGTTACATACGGTATGCATCTTACAAACATTTTAAAGTTTGATTAATACACATTTAAAGTTTGTTCCTTCAAATAAACGTCATAAACAAAGTGAATATAATCTAGGAAACACACAGGAGTATATGAAATATTACATGCTCATATTCTAAGTTTAATGTTCAAAGTTTGTGTATGTGTGTGCGTTGATGTCACGTAGCAGGAGAAAAGTCCTTATCTCTTGGTTCATCTCTTTGAAGCACACCACAGGGGAAAACAGGCACGTTAGTTTTAGGTCCTGGAATGTCTCTGAGAGGACTCAGAATGCGATTCCATTGGGAGAAGCATTCTTCAAAAATACATTTCAGAGCTACACACTCGAAGATCATAACTATATGATCAAAACAACATTAATCACTCATACATACAGGAAGGTCAGATACAAGTCTGAATTACATACATTAAAACGATATTTCTATCCTTAAGTTAAACACAAAGGATGTTTGTGTGTGTGTGTATTAGGGCTGTGTTGAAAAAATCGATTCACCGATTCTGAATCGATTTTCATATTAATTTCTAAAGATCGATCCGTAACTCAGAGGATCGATTTTCCCCGTGAACTTTAACTTTCCGCGTCATTGAATTCACGCATGCGCGCGATGTGGAAGGACATTAAAACAACGTCAGTAACGTTAAGCAAGCGGTTGCTTTGAAAACTCCAGAAACGCTCAAAGCTGCGATCTGGCACCATTTCGGGTTCAGAAGCAATGCAGAGAACGAGCTTGACAAAAGCAAAGGTTTTGTAAGACCAAATTGTATTTACATTCTGATAGAGATGCGCGGTTGGCGGTTACAGCCGCGGACTCCGCGGATAAACCGTGGATCGGGCGGATGACGTGACGAAAAATTATATTTTCGGATGGGTGGCGGGCGGTTAACCAATCAAATAAAAAATATATGCATACATTAAGCGGATGGCGGGCGGGTGCTGTTTTGAAAATTGGTCAAAAACGTTGGTGCGGACGGATGAGTTTTGTGATGCGGTTGAAATAATAGCCCATCCGCGCATCTCGTTGTCTGTTTACTGTGAAGCCAGTAACCAACAATCTGTTTACATTTGCACTGGCTTAGAACAAATGTGTTCTAAATGTTGATCATTAAAATAAAAAATAAAGGTGCATTTGCATCTGAACTATAGCAGCTTTTTGGAAAATTCTTAATGTCATTTTTAATAATAGGCCTACATCAGGTTCGCGTCTAAATAATCGGTCTACTGCTGCTGATATACCTCTGCGTCCTCGGTCGTCTACACCAGTGCAAGTTTGTGAAAGCAGTTGTATCAACACTCTGGAAGGGGGATTGTTCTTTACAACCACCAATACTCCATTAATTTGCAGTTGAATGTCTACAATAATAGTATCAATATGTTGCATAACTACAGTCCTGTAATTCAGGTAACAGCTGGAAAAAAATGCTTTTTTCAAAAACCATTATCTAAATCTCGAAGATCGGATCGGATCGAATCGAATAATGATAATCGATTCAAGATCTTGAGAATCGGAATCGAATCGATTCTTGAAATTTGAATCGAAACCCAGCCCTAGTGTGTATGTATGTGTGTGTGGGGTGTGTGGAGACCTCCTGGCCACCTAGGTCTCCTTGGTGCAGAGAGAAAGGGGGTTTGGAATGCAGAACGTTGCAAAGCTAAGGGAACGTGTTGACTGGTTATCCTCCAAGGTGCAATAAAGTGTCGCGAAAAAGTAAGCTTTAGTAAGCTTAGCAAAGAATGTTTTTTTAGAAGAAATGTGCTTAGAAAACACGGAGAGTCCGAATTTGTTAATTCAGAACAAACGAACGAATGATTCATAGCCCATATATGCTACAACATTTTGTCACAACTTAATTTTTTTGTGTTCAATTCACCTCAACTCATTTTTGTTGACAACTAACTGGGCAGTAAATCTGCAAGTAAGTTATTTTATGTGTTTTTCAGGGAAAGACATGCTAGTGTTTAATGTTCAGTTTCTCAAATGCTTTTGAATTTTGTGGTGTCTATGTCATACTAACCAGCAATCGTGCATTAAATTTAAGTTGCCTCAACAAAACTTTATTTGTTTAAATTAACTTGTTTCGTTCTTATTGTACCGACCTAAATTAAATGTGTGGAAAAGCTTTCCTTAATTTAATTAAGTTCACTGAACAAACTATTTTCTGAGTGTAGGCATGACAAAGGGAAAAAAAATCGAATTGCTTTTAGAAAACAATTACAGAATAATAATCAAAATAAATCATTAAAACAATATTTTAGTAAGCAAATTCATTAAGCATCATGCAGATCTGAGGGACCCAATTTCTTTGTGCAGAAGAACCTTTTATTTTTAAGAATTTTAAGTTCTGGAGAAATTGAATCTACTCACCTGATCTTCCATCTCTCTGAATGTCCACGTGGTGCCAGGCTCCATCATTGACCTTACTCTGTGTGGCTTTGACTTTAATCGTTCCTGATCCCATGTCCAGCAGAAGATAAAGATTTCCATCTAGAAGTTCCACAGCGAAGAAGTCCACTTTGTTGCTCCTCTGGCTACGAGGATCCTTCTTGTCCTGGGGTTTACCTTGTGTAAAGAGGATTAGTCCATTGGGCTCTGAGGTGCGAAAGTCAAAGGAAATAGAGCCCACACGCTTGGTGTTCCACTTGGGCAGGCCGAGGAAGGATTCTGGCGTCTCAAAGGAGATGGGGTCTAAGGTGGGGACATTCTCACATTTAAACACCACATCCCCTTGTAGCTTCATCTTGGGGTCTGCAATGCGGGCCAGACGAGAGAGTTCCAGTCGAATGTCGTTGTTTTTGTAGACCACCTAGAGTTCAAGAAAAATATTATTGGCAAATGCGATTGGATCTTGGACAACCTGAAACCTAGAGCAGTATTTGGAGTAGAGTGGTATTTATTTTAAAGAAAGATACACATTTATCAAGCTAAATATTTAACAGGTTGTAGTACTGAGATGTTTTCTGGATGTCAAATGTTAGTGAAATATGTTCATAGTTAATATGACAAAATACACCTATTGTTACTCTGATAGGACAAATGTATGAACTGTGGTAATTATTACTTAATCCATTAAAAATCTATTTGACACCAGTTGGCCAGAAGTCATTGGGGGGAAAATTGCTTTTTTCCCCAAAGTTAGCTCACTAGAGAAAATGGCTTAGCATGAATATGTATTTATTTTTTTTTATTTTTTTCTGATTTGCTTTGATATTTTGTTTGTAATACAATGCATTTTATGCATTATGTAAGTAAGACATAAGGAGCCACTGATATATGTAAAGTAAATAATTCTCCAAGCTTATCAAAAAAATACTGTAGTATTTTACTGTAGTAAAAATAAATAAATACATACTTTTATTATTTAAGAACTTAAGACATTATTATTTTATTTTTTTTGGAATAATATTTTGTATTAATTTATGTTAATTAAAAATGTTGGGGAAAACAAAATTTGTAACATTGTAAATGTTTATGTAAAATGCTTAAGAAAAAAAAAAGTATCATTTTGCATAAAAAAACGAATAAATAGAATATCTTCTAAGTCCTGTTTTTAAATTACAGTATATGCCCTGAACCTATTGGTAAAAATAACAGCTATTGAAGAGCAAAATCCCCCAATACGCTAGAATACATTAAAATACATTCAAAGGATGTGCTGTGATATTGTGCCTAATTACCAAGGCAAAGACTCATATATAGAGTCAGCTATGCATTATAGCCAAATACAACACAACACAAACCGAGAAGAACTGTAAATTGAAAGTCACTCAAGCAGAAAATTAAAAGGCTTTTTCCTTCTTTTCCTCAAAGAAAGAACTCTTACTGCTATATAGGACGCTATGTGCACAGCAAACAGCAGTTCTGTTAGAGAACACAGCTGTCAGGAAACAGATTTTTAAAGCTCCAGGATTACAGATAATCCTGGAAGATTGGACAGTAAATCAACACAGGTGCCCTGCGTTACTAACTACAGCGAGAGAGAGAGAGAGAGAGAGAGAGAGAGAGAGAGAGAGAGAGAGAGAGAGAGAGAGAGAGAGAGAGAGAGAGAGAGAGAGAGATGAACTCTGGGAGGATATCTTTACTTCAGCGACACTAACATTATCATATTTATTTTCTCTACCTCTTATCTGGCACCAGCACCAACTCCAATTATCATATGCTTCCTAATCATCTGTGTTGCAGAGATGTGCCAATAGAGCAGGAGGTTTCCATGAAGTAAACAATTATATTGATTTTCCCAATTGAGAGATTTTAGCGTGTTGATATACAGTATATAGTACATTTCAGGGCAGACCCTACAATGAGCTCCAAGATTATGGCAAAATAAAGGTCACTGCCTAAGCACTTGTCTATGAAGGTAAAAGAGTAGCAAAACTCGAGAGCACGTAGATGTGAATTTGAGAACTTGTACAATAAATATTTGTACTTGTACATGAACATTTACACTCACAGCTCCAATGTGAAAACCTGCAAAATAAAAATCTGAAGTTGAATGTTGAAATTTGCACTCGCATACAATAGTCACAAACCTGTATTCTGAATCTGAAGCTACAGACAAGTAGACACAAATGTGTAAAATGCCATTCACAGAAATACAACGACAGACACAAACTTGCAATATATATTTTGTGTTTAATCTTCCGTTCACATCCGCAGCACTACCTCAATTAGGCACTTGCAACTTCTCAAATCTGTCACTGCAATTTCAAATTTCGCGCCTTGACTTTTGCTACTCTTTTCGCAATATATCAGGTGCAAAACTAACTTGTGCACTTGAAACTCAGAGGCAGTGAGAGAGAAAGGGGGGCGGGAGCGGGGTTCAAAGGAGCCGTTTTATTTGTTGGCACCTAGCCAATGAAATGGGACTTCGATGATGTCACGAAACCCGCGTGCACTGAAACGCTAACATGGCTTAATGCATTAGACTGATATTAAAAGAAATAAACGATATTATCAAACTCAGTAAACACAATGCTAATAATGCAGACTACTACAGAAAAGCAGATGAGCACAGAATATGGACGCAACGCGTTTAATTGAGACAGTGGTATTAAAAGACCAAACTCAGGAAACACCATACAAATAAAGCATACAGAAAAGCAATTGAGCACAGAATATGAACGCAACGCGTTTAATTGTACGTTTTCCTCCCATAGAAAACCAAGAAAACGCTTAATGAGGCTTAATGGACCAACAGTTATAAAATAAAAAAAAACAATAAAAAAAACCACATAATTCGTTACATTATTAATAAAACACAGGCAGCAACATTTGCTTTCTTTCGTCATATTCTGTGCTCATCCACTTTTCTGTAGTATACATTATTAGCATTGTGTTTACTGAGTTTGATAATATTGTTTATTTCTTTTAATATCAGTCTAATGCATTAAGCCATGTTAGCGTTTCAGTGAACGCGGGTTCCCTTTCGTAGTCACTCCGAGTTACGTCGGATGACGACGAATGGGGTTTCGCTTAGAAAGCCTATCACCTTCGAGTATATAAAACGAGCCAATGGCAATGAAATGCCATGGGTCTGCGGAACTTGCATAGCGTAACTCCGCCCCACCCTGGGGGTATATAAGGAAGTGCGCTGGCAACATGCAGATATGTTTTCGCTTTGGAGCCAAGTTGATGTACTTCACTCCACAGCCAATCCTGAGATTCATCTCTCCTTCTCTTCGAGACAAGCCTCTCTCCAAGTGTTGGTGTGACAGCGAGTTCCAGCGAGTGCACATTCCCTGCTTATCTGTGCAGTGATTTGCCAGTGTTTGTGTGTTCTCTCCCTGGTCGCTTAAACATTTGTGGAGAAATCTCCTTTCTAAAAGAGCTTGCATGTGGCACGTCTTTTTAAAGATGCCTCGCCCGTGCACTTCTGGTTGCGGTCTTCTCATTTCTGACTCTGATGGGCACAATCGCTGTCTTGTGTGTCTGGGTGTTGAGCACGCTAAGGCAGCGTTTGTGGATGAGTCATGTTCCCATTGCGGGAACATGCCCATCGCACGGTTGCGGTTGAGACTCAATGACCTTCATGGTAGAGTCCCCTCATCCGCACCCCGATCTACGAGCTCCACGAGAGCTGGTACTTCGGCTGGCGGCCAGGATGACCTGAGAGTTACAGTGTGGAATAGAGCGCCGACTATTCCACGCTCCTCACCTCCCTCTACCACCATGCAACCCGTGAGTGTTCCGAATGAGCCCGCGGTACAGTCCTCTGACTTGCCGCGGGTCTCATTCGGCGCTCCAGAGGAAGATGTGATGTCGATCGCTGCATCACAAGGTGGGCAGGAGTCCTTGGGAAGTGACGATTCGGCTGTGCTGCCACCTTCGGGTGTCCCAGCATTGCCCGAGTCTGATCCCGAGCTGACAGCCATGCTTTCCCGGGCAGCCGCGGCCATTGGTCTTGAGTGGTCCCCGCCACCTGGTCCAGTGCGCTCGGGGCTGGATGATTGGTTTTTGGGGGCGGCCGCTGATCCTCGTCGGCACCCGACCCCAATGCCTTTTTTCCCAGATGTGCATGAGGAGGTCACGAGGTCCTGGAAGGCACCCTTGTCTTCCCGTGATCGCTCGGCGACCTCCTCCGCCTTGCCTCCTCTCGATCAGGCGGCTGCAAAAGGGTACACTGGGGTTCCCCAGGTTGAACGCTCTGTTGCGATGCAACTGTGTCCTCAGAGTGCTTCTTCCCGTGGCGACCCAAAGCACCCCTCCAAAGCCTGTAGGTTCTCCTCCACCCTCGTGGCGAAGACCTATAGAGCTGCGGGGATGGCAGCCTCCTCACTGCATGCCATGGCGACGCTGCAGGTCTACCAGGCCCAGCTGTTGCGTGACATGCACGAGGGGAGGACTGACCCAGCACTCTTTGATGAGTTGCGTGCCGCCACCGACCTCGCTCTCCGGGCGACGAAGGTGGCCGCACGCTTGCTGGGTCAGGTGATGTCCACTTGTGTGGTCCAGGAGCGACACCTGTGGCTCAACCTGGCTGATATGCGGGAGGCCGAGCGGACCCGGTTCCTCGACACCCCCATATCCCAGGCTGGCCTCTTCGGCGGTGCAGTCGAGGACTTTGCCCAGCAGTTCTCAACTGCCCAGAAGCAGACTGAGGCTTTAAAACATGTCCTGCCCCGGCGGCCCGCTGCTCCGGCAGCGCAGCCGTCGGCACAGGTGCCTCAGTCTGCTCGCCGCCGAGGGCGCCCTTCTGCGGCTGCTTCCGGGCCGCGTCATGGAGGAAGCCGCAGGAAGGCGCCACAGCCTTCTCCCGCCCCGCGCTCCGCTAAACGCCAGGCAAAACGGCGCTCCTGAGACAGGCTGCTCAGAGATGGCTTTGAGTTCTTTTCAGGAGACGGTAGCAGGGCCGCTCTTTCCCCCGGTGGAGGGCCGGGGGAGAATCCTTGGTTGTCCCACTCCAGCTGCTCGTCACCCGATGGGCAGCACCCTATTATGGTTAAAGAAAAAACTCACTCTCCCATCTCTGAGCACACAGAGTTCTCGGATGACAGTGCGCGCCGCCCACGAGCCTCGCCACTCTCGTCCCCCTCTGTCACCAAACCCCTGCCAGAGCACGCCCCCGTGGGATGCTGGTCCTCCCCTGGCCTCCTCTGGCAGGACGCGGCTAATGACCGTGCCCCCGCACCGGGCCGCTATGCCACCCACGCCTGGGCCGGTCATTCCGCCTCGCTGCACCACCGAGGGTACGTCTGTGGTCCGCATGACCCCGCTGGTACAGTTTTTGGGAGCCTGGTTAGAGCTTCCCAGACTGTCCCGCTGGGTCGCGAGCACCATCAGGCTCGGCTACGCTATTCAGTTTGCGCGGTCTCCTCCACGCTTCAGGGGAGTCCGCTTCACTATGGTCGGTGGCAATGCCCCTGTCATGAGAGTGGAGGTCGCCACCCTACTGGCGAAGGGTGCGATCGAGACTGTCCCTCCAGCCGAAATGAAGTCCGGCTTCTACAGCCCCTACTTCATTGTACCGAAGAAATCCGGTGGATTACGACCTATCCTGGACCTGCGCGTCCTGAACCGCTCCCTTCACAGGCTGCCGTTCAAGATGCTCACGGCCAAACGCCTTTTCGAATGCGTGCGGCCGCAGGATTGGTTTGCAGCGATCGACCTGAAGGACGCCTACTTCCATGTCTCCATTCTTCCTCGACACAGACCGTTTCTTCGGTTTGCTTTCGAGGGGCAGGCATACCAGTACACGGTTCTCCCTTTCGGGCTAGCCCTGTCTCCTCGCGTCTTCACGAAGGTCGTCGAGGCAGCCCTTGTTCCCCTTCGGGAACACGGGGTTCGCATCCTGAATTATCTCGACGACTGGCTGATCCTAGCTCACTCTCGAGACCAGGTTTGCGAACACAGGGACTTAGTGCTCCGGCACCTAGCTCGTCTGGGCCTTCGGGTCAACTGGGAGAAGAGCAAACTCTGTCCAGTGCAGAGGATCTCTTTTCTCAGTATGGAAATCGACTCGGTCGCCATGTGCGCGCAGCTTACGAGCGAGCGCGCGCAGTCACTGCTGACTTGCCTTCGTCAATTCGACGACAAGAGTGCGGTTCCACTGAAATTATTTCAGAGGCTCCTGGGGCATATAGCATCCGCAGCCGCAGTAACGCCGCTCGGGTTGCTTCATATGAGACCGCTTCAGCTTTGGCTTCACGATCGAGTCCCGAGGTGGGCATGGCAACACGGCACGCTCCAAGTCCCAGTGACTCCAGCCTGCCGTCAGACCTTCACCCCGTGGACGAACCTCAGTTTTCTACGGGCTGGAGTTCCCTTAGAACGAGTTTCCAGGCATGTTGTTGTATCGACAGATGCCTCCACCACGGGTTGGGGCGCCATGTGCAATGGACATGCTGCCGCGGGCTCCTGGACAGGACCCCAGCGCCTTTGGCATGTCAATTGCCTCGAGTTGTTGGCTGTACGTCTTGCCCTGCACCGCTTCCGTGCGTTGCTCAGGGGTCAACACGTACTTGTCCGATCAGACAATACCGCGACCGTAGCGTACATCAACCGTCAAGGTGGTCTGCGCTCCCGCCGTATGTCACAACTCGCCCGCCACCTCCTCATATGGAGTCAGAAGCATCTGAGGTCGCTTCGAGCCATTTTATCCCGGGAGACCTGAACCAGGCAGCCGACGAGCTGTCTCGGCTTCGGCCTATCGCTGGAGAATGGAGACTCCATCCCCAGACGGTCCAGCTGATTTGGGACCAGTTCGGGGACGCACAGGTAGACCTGTTTGCCTCCCACGACTCATCCCACTGCGACCTGTTTTATTCCCTGGCCGGGGCATGCTCTGCACGGATGCACTGGCGCACAGCTGGCCGCGGGGCCTCCGTAAGTATGCGTTTCCCCCAGTGAGCCTTCTTGCGCAGACTTTGCGCAAGATCAGGGAGGACGAGGAGCAGGTAATATTGGTTGCCCCGTATTGGCACAACCGCACCTGGTTCCCAGAACTAGTACTCCTCGCGACAGCACCTCCCTGGCCAATTCCCCTGAGGAAGGACCTGCTTTCTCAGGGGCGGGGCACCTTATGGCACCCTCGTCCCGATCTTTGGAACCTCCACGTGTGGCTCCTGGACGGGACGAGGCAGGTTTGAGTACCCTACCACCAGCGGTGGTGGCTACCATCACTTCCGCTAGAGCATCATCCACGAGACATGCCTATGCGTTGAAGTGGAACCTCTTCGTCAACTGGTGTTTTTCTAAACATCTAGAACCCACGAAATGCCCGATCAGTGTCGTGCTTTCCTTCCTGCAAGAAGGGTTGGAGCGAAGGCTGTCTCCCTCCACCCTGAAAGTGTATGTTGCCGCCATTGCCGCACATCACGATGCAGTTGATGGTAAGTCTCTGGGAAGACACTACCTGATCATCAGGTTCCTGAGGCGAGCGAGGAGACTGAATCCTCCTCGTCCTCCCCTCGTACCCTCTTGGGACCTCTCAGTGGTTTTAACTGCCCTGCAGAGTGCTCCCTTTGAGCCTCTGCAATCAGTGGAGCTTAAGTTCCTGTCAATGAAGACAGCGCTCCTGGTTGAATTGGCCTCCATCAAGAGGGTAGGGGACCTGCAGGCATTTTCGGTTGACGAAGCGTGCCTGGAATTCGGGCCGGCTAACTCTCACGTGATCCTGAGACCCCGGCCTGGATATGTGCCCAAGGTTCCCACCACACCCTTTCGAGACCAGGTGGTGAACCTGCAAGCGCTGCCCTCGTCGGAGGCAGACCCAGCCTTGGCACTGCTCTGTCCAGTACGCGCTCTCCGTGCTTATGTAGACAGAACGCAGTGTTTCAGGACCTCAGACCAGCTCTTTTGTCTGTTATGGTGGGAAGCTGAAGGGAAAGGCTCTCTCCAAGCAAAGGTTGTCTCACTGGATAGTGGACGCCATTGCTTTGGCTTACCAGCAGCAAGGTCGACCGTGCCCCCTTGGTGTGACGGCTCACTCCACCCGGAGTGTGGCATCCTCTTGGGCTCTAGCGCATGGCGCCTCGCTAACAGACATCTGCAAAGCTGCAGGCTGGGCAACACCTAACACATTCGCGAGATTCTACAATCTCCGAGTGGAGCCAGTTTCTTCTCATGTACTCGCTTCAACTAGCCGGTACTAGATTCTGCTCAGGTGTCTTCGCTTGCTCGCCATTCCTCTCCACGGACGGGATACGTACGATATTCTTCTCAGGTGAGCCTAATAAGCCCTGAGTCTCCTCCAGCACTGACGACGTCAACGCCAGAGTTATGCCACCGGCAGCTTTCGCGCTTGGCCAGGTGCCTCCATGTGCATGGTTCCCCCTTTGGGTGACCCCCACATGTGTATTTCCACTGTAAGCCTCTCTGAGCATGTGTCTTTCCCTTGGCAAGCCACCTTGCCACCCCTGGGGTTGAAATATTCCACCTGCGGCTGGACACCCCAGTGATACTCCATATGCAGCCCCTCTGGGTCCTCTACTTGTCTGCAGCTTCAGATTCAGAATACAGGTTTGTGACTATTGTATGCGAGTGCAAATTTCAACATTCAACTTCAGATTTTTATTTTACAGGTTTTCACATTGGAGCTGTGAGTGTAAATGTTCATGTACAAGTACAAATATTTATTGTACAAGTTCTCAAATTCACATCTACGTGCTCTCGAGTTTTGCTACTCTTTTACCTTCATACTTGTCTAGCCTAAACTTCCTGTCTCAATAGGAAATATATCAACAAAAAAAGGAAAACTGCACTGGCCAAGGCATTGCACTGGGTCTTCAAGAATACTAGGGTTACTTTCAGAAATGAAATGACAATTTTGCATGGTATGTGTGTTCTTAATAAAGCCCGTCTAGGGGAAAAATAGGGGAAAAAAACGTAAGGGAAAAATCTCTTCTTTCTACAGTCCCTGGTGAAACAAAAGCGCAAACTCTCTTCAAAGCAGAAACCAAGAAAACGTTTCCTCAGCGCTTCTGTTACTTTCCTCCAATCAACTTTTCCTGCTCTGGAATGTAGTTATGCCTCGGGTTATGATTCCAGTGGCCATTACCTCTAGCCGATCGATGGCAGTATAATGTAAAATAATGTGTAGAGAGATGGTGTGGGTAGGGTAGTCCACAGACTCAGATACATTATCTAAAGCTACACCTTTGCTTTATCACCTTATCTTGGGGCCATCCTCTTTCCCCAGAGTGCCATTTATAATCAAAGTTGGCCTTTACGACTCTATAGGCTCTCTGTCTTGACTCTCTCCCTCTGTGAGCAGGGGCTGCAGAGTATCGATTAGGATCTGGGAGTGGTGAGTAGACCCAAATCTATCTGGGCTCAGTATTCTTAGCATGTTATAGGGCATCTGGCTGCTGTATTAGGCCTGGTATTATTGAGAAGTGGTACATGTACAAGTAGAAACATGTAGAAACGTAAGGATAAGCGGACACTGACACAGTGGAGAGACAGGTCAATGGAGAAAATCTATATTTCAGAGTAGAAAAAAGGAGTTGTTACAATGTAACACTGAATACATTTTAGAATACAATAAACTAAATTACACAATTAATTGTTATCGTTAACTAGTCCTATCCATTTAATCAGTAAATCACAGATCTTAGTGAGCAAAAATCAATTATTGAGCAAGCAAAAAATAAGTAATAAAAACTATCTTCTTGACTTAATTATTATTCACAATTTGAGCTGTCAGATTGGATATTGTGGGAAGTGTCAGTTTTACGTCATTTGCCTTTGTGTGGTTATATCACACCTGTAAACAAAGAGGAGAAGGTCTAGCTATTATAGAGCATGCATGAAGCGTCGGAGCCATATCTAATGAACATTAACATAATGGATCAATCAAAAAGGAAACCATCTGAGGATCAGATGGCACAACAAAGAAATTTTGTTCAGAGAAGTCAAGGAAGTGACAGGTAAAGCCCGTAATACAACTCGTATCATCACTGGACTGTCTTTTCCAAGATGGCGTCAACTCTGAGACTTAAATGATTTAAAAACAACCCAGAGATGGCCCTTTTCTTGATCAACAAGTAATATATCTAGCAATCGTTATGTCAATGCCAGTGTTACCTAACTTTTAGTAATTAATTCCAATGAGTCAAAACAACAGCTGAAGACAAAGATTACAATGGAAGTCAATGGAAACCGAAACTGCCTGTTACCAACATTCTTCAAAATATCTCCTTTTGTGTTTTGCAGAAGAAAGAAAGTCATACAGGTTTGGAATGAATGAAGGTGAGTGACTGATGACAAAATTTATATTTTTTTGAGGCCCATTCATTTACCCCAAGAATGACACACTTTTAAACACAGATCTAACTCTAGAATATCCAAGTCAACACCACAACTATTACAATATCTTCGGAATCACTTTCAGATAATTTTTTAGTGATTTTTAGTTAAAACATTTGTAGTCAATTAAAATCCTTGCTATTTTAAAGTGTGCACTCCACTTATGTTTACAGAACATGAATGAAGCAAGTTGGAGTAAAGAGACTGTTGGTATCAGCGATAATATAGTTATCATTATGGCTATCATTCTTGGTGTGACTGACACTTTAATCATGAGTTCTGTGCGTTCACATAATGTAAAACTCATTCATTTGTATTCATCTGTAAGCGTAGAATGGTTTAGGCTGTTATCGGGATGCTGTTTAAAAGTCACATTTTTCATTTTCATTTAAACAAAGATTAATTTGACCAAAAATATTTTTTTATAATGATTTTTTCTAGTCTCAATGGGTCTGTGGATGCTGAATTATGTACAAAAACTTGATTTGGAGGTCAAACCTGAAAACCTTTTTTTTTTTTTTTTTCTGTTTGCTTCCTGTAATTCATTCTCTAATAAAGAAATATTGGAAGGGCCTCTGTGTGCCTTTAACTTCTGTAAGAAAAGACACATGTAGCAATTGCAAACTGAAGATTTAATTTCCTATATGTATTATGAGGTGGAGTACACAATGTCATTGCCTCCAGAGAAGCACTAAAATTATCTGCGCAAAAACAAACGTCATATTTGGTGTCATGGTAGAGTTTGTTCATCTCCTGCTGTCAAATGTACAGACAACATCCGCAGCCACAAGCTCATCACTGAAACTCTCCACACAAAGGCCATGAGTGCATCTCGCTCAGGGCAGAAACAACTATGAACAGCATCAGAAACTCTGCTTTCATTAGCATGCATCCACATTTACCCTGCATGCACCAGGAGGGTGATATTACAATAGTTTTTGTATAATAATACAAACATCCTTTTGTTTATATCCTTTTGTCAAAAGTAAACATCCTTTTGTAGATGTTATTAGGAAGTTCATATGAAGTTTTGGGTGGTTGTAGGGCTGGGCGATATATCGCATGAGATTGTTATGCGCATCTCGTCAGTAAAGCCGGTTCCTTGATTAGTAGTAAATCGCCATCACCTGCTTTCAGATGGAGCGGCATTTATAACACAGTGCCGTAGTTAACTGACAAGCTGAGCCATATCGCATTAATTATCGAGGACGTATCGCCTGCAATAATTAATGCGATATGGCTCAGCTTGTCAGTTAACTACGGCACTGTGTTGTAAATGCCGCTCCATCTGAAAGCAGGTGATGGTGATTTACTACTAATCAAGGAACCGGCTTTACTGACGAGATGGGCATAACAATCTCATGCGATATATCGCTCAGCCCTATGTGGTTGTTTACTAGCCCATGTCAATAGAGCCCACCCCTAAGTCTCTATAGATATGAATTCTCCTACAATATCAGTACATACTTTTTTTCTTTACCTATTTTATCCGATAGGTAATTTTGTCAACACCTATGTGGTTTCTAAAAAAAAAAAAAAAGGTCATGCAAAATGGCTTAAAGTCAGATGTTTGTTTATTTGGGGACAGGGCTTTAACATTTCAAAGTGGCGATGTACAGAAAATCACACAAAGATATAGAAGAAAATGTATAAAAAACATTTTGGATCAATAAAACTAAGAACATAAATAACTCCAGAAAGACCACATTGCAGACAGGATTTGCATTTCACACTCTAAGTACAGCACAACATCGATGCACCGAAAAAATAAACAATTAATTTACAAAATTAAATTAGAACAGAATATACCTTTCTAATAAATAAAAATACAAAACGAAATAAATCAGAATCAAGTCACAAGATGATGAGTGTGTAAAATGCCTAAAGTGCAGGGGAACATATATTCAAAACACAAGCCACAAATAGTTAGATTAGATAACCCTGACAGATCAATAAATAAAATAATAATAAAGAAATTATTAAAATAACGATAGTAGCCAGAATTTTCAACCTTATAAATGCTAAACTCAATAAATGCTAAACTGGAGTGACAGTCTTTTTAGCTAAAAATGTTCACAGCATCCAAAAATCAAATTAGAACCGGCTGAACAGTTTTGAAATCACTTGTACCCTACCTGATCGAGAGAATAAATCCAGTCTCACACTCTGTCTGTGTCTGTTGGAGTCTTTTCAAATTGTGCACGCGGATAAAATACATTCTAAAACGTGAAAAGCATTTACAGCTTAATCTCCTAAAATAGTTAAATTAAAATATCAAATTATGTAAAGAAACTTTACTATACTATTTACTATACTTTACTTTACTATACGCTTTAATATAGGAGGAACACATTGCATTCATTTGCTGGGTTCATCTGCTTATCTGCACATAGTATGGTTTCTTAACCCTTTCGCACGTACGATCACACCGGTGTGATCAGTCTAGGCTGGTCCCTGGAGCGTACGATCACACTGGTGTGATTAGAACGGTCAGTGCATCACGTGATCAACTGCTAAATTCAAATGTGCTTTCGCGCGTTGGCTGGCGCTGAGCCAGAGACAGGCGTGTTCAGAGCTGTCATATATCACAACTTTTCAGTGTTTTCAACCACATAATGTTTATTTTAGGTTTCAGACATATAAATCCACATAAGTACTAAAAAAACAATACATTTAGAGTTTGTAAAATACACACTTATGTCTATGGAAGAGGCAATAAAAATCATTTCCATTATAATTACGTTTTATTCAGATACACATTGTGTAAGTAACTTTAAAGTTTACTCTATTCTTCTCCCAGTTCACCAGCCACTTACTTTTATGTATTTCAGGAGAAGTGGATGAATTCACGTGTTGTAAATAAATCCAACAGATCCGATTCTCTGAACTGCGTCTGCGGCACAAACTAACATGGCGGCGCCCATCGCGCATACAGCTCAACTAACGCGATCGTTATAAAGGTGTTTAAACAACAAAATACTTCCACTTGCATATATTTGACAATCGGAATATTAGATATTTCATGCCACATCTAACAAATTTGTGAATATTTTGAATTAAAAAGGAAAACTGACATAAAAGCAGATCATCATTCATTCAGCGCTGTTGTTGCTGCGGTATGTCACGTGACAAGCAATGACGCGTCACCATGGAAACCATAAAGTGACAAGTTCTAAATAACGGTCACCTTGAAAAACTCACGCTGGGGGGGTCAGCCAGAATATTTTAAACTTACATGTGAAAGGGTTAATAAAGTGTGTACTGTGTACATACATTAAGCCACGTTAAAGTGCCTTGTAAGCGTTTTAAAAGCTTTTTTCACGTCAAGCATTTTAGAATGTCCCGTGGAAAACCAACTTGTTAACGTTGGCCGGCAGAAGTGCGATCATGGTTCTGAAGGGGGTGGATTGGAATCCACTGCTGCTCAATGTATGTAATGAGTTATTATAATCAAGGTATTAATCAATATGGTTAACAGTTCCCTTTCGTGGTCACTCCGAGTTACGTCGGATGACGACGAATGGGGTTTCGCTTAGAAAGCCTATCACCTTCGAGTATAGAAAACGAGCCAATGGCAATGAAATGCCATGGGTCTGCGGAATTTGCATAGCGTATCTCCGCCCCACCCTGGGGGTATATAAGGAAGTATGCCGGCAACATGCAGATATGTTTTCGCTTCGGAGCCAAGAGTTCTCTTCACTCCTACAAGCCATTCTGAATCATCTTCATTCTACGAGACGAGCGGCTCTTCAGTGTGTTTGTGTGATGGCACATTCCAGCGAGATCACATTGCCTGCTGCTGTTTTGTCCAGTGATCTGCCGACAGTGTGTGTGTTTCTCCCTGGGCGCTTCAGCACTCTGCTGAGCTTTTTCCTCTCTAAAAGAGCTGCACGCGGCTCGTCTTTTTCAAGACGGTTCGCCCGTGTATTTACTGGATGTGGGCGCGTGATTCATCTGCCTAACGGTCACGAGCGCTGTTTCGCGTGTTGGGCTTAATCACGCTCGGCAGCGCTCGTGGATGAGTCATGTTTTCATTGCGGGAACATGACCATCGCGATGTTTATAGATTGAGACTCAATGATCTCTGTGTGAGAGTCCCCTCTGCCACACCCCAATCTATCTCTTCCTCGAGAGGGGATACTTTGGCTGGTGGCCAGGGTGATCTGAGGGTTATGGTGTGGCATAATTCCGACGAGCTTTCCTCGGGCCACGCCCCCCTCCACATCGCAAACCGTGGGGCTTCCGTGTGTGCCTGGTTCCTCTCGGGGACCCAGTGTTTCATTCGGGGCTCCAGCAGATGGTGTCATGTCACTCACAGCATCACAAGGCGGGCTTGATTCCTCTGGAAATGAGGATTCGACTACGTTGCCTCCCTCAGGAGTGTCAGCGTTAGTCGAGTCAGATCCAGAGCTGATGGCCATGCTTTCCCGGGCAGCTGAAAGCATCGGTTGGAGTGGCGCCGCCCTCCCCCCGAGCGCTGTAGGCTTTCCCGGATGTGCATCAGGACGCTTCCGGCCCGCGGGAGTCCACGTGACTTTTCGCGGCCCACAGGCGTCCTCCGCCTTCACTGCCCTTGATCGTGAGGCGATCTTGGTCTGTATGTTCTCTGTCACTACTGTGACACAGGCATGCACTCCTGTGTGTCACCTTCGCCTTCGAGGCAGTGCTGACTCGGGAGTTCTGTCAGAACCAGCCGCAGTGGAACGCTAGTCCTTCCCTGGCCAACACTGACAGAACGCGGAAACTCGACCACGCCCCCTTGCTGGGACGCTATGCCTCCCATGCCCGGCCTGGTCGTTCCGCCGTGCACACTACTGACCTCGCTCTCGGGCGACATCGGTACCTGCGTGATCCTGGGCCAGGTGGTGTCCACTAGAGTGGTCCAGACATGGGCTTAGCCAGGTTGATGTGAGGGGGTCTGAGAAAATGTTTTCTCAGCTCCCCCATGTCCCAGGCTCGGGTCTTTGGCGGGGTGGCTTCGGCCACCAGAAGCAGTCTCAGGTCCGTCTACACTGATGGTCATCCATCCGTGTGGTCTCCTTAGTCTGCTTCCCGCCAAGGCCACCTCCATGTGGCTCCTCCCCTCGGGCCTTCACCGGCCCTGAGCAGGAGGAGGTCGCAGGAGGGCGGCGCTGCCCGTCTCCGCCCCTTAGACTCCCACGCCAGTCTAAGCAGCACTCTTGAGACAGGCAGCTAGGTCAGCGGTGTGGTTGAGGACTGCGCCCAACAGTCTTCGATCACTCCAGAAGTGGACTGAGGCTTCTGCACTGACGGTCATCCGTCCATGTGGTCTCCTTAGTCTGCTTCCCGCCGACGCCGCCTCCATGCGGCTCCTCCCCTCGAGCCTTCACCGGCCCGAGCACGAGGAGGTCGCTGGAGGCTGGCACCGCCTGTCTTTGCACCTTAGCCAGCTAACACCTGGCTAAGCAGCACTCTTGAGACGGGCAGCTTGGAGTTAGGGCTCAGTTCTTTCAGGAGCTGGTAGCAGGACCACTCCTTCCCCTGGTGGAGGGCTGGGGGAGAATCTCGTTCAAAAAGAACTGATGCTCTTTCTCTGAGCCCCAAGAGGCTGTGGATGACAGCACGCGCCGCCCACGGGCCACGCTCCTCTCATCCCCCTCTGTCGCCAGACCCCTGCCAGAGCACGCCCCCGTGGGACGCTGGTCCTCCCCTGGCCTCCTCTGGCAGGATGCGGCTAATGACCGTGCCCCCGCACAGGGCCGCTTTGCCACCCTCGCCTGGGCCGGTCATTCCGCCTCGCTGCACCACCGACGGCACGTCTGTGGTTCGAATGACCCCGCTGGCGCAGTTTCTGGAGGCCTGGCTAGAGCTTCCCAGACTGTCGCGCTGGGTCGCGAGAACCATCAGGCTCGGCTACGCGATTCAGTTCGCGCGGTCTCCTCCCCGCTTCAGGGGAGTCCGCTTCACTATGGTTGGTGGCAATGCCCCTGTTATGAGAGTGGAGGTCGCCACCCTACTGGCGAAGGGTGCGATCGAGTCTGTCCCTCCAGCCGAAATGAAGTCTGGCTTTTACAGCCCTTACTTCATTGTACCGAAGAAATCCGGTGGGTTGCGGCCAATCCTCGAACTGCGCGTCTTGAACCGCTCCCTTCTCAGGCTGCCGTTCAAGATGCTCACGGCCAAACGCATCCTCCAGTGCGTGCGGCCACAGGATTGGTTTGCAGCGATCGACCTGAAGGACGCCTACTTCCATGTCTCCATCTTACCTCGACACAGACCGTTCCTACGGTTTGTTTTCGAGGGGCGGGCATACCAGTACGCGGTTCTCCCATTCGGGCTAACCCTGTCTCCTCGCGTCTTCACGAAAGTCGTCGAGGCAGCCCTTGTTCCTCTCCGGGAACACGGGGTTCGCATCCTGAATTATCTCGACGACTGGCTAATCCTAGCTCACTCTTGAGACCAGGTTTGCGAACACAGGGACCTTGTGCTCCGGCACCTAGCTCGTCTGGGCCTTCGGGTCAACTGGGAGAAGAACAAACTCTGCCCCGTGCAGAGGATCTCTTTTCTCGGTATGGAGATCGACTTGGTCGCCATGTGCGCGCAGCTTACGAGCGAGCGCGCGCAGTCACTGCTGACTTGTCTTCGTCAATTCGACGACAAGAGTGCGGTTCCACTGAAATTATTTCAGAGGCTCCTGGGGCATATGGCATCCGCAGCCGCAGTAACGCCGCTCGGGTTGCTTCATATGAGACCGCTTCAGCTTTGGCTTCGCGATTGAGTCCCGAGGTGGGCATGGCAACACGGCACGCTCCAAGTCACAGTGACTCCAGCCTGCCGTCAGACCTTCACCCCGTGGACGAACCTCAGTTTTCTACGGGCCGGAGTGCCCTTAGAACGAGTTTCCCGGCATGTTGTTGTATCGACAGATGCCTCCTCCACGGGCTGGGGCGCCATGTGCAATGGACATGCTGCCGCGGGCTCCTGGACAGGACCCCAGCGCCTTTGGCATGTCAATTGCCTCGAGTTGCTGGCTGTACGTCTCGCCCTGCACCGCTTCCGTGCGTTGCTCAGGGATCAGCACGTACTAGTCCGTTCAGACAATACCGCGACAGTAGCGTACATCAACCATCAAGGTAGTCTACGCTCCCGCCGTATGTCGCAACTCGCTCGCCACCTCCTCATATGGAGTCAGGAGCATCTGAGGTCGCTTCGAGCCATTTATATCCCGGGAGACCTGAACCAGGCAGCCGATGAGCTGTCTCGGCTTCGGCCTCTCGCTGGAGAATGGAGAATGCCTCCCTTTGGCACCCTCGTCCCGATCTTTGGAACCTCCACGTGTGGCTCCTGGACGGGACGAGGCAGGTTTGAGTACCCTACCACCAGCGGTGGTGGCTACCATCACTTCCGATAGAGCATCGTCCACGAGACATGCCTATGCGTTGAAGTGGAACCTCTTCGTCAACTGGTGTTCTTCTAAACATCTAGAACCCACGAAATGCCCGATCAGTGTCGTGCTTTCGTTCCTGCAAGAAGGGTTGGAGCGAAGGCTGTCTCCCTCCACCCTGAAAGTGTATGTTGCCGCCATTGCCGCACATCACGATGCAGTCGATGGTAAGTCTCTGGGAAAGCACGACCTGATCATCAGGTTCCTGAGGGGAGCGAGGAGACTGAATCCTCCTCGCCCTCCCCTCGTACCCTCTTGGGACCTCTCAGTGGTTTTGCTCCCTTTGAGCCTCTGCAATCAGTGGAGCTTAAGTTCCTGTCAATGAAGACAGCGCTCCTGGTTGCATTGGCCTCCATCAAGAGGGTAGGGGACCTGCAGGCATTTTCGGTTGACGAAGCGTGCCTGGAATTCAGGCCGGCTAACTCTCACGTGATCCTGAGACCCCGGCCTGGATATGTGCCCAAGGTTCCCACCACACACTTTCGAGACCAGGTGGTGAACCTGCAAGCGCTGCCCTTGGAGGAGGCAGACCCAGCCTTGGCACTGCTCTGTCCAGTACGCGCCCTCCGTGCTTAAGTAGACAGAATGCGGTGTTCAGGACCTCAGACCAGCTCTTTGTCTGTTATGGTGGGAAGCTGAAGGGAAAGGCTCTCTCCAAGCAAAGGTTGTCCCACTGGATAGTGGACGCCATTGCTTTGGCATACCAGCAGCAAGGTCGACCATGCCCCCTTGGTGTGACGGCCCACTCCACTCGGAGTGTGGCATCCTCTTGGGCTCTAGCGCTTGCCGCCTCGCTAACAGACATTTGTAGAGCTGCAGGCTGGGTGACACCTAACACATTCGCGATATTCTATAATCTCCGAGTGGAGCCAGTTTCTTCTCATGTACTCGCTTCAACTAGCCGGTACTAGATTCTGCTCAGGTGTCTTCGCTTGCTCGCCATTCCTCTTCACGGACGGGATACGTGCGATATTTTCCTCAGGTGAGCCTCTTAAGCCCTGAGTCTCCTCCAGCACTGACGACGTCAACGCCAGAGTTATGCCACCGGCAGCTTTCGCGCTTGGCTAGGTGCCTCCATGTGCATGGTTCCCCCTCTGGACAACCCCCACATGTGTATTTCCACTGTAAGCCTCTCTGAGCATGTGTCTTTCCCTTGGCAAGCCACCTTGCCACCCCTGGGGTTGAAATATTCTACCTGCGGCTGGACATCCCAGTGATACTCCATATGCAGCCCCTCTGGGTCATATGTGTATTCCAAGCACAATACAAATAAAACACAATACAAAAAAAATTATATTTACCTTTTAATAGTTTGTTTACATCTACCTTGTAAATATATTTTTTTATTAAAAAGGTTACAATTACAACAACAATTCAAGTGTAATCTTACAGTATATTCTACAGTAAAAACTGTACCCAAATCTAGTCAACAAAATGTTGTCTTTCATATTTCGCCTGACTGTAACGTTGTTTTTATGAAATATTAGGGCATATAAATGTTAATTTGCAGTTTAATACGTTGCTTATACAAATAGCCTACATTTTATTTCAACATATTTCAGTCGATTTTTACTCATCTCAGTATAGCAATACAGTTTGCTAAAACATCATCATTCATTCACACACGCGATTTAAATTTAAACTGTCTTTTGCGAGCTGTGGTAAACAGCGCACATCTCTGCCGTTCATTCATTCATAAACAGAAACCCGATTCACTTGAGAAGGGAAAAAAACTTACAGTATTCCTCAGCTCGCTCCTCGATATACCCGCACTTCTGAGGTACATTTTCCATTATTATCACAGCGCTGCGAGATGGTGTAAACAAGTAATGATCTGAATAAACTTGTGTTTTCTCGAGCTGATATGGGGGCGTTCACAGGTTTGCGTGGATTGCCTCAATCATTTGCGTTTGAATAGCGCGCGCTCTCCGTGGGCGGAGTCACATTACATTTGAATCAGCTGTAATGAGCTCGACTGGAATCGCTCTCTTTTAATACAGATTTCACAAGATGAGAATATTTGTTTTTTATATAAATTACTTCATTTAAAAGAAGAGAATTCAAGCTTCATGCCTGTGTGTCTGTATGTCTGTTTGACTGAGTATTCGCTGAGTTACAGTTCATTTTCGGGCGCGTTTCAGAATGGACTACACTGACAGAGAGAAGGCAGAACTCGCATCACGTTTATTTTTCTTTATTTGGCAAAAAGCACAACACTTTGTTTTTATTGTGAGTATACACAAAAATAATACACATTTAACAGAATCGATTGATGTATGAAACTCCTATGGAAAATCAAAGTCAACAGAGTTTTTATGAGTTTCTTTTACACTGATAAAAAAAAAGCGAGCTGGTATCGCCGGCGATACCGCCGACCTCAGGGGGTTAATTGTTGGTTTTATTTATATTGTTGTCCATTTATCGAACTTCCATGCCTCTTATATAGTAATTATATATTACTATGTACCAATTTACTAATGCTCAGACACACTCGGTCTCTCTCTGACACAGACACACTCGGGGCCCTATTTTAACAATCTGAAACGCAAGTATCAAGGGCGAAACGCAAGTAACTTTGTGGGCGGGTCTTGGGCGCTGTTGCTATTATACAGGCGGGATAAATGACTCTTGCGCCCGACGCAAATCTAAAATGGGTTGGTCTGAAGTAGCTTCATTATTCATAGGTGTGGTTTGGGCGTAACGTTGAATAAACCAATCACAGCGACATCTCACATTCCCTTTAAGAGCAGGCGCGCTTGTTCCATGGCGGATTGCTATTATAACGGCGGATTTGCCAGGCGCACACCAGGAGCGGTTCACAGCCGAGGAGACTGACGTTCTCATCAGGGCCGTAAAACACAGAGAAGTGACATTGTATGGGGATGGGAGAAACCCACCCAAATTAGCTTTGGTTAAACAGGCGTATAATAATTTGGGTAAATGTGTAAGCTAGATTTATGCCTATTTTTTCACATCTTCATGGACAAAACAATGATTTCCCTCGTGTGTTAATATTTTTCCTTGTAATAATGTATGCTTTTCTAAAAATGAGAACTGCTGTGTCTGTGTGTAGATGAGATAAGCAAAGTGCATGTGCGTTGTGCACACGCTACATTGATTATGGCCAAGCATGCGCCCTAAAAATAGCATATGAATAACATGGGCAATGCGCCACTGACTTTAGACTAGGTTTTTCCTGGTCAGTGGCGGAATTGTTTTCTAAACCTGCAAAATAGCACCAGGGAACATTTGCGCCGGAACACGCCTCCTCTTTGCGCTGAACCGCCCAGGGGAGCGCAAGTGTATTTCTTAGTTAACCGACGTGCGTCTGTGGAGGGAAAAGTCCGCTGTGCGCGGGTGCAAAATAGGAATGATACATGCGTCGGTGTACAAAGTCAATTGCTCTGGGTGCAAGATAGGGCCCCCTGCCTCTCTCACGCACTGTCGCTCGCGGACTCTCGGACACACTCAGTCTCTCGTGCGGAGTTCGCTTCGCTTTTGTCCAGTCCGGTGCCTCATAGCTCTGCTCCGCTCAGCGCTCAACTCAACTTTTTTTCATTTATACTCAAAAATCCCCGCGACTTGAGTGGCGCAATAGTCGTGCGACACAATGAATCGATGATGAAATTCGTAATCGATTCTTTTAATAATTGATTTTAATCGATTTAATCGATTCGTTGTTGCAGCCCTAGTTCTAAACTTAATTTAGAAAAATCAACAGACTGCACAGAAGATTATAAGCACCAGAAAGAACAATGCCGAACGTCTACGTGTCTATAGTGCAAACACAACAGTGTGGGAAAATGAATCAACATTGAACATTGACTTAAGCTGAATAATGACACTATTGTCTTCTGTAGAGCTACTTATAATAACTGAACTTGTTACATAATTGATGAACTTTGCACTGTTATTGAACTTGAGCTGTCTCCTGTAGAGCTGCTTTACTGTTTTTTACTTTGTAATATTGATACTCTGTTACTGAACTTGATCTGAATAATGACTTATTCATGGATAATATTCATTAATAATTAATCATGACTATATTCTGTAGATCTGCTTTAAAGCTGAAATTGAATTTGTTTTGTAACAGAAGAATTTGTCAGCTTTGACAGTTTTTTTCTTCTTCTTTTTATTACTGCAAAGCTTCTTTGAAACAATCTGTACTGTATAAAACGCTTTATAAATAAATGTGGCTTCAATTGTGCTTCGGATATTTCAGATAGCCCTATATCAGCTATTTTGGAAAACCTGCCCCTAACTGCTTTGTGTGATTGGTCGCTGTCATTTAAACAGATAAAGAGTTAGGCTACTTTTCCAAAGTAAGTGATAACATTCTTGACCCGAATAAACAGGAAACTGGACCAGGCTTTAAGTAGTTTCTTAAAAATCTGACCTTGCAAAACTATATGTAAATTAAATCTGTTGTGATTGGCTATGGGGATTATTAAAATTAACATAGTTATCAATCTCATACAACTCTTAAATTGTGCACAATTTTATAAGCACCTGGCAGAATAATGGCAAACCACACACATGACTTAATTACTCCAGGGGTTACTGAACCTTACTATCTTAAAGGGATAGTTCACTAAAAAATTCAATTCGGTCATCATTCATTTGCCTTCCAGTCATTCCAAACTCATAAGCATAAGCTCAAAAGTGAGAGGTTTGTTTGAACATGTCAAGAAAGTATGTTTGAGATTCTGTTTACCATACACTCACCGGCCACTTTATTAGGTGCTGTACACCAGATACTCTGTTTGTTAATGCAAATATGTAATCAGCCAATCACATGGCAGCAACTCAGTGCATTTAGGTATGTAGACATCAATACGATCTGTTGAAGTTGAACAATGGTGATTTAAGTGACTTTGAACGTGTCACTATTGTTAGTGCCAGTCGGCTGAGTATTTCAGAAACTGCTGATCTGCTTGGATTTTCACGCACACCCATCTCTAGGGTTTACAGAGAATGGTCTGAAAAAACCATGTGCATCAGTTATGTGGGCGAAAATGCCTTGTTGATGCCAGAGGTCAGAGGAGAATGGCCAGATTGGTTTGAGCTGAAATGCAACAGTAACAACTCAACCATTATAATTGAAGTCTGCTGAAGCAGGAGACTAGAGCTGAACGATTTTGGAAAATAATCTAATTGTGATTTTTTTTTAACCAATATTGTGATTGTGATTTAATATGCAATTATTTTTTAAGCTATTTATCTTCTGTATTATTCAACAAAGACAAGCAATACATCATAATTTAGTAGGGCTGGGAATCTTTAGGGACCTCAAGGGACCTCGCTACTGGCAGTTGCTGATACTGATTTATTTATTTTTTCTTCAAATTTTTTCAAAAAAGCAACTAGCGACAAATCCAGTGACTTTTCGGACAAACCTCAGTAACCTCCAAATGTTGCCAGTACTGTCCTGCGAGTGCGAGCTCTTGCTTTCTCCCTGCCGTCACTCTCTGTGTCTACCCTGTTCAGTGAATGGCTGAGAGGGGCAGCAGCACATTCATCTGTTGAGCACACGACTGCTGACAGATGTGAATGAGCAGTGTTTTTCCACAGACTTATCACTTATCTGCTTTTCTTTTGTTTTATATATATAGAATTTAGTTTGAACATTTTAATTTCCTTTCTTTTCTTGTGCTTAATACTTGTAATACTCATTAACACTGAGCTTTAGTTGATCCGGTTCCCGAACTCTCTCAATTCAGATCATTTTCCACATAGGCCTATAAAAAAATGTAGTCATTCACTATATCATAGCTACTCATACAATTGTCTGACAAAAAAAAAGTATATACAGGAAATGAGAAAAGCTTTATTTGACAATTGGTTATATTATATTATATTATATTATATTAAATACAGTATGTGAGCATTCATTTAGAGAGAAAACACATTAGGCAGGCAGAACACAAGTACGACGCGATGACGTCATGAATATGCTAATTGACGTATGACGTCATCTAGCGACATTTAGCGACTTAGGGAAGGCGTTTATGGTGACGCATTGCTGCCACATACATATTATTTTTTCCACTCAATTATGTCGTAATAACGAGATATTATGTTGTTAAAATGACATATTTTCTTGTAAGAACGAGATCTTATGTCGTTAAAACGACATTTTCTCGTAATAACGAGATCTTATGTCCTTAAAACGACATCTTTTTCTCGTAATAAAGAGATCTTATGTCGTAATAACGAGATGTTATGTCGTTAAAACGACATAATATATCGTAATAACAAGATGTTATGTCGTTAAAACGACATATTTTCTCGTAATAACGAGATCTTATGTCGTTTTAACGACATCTTTTTCTCGTAATAACAAGATGCTATGTCGTTAAAACAACATATTTTCTTGGCCTCATAAGGACATGTGTAGTCATGTACAAAATTCGCCTTTATCCACATAATCATGTCATTATCATACTTCTACGTTCAAAAAGCTGAAGCAATAGCAGCCCCCAATGGACATTCATGTTAAAAGATCAAATTCTGTACACACCTTATTAATAAAGCATGTGTATCCTACAGATTAGCAGGTGAGCCCAGAATACGAACATTGCGTTTAATTGCACATTAGGCTAAGCATTTTCCTCTCATAGAAAACCCTTATAATAAAGAAAAAGCTTAATGTGGCTTAATAGGTTACTTCAGTGATAAAGATCAAATGCTGTACACACCTTATTAATAAACCATACTATCCTACAGAAAAGCAGATGAGCCCAGAATATGAACGCAACGCATTTAATTACACGTTAAAGGACAAGTTCGGTATTTTACACTTAAAGCCCTGTTTACAGATCGTTTCGGATGAAATAGAACGGTTAAGATTAAAATTTGGACAGATGCTGCTGTCCCGAGAATTTTAGGTTTCTTTCGCTTTCCCCAAAACCTCTAGAATGGGTGTATAGGTGCACTCGAACACTCCTTCATAAAACGCATTAAACTTTCGTTTACAAAGACGTGAAACTCACCGAGTGGTCAGGGGTGTCCACTGATATGCTCACACAAAAATCGCTGCAAAAGATGCTTTCCAACATGTGTTTTACCATTCGTTGTAAAACTGTGGATCTATTTTTCCAAACGTCTCACACCCGTAGATTCTTTCGTTGAGAGCTTGAATAATAGACACTCCAGCCCAGATGGTGGCGATAATGCACCTTTGCCAATTGCAAGCAAACCGCTGGCATTTCATTGAATACACAGAAGAAGCAGAAGAAGAAGCGGCGGAGTAATACCGTACCTCACACTGCACATTCAATACAAGTCAATGGAGTTGGACAAAAACTACGATAAAACCTGTTGGAAAGCATCTTTTGCAGCGATTTTTGTGTGAGCATATCAGTGAACACCCCTGACCACTCGGTGAGTTTCACGTCTTTGTAAACGAAAGTTTAATGCATTTTAGGAAGGATTGTTCCAGTGCCCATAGGCTGCCATTGTGTAGGTGGGGGGGAAAGCGAAATAAACCTAAAATTCTCGGGACAGCAGCATGTGTCCAAATTTTAATCTTAACCGTTCTATTTCATCAGAAACGATCTGTAAACAGGGCTTTAAGTGTAAAATACCGAACTTACCCTTTAAGCGTTTTCCTCCCATAGAAACCCTTTATTATAAAGAAAATAAAGGTGGCTCTTAACGTGGCTTTCTATGGGAGGATGGCATTGCGGTGCACAGCAAATCCTTTAAATGGTATTTAATGCAAAACAAAAATGAAAAATAGGCTATAAGTAGCCAATAAAATAAATGATTGTGGCATTAATTAGCCCACAAACAATATTTATTTTAAAGCCTAAACAAATTTATTTCAAGAAAAAACCAGCGTTGGTCGCTTATCTGTATAGGCTGTGTTTCAGCCGCCCTTTTCAAACTGGCACAAGAAAATGCAACAGAATTTGATTTGTTAAACATAAAGAGGACTTATCCGTCAGGATAAAAAGGCTTAAAATGTTCGCTATTACTAAGCGCATATGCAAGTGTTTGGGCGGAGTGTGGAGCGCGCACTGCATGACATGGAGGCGCCAGTGCCATCACTCGCATTTTCCTATCAACAGTGGAAACAACTTAAAATACTCCATCATTTCTGGTCATACAGAAAAGAATAATAAATGAGACACATTTATTATCATTAGTAGGGCTGGGCGATATATCGCATGAGATTGTTATGCGCATCTCGTCAGTAAAGCCGGTTCCTTGATTAGTAGTAAATCGCCATCACCTGCTTTCAGATGGAGCAGCATTCACTACACAGTGCCGTAGTTAACTGACAAGCTGAGCCATATCGCATTAATTATCACAGGCGATACATCCGCGACAATTAATGCGATATGGCTCAGCTTGTCAGTTAACTACGGCACTGTGTTGTAAATGCTGCTCCATCTGAAAGCAGGTGATGGCGATTTACTACTAATCAAGGAACCGGCTTTACTGACGAGATATAACAATCTCATGCGATATATCGCCTGGTCCTAATCATTAGCCAACTTTTGCCGGTGCTTTGCGGCAAGTTTTATGCATGCGCTTGAGCGCGGAATAGACTATAGCCTATATGCACCCAGGATTGAATATAAACGTGTGATTAGTCCTAATTGCTTAAATGAATGACTACTAGTCTAGATAAATCTTTAGTCTATGGCAACTCTAATCAATAGCCTACATTTAATATTTGACATTATTTAATTAGTAATTAGTATCCAGCTCTTTACATTAAATTAGTTGAGTTAGCATAATCAGTTAATGAACTAATAAAATAATAAAATAAAGTTTAAATTTAAGGGGTCATATAATGCCATTTTTGTACAAGCTAATATTATTCTTTACGGTCTAAATTAAAAGTTTGTAATATACTTTAATTAAAAAATCTCATTAGTATTGTAAGAAAACACTCATTTTACCTGGTCAAAAACAGCTCTGTTTTCAGCACGCCCTTTAAGTGCATGTGTCTTTAAATGATAATGAGCTTTGCTCACCCCGCCCCTCTGTTCTGTGGGCGTTTTGCCACAACAACACAGGTGGAGTGTTACCTTGACAACAGTTGAGGGTAACGTTATATTTTGAAGAATGGCAGCGGGAGTCTCTGAGGACACTGCAACCGTATCAATTTGAACCGGAGTTGGAAAACAGGACGTTTCTGAATGGTTGGTTAACGTAATGTCTAGGGCTGGACCCAAATATTCGAATATTCGAATAATCGTTCGGTGGGTTGGTATTCGATTTGAAAAATTGACATTCGAATATTCGTGGTTTTTTTTTTTTTTGCACACCTGGGATCCCCGCAAAACATACTGGCTCCGTGGCGTGTCCGTTTTTATTTCGGCTCCCATGTTAACAGGTTGGAGTTTGCACACTGCCTGCGTGAGACACGCGTCTCAGGCGCGGCTCGAGCCACGCGGAAAACGCGTGCATGCTAGAAATAGAACCGACGCCTTGTGTTCCAGCAGCGGGAGGGTTCTCTGGCTAGAGCGCAGAAAAGCGGAGTTTGTATGGACTGAAGTGCATGCCTGAGCTTGTGTTTTGGGTTAACCCTCTGAGGTCGACAAACGCGCGGATGCGTTTTGCTGGATTTTCTCCACATTGTAGCACTATAAACTTAAATTACTCAGTCATTTATAGTCATACAGAAAAAAGAAATATAAAAAAAGAATCTGTGATATTTCTCCTTTTGTATGTGTCCACTTACAATCAAACCAAAACATTGTGCTCTTGTAAAATAAAGAAAATAAACAGGGTGTGCGTTCTGCCTCTCCGTCGCGGTGAACTTTTTTTCTTGAGCACGTCTATAAACTGAAACAAAACTCAGTGAATACTTGTCACACATTTATGAGCCATATACCTTTATAAACATTTAAGTGTGTACTTTTAAATGATCGGATTCAAAACGAAAACAAATATTCTCTGTTTAAGTAATTTGTATAAAACCAACAAGATGTCCCGCTTCTCAAACGCTTCCTAATTATTTTTAATTTGGCCACGCCCATTGGCACAAAAGAGATTCACATGCAAATCTCCACATGGAACGCGGACTCGCTCATTACCTCAACAACAAAACACTTCACTTTTCGTCGAGTTTGAAAGACGTGCCTGACCTTACATTGGATTTAGGCTACCTCAGAAGAAGAAAAACGCGATTTGAAGACAAGAAAGATGTAAGGTAAGAAATTCTTACATATTAGTTTGTTATTGTTGCATAAATGTCACGTTGCAGTTGAACTGTTGCTAGATATATGGGGAATATTATAATATTTAGACCCGTGTTTACTGTTACTGTGTTTGTGGATATCTGCTCAATGTATATGGTAACCATAATGTTTTATATTTGAGCGCGATCGCGTTTGAATGTATCAGATTTTTGATAGCGATCGCGTTTGAATGTACTGTATCATATTTTGGATGAAAGCAAAACGCACCAAACGGCTTCATGTTTTTATTATTATCTCATTAATCAATATATTTTTCTCTAGCTTAGTTGTTACTGAAATCTTTTGGAAGATTTATACTGCTATAGGTTATTTATTGTTATTATTATTTTATCCGGCACTGCGCATATACCTTATGCCTACAAGGCACAACAAACCTGGTGTTCATTATATTATATATTGTTGGAAACATTTGTGTGTGTGTGTGTGTGTGTGTGTGTGTATTCTGTGCTTTTTTTGGCATTTGTTGTGTATCTTTGGATTATGTTGTGTTGTAAATAAATCCAAACAATTTAAAAGCCATTCTTTTTTAAATCTCCTCATTTACAGTATTGTGCAAGGTTGCTCAGAATGACAGGGCCTGATAGCTCCTAATAGGGCCGTTAGGGGAGGTTCTTTGTCTTTCTCAGGTGAGAAAAGCTTACATATTAATGAGCTCCCGCATAAAGCTTTTTCACACAATACACGTCGTAAAATTTTTAAATCAATATATTGTCTTATCTGAATGAGCAGTCAGGGTGATTTTCACATAGTTTTGCAGCAAATATTCTAGGCTACGTCATACAATTTTCAAAAGTCTTGTGAAGAAATAATCAGTATGGGTTTCATGGCCTTATTTCAGTGAGAATTTTTTTTTGTATTTTCACAAACCACGCATAAATGTCATTATCTCAAAACTACAAACTTTTACATACATGCTGCTGATATATTATTGTAGCAGAGTTTGTGCTGAATACAGTGTAATTAGACTTTAGCCATGAAAATGTCACAAGTAACAGAAATAACCAGAAATGTCAGAGCATGTCAGAACACCTCCAGGGCCCAGAAAACAGCTCAGACCTCAGAGGGTTAAGATGCGTTGCTTTGACATTGTGGAAAATAGAATAATAGAAACAAAATGTATTAGCCTTTTTACCCGTTATTATCAATCTAAATTAATCTCGTTTTTAATTTAACTTAATTTCGTTTTTCTTTATTTAAATTTCGTTTTTCTTTATTTAAATTTCGTTTTTCTTTATTTAAATTTAGTTTTTTCTTTATTTTCTTTATTTAAATTTAGTTTTTCTTTATTTAAATTTAGTTTTTCTTTATTTAAATCTACCCTTCACTGTGTCAGTAATTTGTTAGTCAGAAAAATATTAGACTACCTTAAAAGTATTGCTTAATTTAACAGACCTGTGTGTGTGCGTTTTAAATCACTAGTGCAGTGTCCGTTCTCGGAGCATAAGCCCTGCCCGTGTGAGGTGTGCAGCTTCCCGCTCGCACTGTTCTGAAGTTTACTAAAAGTTTATTAATTCTGAACGTGTCGTGTCTCACGTGTCTATCTATATTGCACCAAATGCGACACTGCACTCCCTTGTGAAGTCGATTGGATGAACGGTTCTCGAAATAATCAAAATGCAACGGACATACAGACATAGAGATTCCTGCCTTTATTAGAGAGAAGAATATGTTCAGCACCCTCTCTCCGAAACTTCGAATATTCAATGTTCATTACTACCGAAGCTTCGAAGCTCAAAAAATGGTATTCAGACCAGCCCTAGTAATGTCACTTTGATCTATCTTTGTATGTACTGCAGGGTAGAGTAGTGAGATACGAACGCTATGTGTTTACTGATGTATATGTTAGTTCATTGACAGATTGATGTTACAGCTAATGGTCATGAAAAACTTTTTTTCGGTAAATATAGGCTTGTCCGTGATGCGTAACGTTATCTATGCAGTGTTGTTAGGTACAACTGTCAGGGCTGAAGCACTAACATTTTACTGATCTTTTAAAAAAATAACCAGTCTGTGAGACTATGACAGTCATTAGGCACATAAACAACACATACTCAGACAGGAGCTAATACCTTTTTCAATGTTCTCGTTTATAAAGAAGTCTGGTGAAATGATTTGCGCAAACATGAAAGCATTGCTGTTGATCGTGGGGAATATTCCCTTCGAAAACAAAACTCAGCCACTGCGTCTTCAGCGGTTCGGATTTAGGAACATCAAAATGACTGCTGTGTTCCTTATTGCACCCAAGAACAGAACACCACAATCGCTTAGACGCCATTCTGCTCATAGACAGTGCTCCAATATCAACAATGACACGCGGACTATGATGACAGACAGCTCGCTCACGAGCGAGGGCGGGTCTGTGTTGAAACGCTGTTGTCAATCAACAATCGTGGGAGGGGCGTCGATTTTGTGACGTCACAAAATCGAACGGCTTGATTTGAGACGGGAAAACATATAAGGAGATTTAAAAAAAAAACACTGGATGGATTTTTATCATTTTATGATGGTTGTGTACAGGCACTGCCAACACACATTTCAGTACAATCAACTTGTAAAAGTGCATGTACCATTATATGACCCCTTTAAGATACTAACCATATATTTCTATATAGCATTGCTTATTCCACCACACAAAGGACTGTTTATAAGGTGACAATCTGTTATACATGTGAAGATTGTAGGCTCTATCTTGAAGATTTTTGTATTGTATTGTATCTTCTGTTATAAAGACGAAGATTGACATTTCGTTAATTAAACAAAATAAGAACACAATGTTGTAAAAAATAAACAACTTAGGCTATGTCCTGTTAGATGTGTTTTGACTACTTTTTATTTAACCCTCTGAGGTCGACAAACGCGCGGGTGCGTTTTGCTGCATTTTCTCCACATTGTAGCACTATAAACTTAAATTACTCCGTCATTTATGGTCATACAGAAAAAAGAAATATAAAAAAAGAATCTGTGATATTTCTCCTTTTGTATGTGTCCACTTACAATCAAATCAAAACATTGTGCTTTTGTAAAATAAAGAAAATAAACAGGGTGTGCGTTCTGCCTCTCCGTCGCGGTGAACTTTTTTTTCTTGAGCACGTCTATAAACTGAAACAAAACTCAGCGAATACTTGTCACACATTTATGAGCCATATACCTTTATAAACATTTAAGTGTGTACTTTTAAATGATCGGATTCAAAACGAAAACAAATATTCTCTGTTTAAGTAATTTGTATAAAACCAACAAGATGTCCAGCTTCTCAAACGCTTGCTCATTACAGTTAATTTGGCCACGCCCACTCGCGCAAAAGATATTCACATGCAAATCTCCACATGGAACGTGAACTCGCTCATTACCTCAACAACAAAACACTTCACTTCACTTTTCGTCGAGTTTGAAAGACGTGCCTGAGCTTACATTGGATTTAGGCTACCTCAGAAGAAGAAGAACGCGATTTGAAGACAAGAAAGATGTAAGGTAAGAAATTCTTACATATTAGTTTGTTATTGTTGCATAAATGTCACGTTGCAGTTGAACTGTTGCTAGATATATGGGGAATATTATAATATTTAGACCCGTGTTTACTGTTACTGTGTTTGTGGATATCTGCTCAAACGTAGATATGTATATGGTAACCATAATGTTTTATATTTGAGCGCGATCGCGTTTGAATGTATTATATTTTGCAGCGCGATCGCGTTTGAATGTATCATATTTTGCAGCGCGATCGCGTTTGAATGTACTGTATCATATTTTGGATGAAAGCAAAACGCACCAAACGGCTTCATGTTTTTATTATTATCTCATTTCATATCATCATAACGGATGGAAACATTTGAAGTAACATGATAATCAATATATTTTTCTCTAGCTTAGTTGTTACTGAAATCTTTTGGAAGATTTATACTGCTATAGGTTATTTATTGTTATTATTATTTTATCCGGCACTGCGCATATACCTTATGCCTACAAGGCACAACAAACCTGGTGTTCATTATATTATATATTGTTGGAAACATTTGTGTGTGTGTGTGTGTGTGTGTGTGTGTATTCTGTGAATTTTAAAAAGCAATTTTAACCAGAAAAATCTAATATTTATTTCCAAAATCGTGCAGGCCTTTCTCTTGATATCAGTATGTTAACTTTTTTTTTTTTCAGGGCCCAGATGCCACTGAGGACTTCAACATTCACATGAGTCTCTGTACGTGAACATGGTAAAGTGAAAATCTTGGAAATGAAAGGTATGTACAATGTTTTTAGGAATGGCACAAAGGTCTCTGTCTTTGAAGTGCTTTTTTGGCATTTGTTGTGTATCTTTGGATTATGTTGTGTTGTAAATAAATCCAAACAATTTAAAAGCCATTCTTTTTTAAATCTCCTCATTTACAGTATTGTGCAAGGTTGCTCAGAATGACAGGGCCTGATAGCTCATAATAGGGCCGTTAGGGGAGGTTCTTTGTCTTTCTCAGGTGTGAAAAGCTTAATGAGCTCCCGCATAAAGCTTTTTCATACAAAACACGTCGTAAAATTTTTACATCAATATATTGTCTTATCTGAATGAGCAGTCAGGGTGATTTTCACATAGTTTTGCAGCAAATATTCTACGCTACGTCATACAATTTTCAAAAGTCTTGTGAAGAAATAATCAGTATGGGTTTCATGGCCTTATTTCAGTGAGAATTTTTTTTTGTATTTTCACAAACCACGCATAAATGTCATTATCTCAAAACTACAAACTTTTACATACATGCTGCTGATATATTATTGTAGCAGAGTTTGTGCTGAATACAGTGTAATTAGACTTTAGCCATGAAAATGTCACAAGTAACAGAAATAACCAGAAATGTCAGAGCATGTCAGAACACCTCCAGGGCCCAGAAAACAGCTCAGACCTCAGAGGGTTAATTATATCTCTAGGTAATGAAGATATAGCCTAATAACAAACATAAATCTTATATATAATATATTATATATATATATATAAAAAAACAAAACATATAAGCCTATATAAAATATATTTTTAAAAAAGGCCTCATTGATTAATTTTGCCTGAGTTTTCGCCTCTGATTGGGGGCTGCTACTATTTGCTTAAGCTTTTTGAAAGTAGAAGTGTGATAAAGACATGATTGGCTATCAATTTTATGTGGATAAAGGCATATTTTGTACATGACTACACATGTCCTTATAAGGCCAAGAAAATATGCCGTTTTAACGACATAACATCTCGTTATTACGAGAAAAAGTTGTTGTTTTAACGACATAAGATCCCGTTATTACGAGAAAAGATGTTGTTAAAACGACATAAGATCTTGTTATTACGAGAAAATATGTTGTTAAAACGACATAAGATCTCGTTATTATGAGAAAAGATGTCGTCAAAACGACATAAGATTTCGTTATTACGAGAAAATATGTCGTCAAAACGACATAAGATCTCGTTATTACGACATAATTGAGGGGGGAAAATAATATGTATGTGGCAGCAATGCGTCACCGTAGGCGTTAGCTACTTTCCTTTGAAAATAGTTGGCAACACTGCGAGCAGAGGACAAGAGAATTTGCTTGCAAGATATCGAAAAATAAGAAAACATTTGAAGTAAGTTTGTAAGGTTTAACATCAGGGTTGTTTGCTCTGAATAAATTTTATGAAACGCTGTGTGAGTTAATAAGGCTGCAATAGGCTACTAGTTAATCAGACTAGAGAGATCGGTTCGCAATTTAGCATAACAATCCATACACTTACACCTGTGCTAGTAATATACGCACATACCATGCCGTGTGTATGTTACAGTATACAAATGTTTAGCTAATGTGGGGAAGTAGGCTACAGCTGTCAGTGTACAGCGAGTTAACATTTGGCAGTTTGAAATTGATTAGGTTGCTCAGTTAGGCTACTTCAGTTCAGAATAGGGCTAGCAAGGATCAAATTGGTAACTTGGTAGTTGATTTTAATGTACAGTTATGAATGTAATTTAAAATATAGCTGCGAGCAGCGATTGCGGGTCCAAGCCCGTGGCACTAAAGTGACCGGGGTGGTGATGTCACCGGCTTGGGCCCTCCATCGCTGCTCGCAGCTATATTTATATATATATATATATATATATATATATATATATATATATATATATATATATATATATATATACAGGGTGCGATTTGTGAAAAAAACAGAGGGGGGGATGTTTCGAAAAAAAAAAATTATTTATAAAAATAAATCATGAGAACATGAACTTCATTCACTGCATTTGCTGCTCTGGGGTGCGTTTCCTGTACAACTATATAGTTCGCTGCTTAACTAGTACGATGCATCGTTGGAGAAATCAACTAGCTAGTCACGACTGTTTCCCGAAACCGTCTGTCGCAAAGTATCGTTCAACCACGTTGGTTTATGACGTCTCGCACGTGGTGGACTAATAACTTATTTTAATTCATCTGTTTGAGATCGAATTAACGCTAGATTTTGTCATATAAGTTACAGACATGGCATCTAAAGACCATTTCTAATTTTTCTCAGTTATTTTGCTTTATTACCAGACTCAATATTTGGCTCGTTCTTACATAGTAGAGCACGTTCGCACATGCGCAGTCTTCAAAAACGGTGCTTTAAATCTCTTGACAAACTAAAAGACGTAAATTACATTTATGTATTCTAAATAAATAACACGGGTCCTACTGAATGTCAGCTTGCTTATTTTGCTAAAGATAAGGATTTATTCAGTCTACATCTCATGTAAACTAGAAACTATGCTTCTAACGACAGCTCGAGAGCTGTCGTTCCAACCACACAAGTTTGCGATGCTGTTTGCGAACGTTCGTTGGAACGATGGTTTCGGGAAAGACCAAATCGTTGAACTATGCTGATAACGACGGAACTTGCGACCATAGTTGGCTAACGATGCTTTCGGGAAACGCACCCCTGGACCCTTTTCATTGTTCCCAGCTAGCTAGCTAGTTTTCGCGCTGAAAAAATACATAAATATTTGTACTTGGTGGCATTCTGAAAAGCCGTACATGGATCAAAGCTAATGGACAGGATCAGATAAATCAGAGCTTAGATTCTCTGGCCGAGCCCGAACTTCACCCGGGCCGGGCCCTTGATCGAGCACTTGTGTTACAAAATGCAACATGTCACGTGTCATGCTCAGCGAGCGTCTCCTCCACTCGCACGCATCACACCGGCCCGGGATAATAAACTTTAAAAATATTTATTTTGTTTAAAAATTATTCTATATTCTAAAACCTTGTTGAATTAAATTAGAGTTGTAGCCTACTTGGCCATCCAAAGTTCATTCTTGTTCATTTTCTGTGTTCATCATTGTTCACGTATTTTTTTTTTTTATTTTTTTTTTTACATTTCTTCATTCGGACCCATTTGCGATCCATTTCATTCTGAATAAACAAACAAGGCAGTTTACATGATTTGTCCTGGTTGCATTATTCATTAAGATAATAATTAATAAATGCACGCTCAATTACCCGTGAACTTGATAAATGTATATGTTTTACTATGCACAATTGCCTTTCAACTTCTGCCTTTCAGATTCTGTAGGCCTACTATATGTGTTGTAGCCATTAAATAAGCTAATTTAGTTTCATATTTGTTAAAATATTATAATGTTTTTTTTTTTTTTCCATCTATGTTGATTTATGAAAAGTGAACAGCACGAGTAAGATAAGATGTGCAGTATATCAGGAGACTTGTCAGACTAGTCAGACATGATTTTGACCACTTCATTAAGTTTTGTTTTGCCGAAAGCCTTTCTTTAAAGTGAATTTCGTTTTGTATAAATTGTATCTTAATTTTAATACATGTTTCATCAACGAATTGCATGTATTTAATAAATAAGAAGCAAATATAGCAGACAATAGGCTATAATCATGGAGGCGCGCCGCGGTCACTTGCACTGCACGTTAACTGGAGTGCATCTCATCATAAATTAACAGAGAATATTAAGAAATAGGCTATATCTAAAGAAAGCTTGAAATGTCTTTAAACGAAACAATTCTAAACGAAAAGAAATATGCAACACTCTGATGTAATCCATGCATTTCTCCATATATGCGCATTCACGGAGATGGCGATCGTCAACTTCATCTTTGCTTCATCTCTCCTTCCCTGGCGCCACATACCCCTGGTTATAACGGCCCACGTATTTAAAAAATGGTCGTGTTTAAATCGGGCTCGGGCTCATGATTACAGTTAATGTGTCGGGCCGGACCGACAAAGTCAATTCTCCTCATTCGGGCTTCGCGATACCGCGCCGCGCGAAACGCCTTCGCGCCGCAGGACCTCTAGACTCGCGTAAACGCGTCTTTACATTGATTGAAATCACTCGCGCCAGACACTCAGAAGTGAGTGAGTAATAAAAAAAACCCTTTGCTTTAGCCTCAATTGAGTAAAACACCGTGTGTAACTTCGGCCATTCTCAGTGGTGTGACTGGGACACTAACTCTGCTCGTCATCATAGAAACAGATAATCAGATTGTGATGTTTATTCCCGCTTAAGTAATATGTTGAATATGCGGCGTAAAAAAAGACCTGCAACCGTCTCGCAAGTGTTGATAGGCTATTACTCGTGAGGTGTAACCAGCGCCGTGGGCGGGACATTGAGATTGAGCAAGTCTGCAGAGTGGTGATTACAGAGAGGCTGCGGAGCCAGCCAAAGTAGCGCATTTTTAAATAAAATGGACTTTAATCAAACCACGGATCCGTGATAAGTTTTGTGATCCGCCTCGCCACTATGTAGTAGCACTGATCACTTTGAGGGGGGGATAAATTTATCCCCACCGGGGATAAAAATAAGTAAGCAGAGGCAGGGATACATTGACCAGAAAGGGGGAAATCCCACGCATCCCCCCCGGCAAATCGCACCCTGTATATATATATATATAGTAAAAAAAAACAAATAGGCCTACCTGATTTTGAACAAAAGAGGGCAGTATAGCCCTATGTATGACTTAATTATTATTTTTTTTACTCTACTGTTTTTAAACTTAGAATAAAATTAGAATAAAATTATTTTTAAAATAAGAATAAAATAAGTTAAGTTCTGATATTTCTATAATTTTATAAAGAAATAAATGGTGTATAATTAAATTTTTAGAAGATATGAGGCTTTTAGCATTTCCTTTTTTGACATTACTTTAATCCCTCACTATAGCAAAACCATTTGAGATATTTAATATCCGTTCACAATTTAGCATCTTTAATGTATTTTCACCATGTTGAAAAAGTTTGGTGTGAATAAAATAAACCACTTAGGAAGAGTAGCTAAAAACTCAGAGTCTGAAATATCCAAAAAAGCTACATTCAAACCAAAATATCTGACTTCCTGTTGGTCGGAGCTAATGACTGTAAAGTAGAAAGTTGTCCGGCTCTATGAGACCAATATACATACTGATTTTTGTAACTCTGGGTAAAACTAACCCCCCCCCCACTTTTCTCAAAAGCATTTTGAAAGTGACACACTTCCTGCTACCAGTTGGTGGCGCTATAACTTTGACTCACAATAGTTACATCCATCTGATCGGCCTCTTACCACGAACACACTGCTGAAGTTTCATCAAGATCAGTTAATGTATGCAGAAGTTATAACACTTCGTGTTTCTCTTTTCACGCCATAAATTCGTTTCCTCGCCACGGCCAAACTGTTCGAGATATCAAAAATCTGTCCGCAATTTAGCATCCTCAATGTCTTGACTTCATGCACACCGAGTTTGTAGGCGATTGAATTAATTTTCTAGGAGGAGTATTTCAAATTCCACAGCAAATGTTTTCCAAACAACCCATAATAGCCGACTTCCTGTTGAGCTGGCATAAAACTTGACCAGGGGAAAGTTGTTCGGGCCGATGAGATCTATATGTGTACCGAGTTTCATATTAATTCATGCAAGTGTGTTTGATCTATGGACCAAGTTTTCAGACCCCGTTCAAGGGGGCACTGTTGAGCCCCCCTGCCACGCCCGGGTACCAACTTCAGCCCGGCCCTGATGGCCGCGGGTTCTGACCTGTGTGCAAAGTTTCAAGAGTTTTCGAGCACGTTAAGGGCCCCAAAAGCCCCTGAAACATTGAAAAACAAGAATTAAACTCAAAAGACAAATCCACCCCACCCCCCCCACACACACAGAGACGCAGAGGCAGAGAGAGAGGGGGAGAAAATCCACATTCAAACCAAAATATCTGACTTCCTGTTGGTCGGAGCTAATGACTGTAAATTAGAAAGTTGTCCGACTCGATGAGAAGAATATACGTAGCGAGTTTTGTGACTCTATGTAAAACTAAGCCCCCATTTTTGACTAAAGGTGGCGCTACTGAGCCCCTCCACCACGTCCGTTTCTGAAACTTTGCACATGTCTACTGGATAATAAATGTGATGTGTCTGTCGAGATTCATCCAATTTCAAGCATGCTAAGAGTCTCAAAAGCAGCCGAAAAAAATATTAAAGTTTGATGCGTTGACACGGCAACAGTATCTAAGATATCAATAGTCTTTTCACAGGTCTACATCTGCCGTGTGTCTACATTATACACAAAGTTTGACGCAAATCGGGTAAAAATAAGAGGGTGATTTCAAAGCATTATGAAAGTGACACACCTACTACTGCCAGTTGGTGGCGCTATAACTTTGACTCACAATAGTCACATCCATGTGATCGGCCTCTTACCACGAACACACTGCTGAAGTTTCACCAAGATCAGTTAATGTATGCAGAAGTTATGGCACACTTCCTGTTTCTCTTTTCTCGCCATAAATTCGTTTCCTCGCCACGGCCAAACCGTTCGAGATATCAAAAATCCGTCCGCAATTTATCATCCTCAATGCCTTGACTTCGTGCTGACCGAGTTTGGTTGCGATTGGAGGAATTCTGTAGGAGGAGTATTTCAAATTCCAGAGGATGCGTTTTTCAAACAACCCTAAATAGCCGACCTTCTGTTGGGCTGGCGTAAAAAGTAAGAGTACGAAAGTTGTTCGGCCCGATGAGATCTATATGTGTACCGAGTTTCATATTAATTCATGCAAGCGTGTTTGATTTATGGACCAAGTTTTCGGACCCCGTTCAAGGGGGCGCTGTTGAGCCCCCCTGCCACGCCCGGGTACCAGCTTCAGCCCGGCCCTGATGGCCACGGGTTCTGACTTGTGTGCAAAGTTTCAAGAGTTTTTGAGCATGTTAAGGGCCCCAAAAGTGCCCGAAAGGTTGACAGAAAAATAATAAATAAATATAGCTGCGAGCAGCGATTGCGGGCCCAAGCCGGTGGCACCGCCACCCTGGTGCCTTTAGTTACACTAAAGGCACCGGGGTGGCGGTGTCACCGGCTTGGGCCCTCCATCGCTGCTCGCAGCTATATTTATATATATATATATATATATATATATATATATCAGACAAGTAGTATTCTCTGTCTTGTCACTTACAAAAAAATGTAAAAAAATGATATATATATACACACTTAAAAATATATATATAAAAGACAGAAAATATTACTTGTCTTACCTTATTCTGATTTTATGATACACTCAAAATATTCCACAACAAATCCTTTAAATGTAATATAAAAATAAAAATGAAAGTAAGCAGTGTTGGGCTCACGTAACCCTCTCATTAGAATCAAAATGTTTCAACATTTGCGATGTATTTGGATGCTAAACTATTCTTTATTATAGGCTTTGTACTTCACTTGTGTTCCAATATCGACGAAAAAAATCATCCTCTTCACACGCAAAAATGTGCTTGGAAACATCACAGTGGAGCGATGCTTACCGTGAATGGTACAAATTGTACTACTGACTATTTAAAAAGAGCAGTGTGAATTTAATATGTTAGGTTGACTATTTTATTAATATATTTTATTAAGACTATAATGGACAGGCTGTGATGTCAAGATTGCAATGCTGGAGTGTGTGTGTGTGTGTGTGTGTGTGTGTGTGTGTGTGTGTGTGTGTGTGTGTGTGTGTGTGTGTGTGTGTGTGTGTGTGTTTTTTTGCTCTGCTCCGCACCATTATCAATGTCCGTGCGGACAAACATATTTTACTTTCGTTTTTAAGTTAGCGATTCAAAAGCCCCCAGCGGTGTCACACGTCAATTAACCGGTGGGGAAATATTCCCAGAGTCACATCCCTAACATATTTATATATAAATACAATAGGCCTACCTGATTTTGAACACAAGAGGGCAGCATAACACTATGAATGACTTGATTAATTTATTTTTTGGACTAAAAAACTATTCTGGCTGTTTTTAAACTTAAACATAATTCTAAAACATAAAAACAAGAATAAAATGGGTTTAGTTGTGATATTTGTATAATTGAACAATTACATTTTTAGAAGATGAGGCTTTTAGTGTTTCCTTTTTTGACATTCCTTTTATCCCTCGCCATATCAAAACCGTTTGAGATATTCAATATCCGTTCACAATTTAGCATCTTTAACCTGTTAAGCTGCAACGCCACTTTTGAAAAATCCCCAGAAATGACATACCCAAACTTAAACAGATACAGTTCATGAACCCTTTGTACTAAAAGCACAAGTATGATCTCATTTGAAAGCTGACACCTGGCAGTTTATTGTAAATGTAGAATTAATTATTGTCATAATGAAAAAAATTGTTATAAATAGCTTCAAAGTTTTGTAAAGTTATTAGAAATTAATTTTTATGAAACATCCTCATGAAAATAAAATTGAAGTTGGCACTGGAGCAATCTAGAAATGCACTACAGCTAAGGCCACATGTCTAAACATTTTATATTTAAAATCTGAAGATAATAAGTCCAAAACTCTGTATTTAGTTAAATGTTTTTCAAGACCATGTCAATGACTTTATTTTGATTTGCTACTTTAAAATGCTACTGATGTTTATTGCCATCTTCTAAACATCAATTCAGTATATTGTCTCTATTGTTTTGTGGTGCAAACGAGCCCCATTCAGTCTCAGTCTCCCCCTGCACACATTCACACCTCTCCAGCCTGGTTATGGCTCGAAATATGCATTTCTTTTGTCTGCATTATAGTTACTAACGACTGGCTATTCACAAGCTATTCATAGGGTTTCAATCCCTAATTTCTTTTATCAAAGTTCTCACTTAACATTTAAAAACTGGATCAAATGCCCTGCTTGAATTTCAGTAAGCATATTTAGAAAAAAAACATAAAAGGATAACTGCTATATGTGGCAGGTGCACCTAGGGCTAGCTAGCATGTTAGCTTAGCACACCATCAATACACGACAATTTATGAGATTAAAACCATGTTTGTGCTCCAAACTTAATTTATAACGCAAGTCGAGTGTTTTAAATAATCTTCTGTGATATAATTTCGCTTCAGATAAAAAAATCAGACAGAAAATATATATATATATTTTATTCTGCACAATGATAAAGTCTATATCGATTAGCATTACATTATAAATATAATCTATTATTATGGAAATACCTGACATTACTCGAAGAACACAGGCAAATCAAATATCATTTCAATCATGTTTATTGTCTTCAAAACATGTTACAGCGATCTCTGATAGCTTTGAATGTGTTCGAGACTTCCTGGAATGTCACATGATCATGCCTCTTCTTCATGGTCTATATATGGACTATTATTGTGCATGTAGCGCCCTCAGGCTGTTGGTATGGATTGAAAACACAATACGTCACAGTATCCAGCGCTCATAATGATTACATCGACGCATTTGGGCATAAATTCAATAAATATTATTCCTGTCTATAGAAATATGATGAAAACCTATGAAAATATATCAATATTTCTCCAAATCTGCACATTTTTGAGCTAAAGCCCTGAGGGACGTTGTTTTGTGTATCGCTGTCATGACGACAGCACGGGAGTTTTTTATGAATGAAAGCGGTTGACGGTCATAATTCATATTAAAGGTATCGACTCATTTTTTCATTTCATAACTCCTGACACAAATTAAGACATAACTGTCACTATAAGTTTTTCAGAATACAATAGTGGTCAAATACTGAAACTTGAGTCTTATATCTTTTTAATGATGTATAGTTTGTCAATGTATAACATTAAATCTGATAGTAATTTTTAACTAAATAAAAAAAAAAACGCTTCAGTGCGCCGACGCACTGGTGAAGCTTAACAGGTTAATGTATTTTCATCATGTTGAAAAAGTTTGGTGTGAATAAAATAAGCCACTTAGCAGGAGTGGGTAAAAATGCAGAGGCTGAATTTTCAAATAAATTCACATTCAAACCAAAATATCTGACTTCCTGTTGGTCAGAGCTAATGACTGTAAATTAGAAAGTTGTCCGGCTCGATGGGACCAATATACGTACTGATTTTTGTAATTGTGGGTAAAACTAACCCCCCCACTTTTGTCAAAAACATTTTGAAAGTGACACACTTCCTGCTACCAGTTGGTGGCGTTATAACTTTGACTCACAATAGTTACATCCATATGATCGGCCTCTTACCACGAACACACTGCTGAAGTTTCATCAAGATCAGTTAATGTATGCAGAAGTTATACCACTTCGTGTTTCTCTCTTCTCGCCATAAATTCGTTTCCTCGCTACAGCCAAACCGTTCGAGATATCAAAAATCCGTCCGCAATTTAGCATCCTCAATGTCTTGACTTCATGAACCCCGAGTTTGGTGGGGATTGGATGAATTCTCTAGGAGGAGTATTTCACATTCCACAGCATGCGTTTTCCAAACAACCCATAATAGCCGACTTCCTGTTGGGCTACAGGACTTGACCGGGAAAAAGTTGTTCGGCCCGATGAGATCTATATGTGTACTGAGTTTCATATTAATTCATGCAAGCTAGTTTGATCTATGGACCAAGTTTTCAGACCCCGTTCAAGGGGGCGCTGCTGAGCCCCCCTGCCACGCCCGGGGTACCAGCTTCAGCCCGGCCCTCATGGCCGTGGGTTCTGACCTGTGTGCAAAGTTTCAAGAGTTTTCGAACACGTTAAGGGCCCCAAAAGCCCCTGAAACCTTGAAAAACAAAATTTAAACTCAAAAGACACCCCCCACCCCACCCCACACACACACAGAGACGCAGAGGCAGAGAGAGAGAGAGGGAGAAAATCCACATTCAAACCAAAATATCTGACTTCCTGTTGGTCGTAGCTAATAAATGTAAATTAGAAAGTTGTCCGGCTTGATGAGAACAATATACATACCAAGTTTTAAGACTCTATGTAAAACTAAGCCCCCATTTTTGACTAAAGGTGGCGCTACTGAGCCCCTCACCACGCCCGTTTCTGAAACTTTGCACATGTCTACTGGCTAATAAATGTGATGTGTCTGTCGAGTTTCATCCAATTTCAAGCATCTTAAAAGTCTCAAAAGCATCCAAAAAGAAAATTAAAGTTTGATGCGTTGCCACGGCAACAGTATCTAAGATATCAATATCTGATTTTATGATACACTCAAAATATTCCACAATAAATCCTTTAAATTTAATGTGAAAATAAAAATGAAAGTAAGCAGTGTTGGGCTCACGTAACCCTCTCATTAGAATCAAAATGTTTCAACATTTGTGATGTATTTGGATGCTAAACTATTCTTTATTATAGGCTTTGTTCTTCACTCGTGTTCCAATATCAACGGAAAAAATCATCCTCTTCACACACGCAAAAATGTGCTTGGAAACATCACAGTGGAACGGTGCTTACTGTGAATGTACGAATTGTACTACTGACTATTTAGAGCAGTGTAATTTTTATATGTTAGGTTGACTATTTTATTAAGGCTATAATGAACAGGCTGCAATGTCAAGATTGCAATGCTGGAATGTGTGTGTGTGTGTGTGTTCATGTTTTTCTATCCCGGTGGGGACTTCAACCTGAATGCACACAGACTCATGGGGACTCGTGTCACAGTGGGGACCTAAATGGAGGTCCCCATGGGTAAACAAGCTTATAAATCATACAGAATGAGTTTTTTTGGAAATGTAAAAATGCAGAAAGTTTTCTGTGATAGATAGGTTTAGGGGTAGGGTTAGTGTGAGGAGATAGAATATACAGTTTGTACAGTATAAAAACCATTAAGTCTATGGAGAGTCCCCACAAAGATAGTAAACCGTGTGTGTGTGTGTGTGGCGTGGGCGCGATTGAACAGTGGACACATAAAAACATACTCCGTCATTATACAGGACGACATTCAAACTAGAAAAGTGTTAACTTATATTTGTGTACAGTCGCAATAAAACACAACATTGTACTTTTGTAAAATAATTTCAAGCAATCCACCCCCCGAAAGGCGCTAATTTTAAAATTAAACTAAAATGCTCATGGCTGCACGGGCATTCATAACGGTGCGCATCCACGGCGAGGAACGAGCAGAACAGAGTGAACGTTTTCAGTTAATTCCTACTTCCATAGGAATTCATTTGAAACGCTCGTTCAACCACTATCAATGTCAGTGCGGACGAACATATTTTACTTTCGTTTTTAAGTTGGCGATTCAAAAGCCCCCAGCGGTGTCACACGTCGATTAACCGGTGGTAAAATATTCTCACTGTCACATACCTAGTATATTTTTATATAGATACAATAGGCCTACCTGATTTTGAACACAAGAGCGCAGTATAGCCCTATGTATGACTAGACTTTTATGGGACTAAATAGTACAATTACTATTTTTAAACTTATAAATAATTATTAAATTGAAAAAAAAAAAAAGAATAAAATGGGTTTAGTTGTGATATTTGTATACTTTTATATAGAAATAAATGGTGTTTAATTACATTTTTAGAAGATGAGGCTTTTAGTGTTTCCTTTTTGTACATTACTTTAGTCCCTCACTATAGCAAAACCGTTTGAGATGTTTAATATCCGTTCACAATTTAGCATCTTTAATGTATTTTCATCATTTTGAAAAAGTTTGGTGTGAATAAAATAAACCAGTTAGGAAGAGTAGCTAAAAACTCAGAGTCTGAAATATCCAAAAAATCCACATTCAAACCAAAATATCTGACTTTCTTTTGCTCGGAGCTAATGACTGTAAATTAGAAAGTTGTCCGGCTCGGTGAGACCAATATATATACTGATTTTTGTAACTGTTGGTAAAACTGACCCCCCCCACTTTTGTCAAAAGCATGTTGAAAGTGACACACCTCCTGCTGCCAGTTGGTGGCGCTATAACTTTGACTCACAATAGTTACATCCATCTGATCAGCCTCTTACCACGAACACACTGCTGAAGTTTCATCAAGATCAGTTAATGTATGCAGAAGTTATAACACTTCGTGTCTCTCTTTTCTCGCCATAAATTCCTTTCCTCGCCACGGCCAAACCGTTCAAGATATCAAAAATCCGTCCGCAATTTAGCATCCTCAATGTCTTGACTTCATGCACTCCGAGTTTGGTGGGGATGGGATGAATTCTCTAGGAGGAGTAGTTCACATTCCACAGCAAGCGTTTTCCAAACAACCCATAATAGCTGACTTCCTGTTGGGCTGGCGTGAAACTTGACAGAGGGAAAGTTGTTCGGCCCGATGAGATCTATATGTGTACCGAGTTTCATATTAATTCATGCAAGCGTGTTTGATATATGGACCAAGTTTTCAGACCCCGTTCAAGGGGGCGCTGTTGAGCCCCACCACCACGCCCGTTTCTGAAACTTTTCACATGTCTACTGGCTAATAAGTGTTATGTGTCTGTCGAGTTTCATCCAATTTCAAGCATGCTAAGAGTCTCAAACGCATCCAAAAAGAACATTAAAGTTTGATGCGTTGCCACGGCAACAGTATCTAAGATATCAATAATCCTTTCACAGTTCTACATCTGCCGTGTGTTAACATTATACACATAAAGTTTGAAGCAAATCGGGTAAAAATAAGAGGGTGACTTCAAAACATTTTGAAAGTGACACACTTCCTGCTGCCAGTTGTGGCGCTATAACTTTGACTCACAATAGTCACATCAATGTGATCGGCCTCTGACAACGAACACACTGCTGAAGTTTTATCAAGATCAGTCAATGTATGCAGAAGTTATAACACACTTCCTGTTTCTCTTTTCTCGCCATAAATTCGTTTCCTCGCCACGGCCAAACCGTTCGAGATATCAAAAATCTGTCCGCAATTTAGCATCCTCAATGTCTTGACTTCATGCTGATCGAGTCTGGAGGCGAATGGATGAATTTCCTAGGAGGAGTACATTAAATTCCACAGCATGCGTTTCCAAACAACCCATAATAGCCGACTTCCTGTTGGGCTGGCGTAAAAGCATGAAAGTTGTTCGGCCCGATTAGATCTATATGTGTACCGAGTTTCATATTAATTCATGCAAGCGTGTCTGATATATGGACCAAGTTTTCAGACCCCGTTCCAGGGGGCGCTGTCGAGCCCCCCTGCCACGCCCAGGTACCAGCTTCAGCCCGGCCCTGATGGCCGCGGGTTCTGACTCGTGTGCAAAGTTTCAAGAGTTTTTGAGCATGTTAAGGGCCCCAAAAGTGCCCGAAACCTTGACAAAAATATAGCTGCGAGCAGCGATTACGGGCCCAAGCCGGTGGCACCGCCAACCTGGTGCCTTTAGTTACCTAAAGGCACCGGGGTGGCGGTGCCACCAGTTTGGGCCCTTCATCGCTGCTCGCAGCTATATTTATATATATATATACATATATATATATATATATATATATATATATATATATATATATATATATATATAAAAGACAGAAACCTTATTACCTTATTCTGATTTTATGATACACTCAAAATATTCCACAACAAATCTTTTAAATTTAATGTAAAAATAAAAACGAAAGTAAGCACTGTTGGGCTCACGTAACCCTCTCATTAGAATCAAAATGTTTCAGCATTTGCGATGTATTTGGATGCTAAACTATTCTTTATTATAGGCTTTGTTCTTCACTCGTGTTCCAATATCGACGGAAAAAATCATCCTCTTCACACGCGCAAAAATGTGCTTGGAAACATCACAGTGGAGCGGTGCTTACTGTGAATTTACGAATTGTACTACTGACTATTTAGAGCAGTGTAATTTTTATATGTTAGGTTAACTATTTTATTATTATATTTTATTAAGGCTATAATGAACAGGCTGCAATGTCAAGATTGCAATGCTGGAATGTGTGTTTGTGTGTGTGTGTGTGTGTGTGTGTGTGTGTGTGTGTGTGTGTGTGTGTGTGTGTGTGTGTGTGTGTGTGTGTGTTCATGTTTTTCTATCCCGGTGGGGACTTCAACCTGAATGCACACAGACTCATGGGGACTTGTGTCACAGTGGGGACCTAAATAGAGGTCCCCATGGGTAAACAAGCTTATAAATCATACAGAATGAGTTTTTTTGGAAATGTAAAAATGCAGAAAGTTTTCTGGGATAGGTAGGTTTAGGGGTAGGGTTAGTGTGAGGAGATAGAATATACAGTTTGTACAGTATAAAAACCATTAAGTCTATGGAGAGTCCCCACATAGATAGTAAACCGTGTGTGTGTGTGTGTGTGTGTGTGGCGTGGGCGCGATTGAAGAGTGGACACATAAAAACATACTCCGTCATTATACAGGACGACATTCAAACTGCAAAGTGTTAACTTATATGTGTGTACAGTCGCAATAAAACACAACATTGTGCTTTTGTAAAATAATTTCAAGCAATCCACCCCCCGAAAGGCACTAATTGTAAAATTAAACTAAAATGCTCATGGCTGCACGGGCATTCATAACGGTGCGCATCCACGGCGAGGAACGAGCAGAACAGAGTGAACGTTTTTCAGTTAATTCCTACTTCCATAGGAATTCATTTGAAACGCTCGCTCAACCACTATCAATGTCAGTGCGGACGAGCATATTTTACTTTCGTTTTTAAGTTGGCGATTCAAAAGCCCCCAGCGGTGTCACACATAGATTAACCAGTGGTAAAATATTCTCACCGTCACAAACCTAGTATATTTTTATGTAGATACAATAGGCCTACCTGATTTTGAACACAAGAGGGCAGTATAGCCCTATGTATGACTTGACTTTTATGGTACTAAATAGTACAATTACTATTTTTAAACTTATAAATTATTATTAAATTGAAAAAAAAAGAATAAAATGGGTTTAGTTGTGATATTTGTATACTTTTATATAGAAATAAATGGTTTTTAATTACATTTTTAGAAGATGAGGCTTTTAGTTTCCTTTTTGTACATTACTTTAGTCCCTCACTATAGCAAAACCGTTTGAGATATTTATTATCCATTCACAATTTAGCATATTTAATGTATTTTCATCATGTTGAAAAAGTTTGGTGGGAATAAAATAAATAGTTTAAGAGGAGTGGCTAAAAATTCAGAGGCTGATTTTGCAAAAAAATCCACATTCAGACCAAAATATCTGACTTCCTGATGGCTGGAGCTAATGAATGTAAATTAGAAAGTTGTCCGGCTTGATCAGAACAATATACGTACTATTTTTTTTTACTGTAGTTAAAACTAACCCCCCCCACTTTTGTCAAAAGCATGTTGAAAGTGACACACTTCCTGTTGCCAGTTGGTGGCGCTATAACTTTGACTCACAATAGTCACATCCTTGTGTTCGGCCTCTTACAACGAATACACTGCTGAAGTTTCATCAAGATCAGTCAATGTATGCAGAATTTATTCCACTTCGTGTTTCTCTTTTCTCGCCATGAATTCGATTCCTCGCCACGGCCAAACCGTTCGAGATATCAAAAATCCGTCCGCAATTTAGCATCCTCAAAGTCTCGACTACATGCACACCGAGTTTGGAGGGGACACAGTGAATTTTCTAGGAGGAGTATTTCACATTCCACAGCAAGCGTTTTCCAAACAACCCATAATAGCCGACTTCCTGTTGGGCTGGCGTGAAACTTGACAGAGGGAAAGTTGTTCGGCCCGATGAGATCTATATGTGTACCGAGTTTCATATTAATTCATGCAAGCGTGTTTGATATATGGACCAAGTTTTCAGACCCCGTTCAGGGGGGCGCTGTTGAGCCCCCCTGCCACGCCCGTTTCTGAAACTTTGCACATGTCTACTGGCTAATAAGTGTTATGTGTCTGTTGAGTTTCATCCAATTTCAAGCATGCTAAGAGTCTCAAACGCATCCGAAAAGAACATTAAAGTTTGATGCGTTGCCACGGCAACAGTATCTAGGATATCAATAATCCTTTCACAGGTCTACATCTGCCGTGTGTCTACATTATACACATAAAGTTTGAAGTAAATCGGGTAAATATAAGAGGGTGACTTCAAAGCATTTTGAAAGTGACACACTTCCTGCTGCCAGTTGGTGGCGCTATAACTTTGACTCACAATTGTCACATCCATGTGATCGGCCTTTTACCATGAACACACTGCTGAAGTTTTATCAAGATCAGTCAATGTATGCAGAAGTTATAACACCCTTCCTGTTTCTCTTTTCTCGCCATAAATTCGTTTCCTCGCCACGGCCAAACCGTTTGAGATATAAAAAATCCGTCCGCAATTTAGCATCCTCAATGTCTTGTCTTCATGCACACCGAGTTTGGTTGCGATTGGATGAATTTTCTAGGAGGAGTATTTCAAATTCCAGAGGATGCGTTTTTCAAACAACCCATAATAGTTGACTTCCTGTTGGGCTTTTGTAAAACTTAGAGCACGAAAGTTGTTCGGCCCGATTAGGTCTATATGTGTACCGAGTTTCATATTATTATATGCAAGCGTGTTTGATTTATGGACCAAGTTTTCGGACACCATTCCAGGGGGCGCTGTCGAGCCCCCGTGCCACGCCCGCGTACCAGCTTCAGTCCGGCCCTGATGGCCGCGGCTTCTGACGTGTGTGCAAAATTTCAAGAGTTTTTGAGCATGTTAAGGGCCCCAAAAGTGCCTGAAAGGTTGACAAAATAATAATAATAATAATAAATATAGCTGCGAGCAGCGATTACGGGCCCAAGCCGGTGGCACCGCAACCCCGGTGCCTTTAGTTACCTAAAGGCACCGGGGTGGCGGTACCGCCGGCTTTGGCCCTCCATCGCTGCTCGCAGCTATATTTATATACATATATATATATATATATATATATATATATATATATATATATATATATATATATATATATACATACATACATACACACACATACATATATATATATATATATATATATATATATATATATATATATATATATTAGGGATGTCAATTTTCACAAATTCCCATGATCGATCGTCGTTTAAATTAACGATCAATTAATCGATTAATCGTTAGCCTTAATACTGCGATATGCGTCTACTGCAGTGGCTATGGCCAACAGCATGACAGGGTCTGCAAATGCTAATGTTCCTCACCAAATCAATTAGAATGGTTTTAAATATAAATAAAGGGCTAGTAGGATTGTAAAATGTTTCGATGTGATTGATAATTAAATTAATTATTTAATAATCAAATATAACTACTAACACAACGCGTCACCAACGCCGCCTCATATGCGCTAGAATGTGTGACTGTTGTGGACGCGCTCTTCCTGGAACAACTGCACGCGCTGAATGAATCTGCTACCGTTAAACTGGAGCACTTTGCTAGCACGTTATTTATCTAAAAGAAACGCATCCTATATGAGATTAATCAGATATATTTAAAATAAACATAATATTACAAATTATATCTGCACAAAATGACACAAATTCATGCACAAGTGAACTTGAACTAAGTTACGTGCCATTCATTCAGAACTACTCATGTTGTGGACGCGCTCTTCCTGGAGCAACTCGACACGGCAACTAAACCCAAATAATTCACAATGTTTTATTACAATATTGTTCTCTTTATAATGTTATGTAATATTACAGTCCCAATAGTCATTATTAGTCGTGCACTGCCGTTTGAGCTGCGCGCGCTGAAGCTGACGCTTTACTACAGAGTTCTTAACCAAATCCATCCAATATGAGATAAATCAGATATAGATAGGCATACACAAAATAAACAGTATTACAACTTACATTTGAACAAAACAAAAGGCTGCGAATGCACACGCAAACTTACATGATGAATTGATGATGGAGGTGTAAAATGGTCCCAAACATAACTCCGGCGCGCTCGCTTTTACATGTTTCGCGGTTGAGCAGCGCGCCGCGCACGCGCATGAAGACCTGCTTAATCGATGATCGATAAGTTCTATCGATTAAATGTATTATCGACAATTAATCGATCGTCGATTAATCGTTGACATCCCTAATATATATATATATTATTGTTCAAAAGTTTGGGGTCAGTAAGATTTTTAATGTTTTTAGGAGAAGTCTCTTCTGCTCACCAAGGCTGCATTTATTGATTAAAAATACAAACAAAAACAGTAATATTGTGAAATATTATTCCAATTTAAAACAGCTGTTTTCAATTTTTAAATATTTTACATAGTAATTCATTTCTGTGATCAAAGTTGAGTTTTCAGCATCATTACTCCAGTCTTCAGTGTCACATGATCCTTCAGAAATCATACTAATATGATGATTGATGCTCAATAAATATTCATTATTATTTTCAATGTTGAAAACAGTTGTGTACAGATTTTTTTTTTTCAAAATGCTTTGATGAATGTAAAGTTCAAAAGAACAGCATATATTTCAAATATATATATTTTTAACATTATAAATGTCTTTACTGTAACTGTTGATCAGTTTAACTCATCCTTCATAAATAAAAGTACTGATTTATTTTATTTATTTCCCCAAAAAATAAAATTTTAATTATTACTAACCCAAAACTTTTGAGCGGTAGTGTTTAACGTTACAAAAGCTTTAGATTTCAGATAAATGCTGTTCTTTTGAACTTTCTATTCATCAAAGACTGTACACAACTGTTTTCGACATTTAAAATAATAATGAATGTTTCTTGAGTATCAATCATCATATTAGAATAATTTCTGAAGGATCATGTGACAGTGACGACTGGAGTAATGATGCTGAAAACTCAGCTTTGATCACAGGAATAAATAACAGTTTAAAATATATTAAAATAGAAAGCAGCTGTTTTAAATTGGAATAATATTTTACAATATTACTGTTTTTGTTTGTATTTTTAATCAAATAAATGCAGCCTTGGTGAGCAGAAGAAACTTCTCTGTTATGTGCGCGCCACAGACTGCACGCACGTCCGCTTAGAGTTCCGCCTTTTGCCTTCCGTCAATATTACGTTATTAGAAAATATTTTTTTAGAGAATCGATTTTTTGACATTTGTGAATCGATTCAGAATCGTCCACGTCCGCATCGCGATGCATCTAAGAATACATTTTTTCTCCCACCCCTAGATTTCATACAACAGGTTAATAAACAGTTACAATTAAGTCACTTACATTTTAGATGCAATGTTGACTGTTTTTGTTCTGTTTCAGCAGCGAAAATAGTTAAACAAAGATCACGGCAGAACATCACGCATCACGTGTTTTCTCATAACTGAACGATTCAGCATTTTTAACGAATCGGTTGACTCAAAGATTGAATGATCAATCCATAAACATCTGTCTTAATCATGATCGACTCATTCGAACGAATCGTTTGAACGAATGAATCAATGACTCGCTTATTAAGATGGATGCCTGGCGACACCTAATGGCGGTTTAGTGTTGTTTAAAAGCATCATTCTTTCCCACATGTGTGTGATTTGTGTGTGCAACATTATCATTATTTTTCTTACACTATAATATTAGCGATTTAAAAGCACCCACTCGTGTCACACGTCGATTAACCGGTGGGAAAATATCCTCAGACACATACCTAATACATGTATATTTAAATACAATATTGGCCTACCTGGTAAAAAGTTTTATATACTATTTTGATGTCCTTTTGGACACAAGAGGGCAGTATAGCCCTATGTTTGCTTTTTTGTTGAACCAAATAGCACTAAATAGCCTGTTTTAACTTTTTCATTCTTCTTGAATTGCAAAAACAGAATAAAATGGGTTTAGTTGTGATATTTGTATACTTTTATATAGAAATAAATGGTATATAATTACATTTTTAGAAGATTTTTAGTGTTTCCTTTTTGGACATTATTTAATCCCTCGCCATAGCAAAACCGTTTGAGATATTTATTATCCATTCACAATTTAGCATATTTAATGTAGTTTCATCATGTTGAAAAAGTTTGGTACGAATAAAATAAATAGTTTAAGAGGAGTGGCTAAAAATTCAGAGGCTGATTTTGCAAAAAAATCCACATTCAGACCAAAATATCTGACTTCCTGATGGCCAGAGCTATTGAATGTAAATTAGAAAGTTGTCCGGCTTGATGAGAACAATATACAAACTATTTTTTCTTTACTGTAGTTAAAACTAACCCCCCCACTTTTGTCAAAAGCATGTTGAAAGTGACACACTTCCTGCTGCCAGTTGGTGGCGCTATAACTTTGACTCACAATAGCTACATCCATCTGATCGGCCTCTTACCACGAACACACTGCTGAAGTTTCATCAAGATCAGTTAATGTATGCAGAAGTTATTCCACTTCCGTGTTTCTCTTTTCTCGCCATAAATTCGATTCCTCGCCACAGCCAAACCGTTCGAGATATCAAAAATCCGTCCGCAATTTAGCATCCTCAATGTCTTGACTACATCCACACCGAGTTTGAAGGGGGCACGGTGAATTTTCTAGGAGGAGTATTTCACATTCCACAGCAAGCGTTTTCCAAACAACCCATAATAGCTGACTTCCTGTTGGGCTGGCGTAAAACTTGACCGGGGTAAAGTTGTTCGGCCCGATGAGATCTATATGTGTACCGAGTTTCATATTAATTCATGCGAGCGTGTTTGATATATGGATCAAGTTTTAGAACCCCGTTCAAGGGGGCGCTGTTGAGCCCCCCAGCCACGCCCGGGTCCCAGCTTCAGCCCGGCCCTGATGGCCGTGGGTTCTGACCTGTGTGCAAAGTTTCAAGAGTTTTTGAGCACGTTAAGGACCCCAAAAGCCCCTGAAACCTTGATTAACAATATAAAAGCAATAGTCAAATCCCCCCCTCCCCTCACACACACACAGACACAGAGAGGGAGAGAAAATTCTTCAGAAAATCCACATTCAAACCAAAATATCTCTCTTCCTGTTGGTCAGAGATGGTTCATGTAAATTAGAAAGTTGTCCGTCTTGATGAGAACAATACACATACCAAGTTTTGTTGCTGTTGATAAAACTAACACCCCCACTTATGACTAAAGGTGGCGCTACTGAGCCCCTCACCACGCCCGTTTCTGAAACTTTGCACATGTCTACTGGATAATAAATGTGATGTGTCTGTCGAGTTTCATGCAATTTCAAGTATGTTAAGAGTCTCAAAAGCATAAAAAAAGAATATTAAAGTTTGATGCGTTGCCACGGCAACAGTATCTAAGATATCAATAATCCTTTCACAGGTCTACATCTGCCGTGTGTCTACATTGTACACATAAAGTTTGAAGCAAATCTGGTAAAAATAAGACAGTGATTTCAAAGCATTTTAATAGTGATGTACTTCCTGCTGCCTGTTGGTGGCGCTATAACTTTGACTCACAATAGTCACATCTGTGCGATCGGCCTCTTACAACGAACACACTGCTGAAGTTTCATCAAGATCAGTTAATGTATGCAGAAGTTATAACACACTTCCTGTTTCATTTTTTCGCCATAAATTCGTTTCCTCGCCACGGCCAAACCGTTCGAGATATCAAAAATCCGTCCGCAATTTAGCATCCTCAATGTCTTGACTTCATGCACACCGAGTTTGGAGGCGAATCGATGAATTCCCTAGGAGGAGTACATTAAATTCCACAGCATGCGTTTCCAAACAACCCTAAATAGCCGACTTCCTGTTGGGCTGGCGTAAAACTTAGAGCACGAAAGTTGTTCGGCCCGATGAGTTCTATATGTGTACCGAGTTTCATATTATTACATGCAAGCGTGTCTGATTTATGGACAAGTGTTCGGATCCCGTTCCAGGGGGCGCTGTCGAGCCCCCCTGCCACGCCCGGGTACCAGCTTCAGTCCGGCCCTGATGGCCGCGGGTTCTGACCTGTGTGCAAAATTTCAAGAGTTTTCGAGCATGTTAACCCTCTATGGTACGGTGTTGCCTCCAGGCAACATAGTCTATTTTAGCTTTTTTATAATAAAAACTTGTCTCTAAGGGGAGGGGAACTCAAATACTAACCGATGAAAATGCAAAAGAGTGGCCACATGACCCACAGGGGTCCATTTTGGCCCCCCTTTCAGCACACGTGCACGTCACATGGCTCCATATTTTCTCCACTGAAACGGGCATTTTTCAGTAATTTATGTCCAGATAATCAGTTACAAAAAATCAGAGTCACCTTCATTGGTAAGTAAAGAAGTATTTTCAAAAACTTTACATTATATATCATCAAATGTTTCATAGGAAATTACATAAAACTGCATGTTGCCTCGAGGCAACATTGTACCATAATGGAATCACATAAGGCCATACCAGGCATACTCGGTTTGAATACTTGAAATTATATTTTATTTGTAAGGAAAGAAGTTTGAATTATCTAAATGTATTTGCATTTTTGCAAACTGAAAACTCAGCATGGTTCGACGGGACATTTGGCCACTATAGTGGGAAATCGGACAAATAGTGGGTTTGTGGGACGAGGGCGTGGCTTGTGAGTGGTCGGCGGGGGCCGACTGGTCATTTGGCCACTATAGTGGGTAATCGGACAAATAGTGTGTTCGTGGGACGGGGGCATGGCTTGGGACCGGTCAGAGGGGTCAACGGGACACTTGGCCACTATAGTGGGCAATCGGACAAATAGTTTGTTCGTGGGATGGGGGCGTGGCTTGTGAGTGGTCAGCGGGGGTCGAGGGGACATTTGGCCACTATAGTGGGTAATCGGACAAATAGTTGGTTCGTGGGACGGGGGCATGGCTTGGGACCGGTCAGAGGGGTCAACGGGACACTTGGCCACTATAGTGGGTAATCGGACAAATAGAGGGTTCGTGGGACGGGGGCGTGGCTTGTGATTGGTCAGCGGGGGTCGACGGGACATTTGGCCACTATAGTGGGTAATTGGACAAACAGTGGGTCCGTGGGACGGGGCGTGGCTTGTGATTGGTCAGCGGGGGTCGTCGGGACATTTGGCCACTATAGTGGGCAATCGGACAAATAGTGGGTTAGTGGGACAGGGGCGAGTGGCGCCAAACTGAGGATGAAGGCGGCGCTACTTCTGGGGGTCTCGGATAATCGGGGGGCTCCTGTCAGGCCCCCCCTGACCCCACGCGGGTCATTAGGTCGGCCAGGGAGTTTCTTCCACATGTTTGATCTTGCTGTTGTTGAGGCCTGGCTCCTCTACCGGAGAGACAGCAGAGTTAGGATGGGGTTCATATTAGGATAAGGTTATGGTGATTGTTAATGTTTTACCTTGAAACAACACAGATTGTAATGTTTTGATATAACTTGATGATATGATGGTTTGTAGTACTTGCGTTCCACGATGGTACAATGTTGCCTGAGGGCAACAGCTGGATAATAAATGTTACTTTTTATTAAATATGAAATGTGTAATTCATTAAAAACTTGATAAATATGTTTGTTCAAGTGTTTAGTTAAAGAAATTGATGTTTTCAATAAATATATACATTTTTTCTTCATGAAAATGTCAAATGTTTAAATTTGTCCATTGTGGTACAATGTTGCCTTGAGGCAACAAACTTTTAATTAATAAATAAATTAAAAAAATTATGATAATGTTTATTGATATTGTTATAGTGTTCATTTTTAAGCAGGAAAAACATAACAAACAATTTTTTCCTCACTGATGTCATATTGCGTACCATAGAGGGTTAAGGACCCCAAAAGTGGCCGAAAGGTTGACAAAATAATAATAATAATAATAATAATAATAATAATAATAATAATAATCCTACCGAAAACAATAGGGCCTTCGCCCTTTCAGGGCTTGGGCCCTAAATATAGCTGCGAGCAGCGATTACGGGCCCAAGCCGGTGGCACCGCAACCCTGGTGCCTTTAGTTACCTAAAGGCACCAGGGTGGCGGTGCCACCGGCTTTGGCCCTTCATCGCTGCTCGCAGCTATATTTATATATATATATATATATAAAAGACAGAAACCTTATTACCTTATTCTGATTTTATGATACACTCAAAATATTCCACAACAAATCTTTTAAATTTAATGTAAAAATAAAAACGAAAGTAAGCACTGTTGGGCTCACGTAACCCTCTCATTAGAATCAAAATGTTTCAGCATTTGCGATGTATTTGGATGCTAAACTATTCTTTATTATAGGCTTTGTTCTTCACTCGTGTTCCAATATCGACGGAAAAAATCATCCTCTTCACACGCGCAAAAATGTGCTTGAAACATCACAGTGGAGCGGTGCTTACTGTGAATGTACGAATTGTACTACTGACTATTTAGAGCAGTGTAATTTTTATATGTTAGGTTAACTTTTTTATTATTATATTTTATTAAGGCTATAATGAACAGGCTGCGATGTCAAGATTGCAATGCTGGAATGTGTGTTGTGTGTGTGTGTGTGTGTGTGTGTGTGTGTGTGTGTGTGTGTGTGTGTGTGTGTGTGTGTGTGTGTGTGTTCATGTTTTTCTATCCCGGTGGGGACTTCAACCTGAATGCACACAGACTCATGGGGACTCGTGTCACAGTGGGGACCTAAATAGAGGTCCCCATGGGTAAACAAGCTTATAAATCATACAGAATGAGTTTTTTTGGAAATGTAAAAATGCAGAAAGTTTTCTGGGATAGGTAGGTTTAGGGGTAGGGTTAGTGTGAGGAGATAGAATATACAGTTTGTACAGTATAAAAACCATTAAGTCTATGGAGAGTCCCCACAAAGATAGTAAACCGTGTGTGTGTGTGTGTGTGTGTGTGTGGCGTGGGCGCGATTGAAGAGTGGACACATAAAAACATACTCCGTCATTATACAGGACGACATTCAAACTGCAAAGTTTTAACTTATATGTGTGTACAGTCGCAATAAAACACAACATTGTGCTTTTGTAAAATAATTTCAAGCAATCCACCCCCCGAAAGGCGCTAATTGTAAAATTAAACTAAAATGCTCATGGCTGCACGGGCATTCATAACGGTGCGCATCCACGGCGAGGAACGAGCAGAACAGAGTGAACGTTTTTCAGTTAATTCCTACTTCCATAGGAATTCATTTGAAACGCTCGCTCAACCACTATCAATGTCAGTGCGGACGAGCATATTTTACTTTCGTTTTTAAGTTGGCGATTCAAAAGCCCCCAGCGGTGTCACACATAGATTAACCAGTGGTAAAATATTCTCACCGTCACAAACCTAGTATATTTTTATGTAGATACAATAGGCCTACCTGATTTTGAACACAAGAGGGCAGTATAGCCCTATGTATGACTTGACTTTTATGGGACTAAATAGTACAATTACTATTTTTAAACTTATAAATTATTATTAAATTGAAAAAAAAAAAGAATAAAATGGGTTTAGTTGTGATATTTGTATACTTTTATAAAGAAATAAATGGTTTTTAATTACATTTTTAGAAGATGAGGCTTTTAGTTTCCTTTTTGTACATTACTTTAGTCCCTCACTATATCAAAACTGTTTGAAATATTTAATATCCGTTCACAATTTAGCATCTTTAATGTATTTTCATCGTGTTGAAAAAGTTTGGTGTGAAAAAAATAAACCAGTTAGGAGGAGTAGCTAAAAACTCAGAGTCTGAAACATCCCAAAAATCCACATTCAGACCTAAATATCTGACTTCCTGTTGGTTGGAGCAAATTACTTTAAATTAGAAAGTTGTCCGGCTCGATGAGACCAATGTACGTACTGATTTTTGTTACTGTATATACAACTAACCCCCCCACTTTTGTCAAAGGCATTTTGAAAGTGACACACTTCCTGCTGCCAGTTGGTGGTGCTATAACTTTGACTCACAATAGTTACATCCATCTGATCGGCCTCTTACCACGAACACACTGGTGAAGTTTCATCAAGATCAGTTAATGTATGCAGAAGTTATAACGCTTCGTGTTTATCTTTTCTCGCCATAAATTCGTTTCCTCACCACGGCCAAACCGTTCGAGATATCAAAAATCCTTCCGCAATTTAGCATCCTCAATGACTTGACTTCATGCACACCGAGTTTGGAGGGGACACGGTGAATTTTCTAGGAGGAGTACATCAAATTCCACAGCAAGCGTATCCAAACAACCCATAATAGCCGACTTCCTGTTGGGCTGGCGTAAAACTTGACCGGGGAAAGTTGTTCGGCCCGATGAGATCTATATGTGTACCGAGTTTCATATTATTTCATGCAAGCGTGTTTGATATATGGACCAAGTTTTCAGACCCTGTTCAAGAGGGCGCTGTTGAGCCCCCCTGCCACGTCCGTTTCTGAAACTTTTCACATGTCTACTGGCTAATAAGTGTTATGTGTCTGTCGAGTTTCATCCAATTTCAAGCATGCTAAGAGTCTCAAACGCATCCGAAAAGAATATTAAAATTTGATGCGTTGCCACGGCAACAGTATCTAAGATATCAATAATCCTTTCACAGGTCTACATCTGCCGTGTGTTTACATTATACACATACAGTTTGAAGCAAATCGGGTAAAATTAAGAGGGTGACTTCAAAGCATTTTGAAAGTGACACACTTCTTGCTGCCAGTTGGTGGCTCAAAGCATTAGAATCAAAATTTTCAATATTTGCGATGTATTTGGATACTAAACTGTTCTTTATTATAGGCTTTGTACTTCACTCGTGTTCCTATATCGACGGAAAAAATCATCCTCTTCACACGCGCAAAAATGTGCTTGAAACATCACAGTGGAGCGGTGCTTACTGTGAATGTACGAATTGTACTACTGACTATTTAGAGCAGTGTAATTTTTATATGTTAGGTTAACTATTTTATTATTATATTTTATTAAGGCTATAATGAACAGGCTGCGATGTCAAGATTGCAATGCTGGAATGTGTGTGTGTGTGTGTGTGTGTGTGTATGTGTGTTCAAGTTTTTCTATCCCGGTGGGGACTTCAACCTGAATGCACACAGACTCATGGGGACTCGTGTCACAGTGGGGACCTAAATAGAGGTCCCCATGGGTAAACAAGCTTATAAATCATACAGAATGAGTTTTTTTGGAAATGTAAAAATGCAGAAAGTTTTCTGGGATAGGTAGGTTTAGGAGTAGGGTTAGTGTGAGGAGATAGAATATACAGTTTGTACAGTATAAAAACCATTAAGTCTATGGAGAGTCCCCACAAAGATAGTAAACCGTGTGTGTGTGTGTGTGTGGCGTGGGCGCGATTGAACAGTGGACACATAAAAACATACTCCGTCATTATACAGGACGACATTCAAACTGCAAAGTGTTAACTTATATTTGTGTACAGTCGCAATAAAACACAACATTGTGCTTTTGTAAAATAATTTCAAGCAATCCACCCCCCGAAAGGCGCTCATTTTAAAATTAAACTAAAATGCTCATGGCTGCACGGGCATTCATAACGGTGCGCATCCACGGCGAGGAACGAGCAGAAAAGAGTGAACGTTTTTCAGTTAATTCCTACTTCCATAGGAATTCATTTGAAACGCTCGCTCAACCAATATCAATGTCAGTGCGGACGAGCATATTTTACTTTCGTTTTTAAGTTGGAGATTCAAAAGCCCCCAGCGGTGCCACACGTCGATTAACCGGTGGTAATATATTCTCACCGTCACAAACCTAGTATATTTTTATGTAGATACAGTAGGCCTACCTGATTTTGAACACAAGAGGGCATTATAGCCCTATGTATGACTTGACTTTTATGGGATTAAATAGTACAATTACTATTTTTAAACTTATAAATAATTATTAAATTGAAAAAAAAAGAATAAAATGGGTTTAGTTGTGATATTTGTATACTTTTATATAGAAATAAATGTTTTTTAATTACATTTTTAGAAGATGAGGCTTTTAGTGTTTCCTTTTTGTACATTACTTTAGTCCCTCACTATAGCAAAACCGTTTGAGATGTTTAATATCCGTTCACAATTTAGCATCTTTAATGTATTTTCATCATTTTTAAAAAGTTTGGTGTGAATAAAATAAACCAGTTAGGAAGAGTAGCTAAAAACTCAGAGTCTGAAATATCCAAAAAATCCACATTCAAACCAAAATATCTGACTTCCTTTTGCTCTGAGCTAATAACTGTAAATTAGAAAGTTGTCCGGCTCGGTGAGACCAATATATATTCTGATTTTTTTAACTGTTGGTAAAACTAACCCCCCCCACTTTTTTCAAAAGCATGTTGAAAGTGACACACTTCCTGCTGCCAGTTGGTGGCGCTATAACTTTGACTCACAATAGTTACATCCATCTGATCAGCCTCTTACCAAGAACACACTGCTGAAGTTTCATCAAGATCAGTTAATGTGTGCAGAAGTTATACCACTTCGTGTTTCTCTTTTCTCGACATAAATTCGTGTCCTCGCCACGGCCAAACCGTTCGAGATATCAAAAATCCGTCCGCAATTTAGCATCCCCAATGTCTTGACTTCATGCTGACCGAGTTTGGAGGTGATTGGATGAATTCTCTAGGAGGAGTACATCAAATTCCACAGCATGCGTTTTTCAAACAACCCATAATAGCCGACTTCCTGTTGGGCTGGCATAAAACTTAGAGCACGAAAGTTGTTCGGCCCGATGAGATCTATATGTGTACCGAGTTTCATATTATTACATGCAAGTGTGTTTGATTTATGAATAAGTGTTCGGATCCCGTTCCAGGGGGCGCTGTCGAGCCCCCCTGCCACGCCCGGGTACCAGCTTCAGCCCGGCCCTGATGGCCGTGGGTTCTGACATGTGTGTAAAGTTTCAAGAGTTTTTGAGCACGGTAAGGACCCCAAAAGCCCCTGAAACCTTGATTAACAATATAAAAGCAATAGTCAAATCCCTCCCCCCCCTCCCCTCACACACACATAGACACAGAGAGAGGGAGAGAAAATTCTTCAGAAAATCCACATTCAAACCAAAATATCTCTCTTCCTGTTGGTCGGAGATGGTTAATGTAAATTAGAAAGTTGTCCGTCTTGATGAGAACAATACACATACCAAGTTTTGTTGCTGTTGATAAAACTAACCCCCCCACTTATGACTAAAGGTGGCGCTACTGAGCCCCTCACCACGCCCGTTTCTGAAACTTTGCACATGTCTACGGGCTTATAAATGTGATGTGTCTGTCGAGTTTCATGCAATTTCAAGTATGTTAAGAGTCTCAAAAGCATCAAAAAAAAATATTAAAGTTTGAAGCGTTGCCATGGCAACATTATTAAAGATATCAAAAATCCTTTCACAGGTCTACATCTACCGTGTGTTTACATTAAACACAAAAAATTTGAAGCAAATTGGGTAAAAATAAGAGGGTGATTTTAAAGCATTTTGAAAGGGACACACTTCCTGCTGCCAGTTGATGGCGCTATAACTTTGACTCACAATAGTCACATCCATGTGATCGGCCTCTTACAACGAACACACTGCTGAAGTTTCATCAAGATCAGTTAATGTATGCAGAAGTTATAACACACTTCCTGTTTCCATTATTCGCCATAAATTCGTTTCCTCGCCACGGCCAAACCGTTCGAGATATTAAAAATCCGTCCGCAATTTAGCATCCTCAATGCCTTGACTTCACGCTGACCGAGTTTGGAGGCGAATGGATGAATTCTCTAGGAGGAGTACATTAAATTATACAGCATGCGTTTCCAAACAACCCTAAATAGCCGACTTCCTGTTTGGCTGGCGTAAAACTTAGAGCACGAAAGTTGTTCGGCCCGATGAGATCTATATGTGTACCGAGTTTCATTTTATTACATGCAAGCGTGTTTGATTTATGGACACGTGTTCGGATCCCGTTCCAGGGGGCGCTGTCGAGCCCCCCTGCCACGCCCGGGTACCAGCTTCAGCCCGGCCCTGATGGCCGCGGGTTCTGACCCGTGTGCAAAGTTTCAAGAGTTTTCGAGCACGATAAGGGCCCCTAAAGTGCCCGAAAGGTTGACAAAATAATAATAAATATAGCTGCGAGCAGCGATTACGGGCCCAAGCCGGTGGCACCGCAACCCCGATGCCTTTAGTTACCTAAAGGCACCGGGGTGGCGGTGCCGCCGGCTTTGGCCCTTCATCGCTGCTCGCAGCTATATTTATATATATATATATATATATATATATATATATATATATATAATCTTGAATGTATTTTTTATCATGTTGAAAAAGTTTGGTGTGAATAAAATAAACCACTTAGGAGGAGTAACTAAAAACTCAGAGTCTGACATATCCAAAAAATCCACATTCAAACCAAAATATCTGACTTCCTGTTGCTCGGAGCTAATGACTGTAAATTAGAAAGTTGTCCGGCTCGATGAGACCAATATGCGTACTGATTTTTGTAACTGTGGGTAAAAGTAACCCCCCCACTTTTGATAAAAGCATTTTGAAAGTGACACACTTCCTGCTACCAGTTGGTGGCGCTATAACTTTGACTCACAATAGTTACATCCATCTGACCGGCCTCTTACCATGAACACACTGCTGAAGTTTCATCAAGATCAGTTAATGTATGCAGAAGTTATAACACTTCGTGTTTCTCTTTTCTCGCCATAAATTTGTTTCCTCGCCACGGCCAAACCGTTCGAGATATCAAAAATCCGTCCGCAATTTAGCATCCTCAATGTCTTGACTTCATGCACACCGAGTTTGGTGGGGATTGGATGAATTCTCTAGGAGGAGTAGTTCACATTCCACAGCAAGCGTTTTCCAAACAACCCATAATAGCTGACTTCCTGTTGGGCGGAGCTAATAACTTAGACTGCGGAAGTTGTTCGGCCCGATGAGATCTATATGTGTACCGAGTTTCATATTAATTCATGCAAGTGTGTTTGACATATGGACCAAGTTTTCAGACCGTGTTCAAGGGGGCGCTGTTGAGCCCCCTGCCACGCCCGGGTACCAGCTTCAGCCCGGCACTGATGGCCGTGGGTTCTGACCTGTGTGTAAAGTTTCAAGAGTTTTTGAGCACGTTAAGGACCCCAAAAGCCCCTGAAACCTTGATTAACAATATAAAAGCAATAGTCAAATCCCCCCCTCCCCTCACACACACAGAGACACAGAGAGAGGGAGAGAAAATTCTTCAGAAAATCCACATTCAAACCAAAATATCTCTTTTCCTGTTGGTCAGAGATCGTTAATGTAAATTAGAAAGTTGTCCGTCTTGATGAGAACAATACACATACCAAGTTTTGTTGCTGTTGATAAAACTAACCCCCCCCATTTATGACTAAAGGTGGCGCTACTGAGCCCCTCACCACGCCCGTTTCTGAAACTTTGCACAAGTCTACGGGCTAATAAGTGTGATGTGTCTGTCGAGTTTCATTCAATTTCAAGTATGTTAAGAGTCTCAAAAGCATCAAAAAACAATATTAAAGTTTGATGCGTTGCCACGACAACAGTATTAAAGATATCAAAAATCCTTTCACAGGTCTACATCTGCCGTGTGTTTACATTATACACATAAAGTTTGAAGCAAATCGGGTAAAAATAAGAGGGTGATTTCAAAGCATTTTGAAAGTGACACACTTCCTGCTGCCAGTTGGTGGCGCTATAACTTTGACTCACAATAGTCACATCCTTGTGTTCGGCCTCTTACAACGAACACACTGCTGAAGTTTCATCAAGATCAGATAATGTATGCTGAAGTTATAACACACTTCCTGTGTCCCTTATTCGCCATAAATTCGTTTCCTTGCCACGGCCAAACCGTTTGAGATATCAAAAATCCGTCCGCAATTTAGCATCCTCAATGTCTTGACTTCATGCACACCGAGTTTGGTGGGGATGGGATGAATTTTCTAGGAGGAGTAGTTCACATTCCACAGCAAGCGTTTTCCAAACAACCCATAATAGCCGACTTCCTGTTGGGCTGGCGTGAAACTTGACAGAGGGAAAGTTGTTCGGCCCGATGAGATCTATATGTGTACCGAGTTTCATATTAATTCATGCAAGCGTGTTTGATATATGGACCAAGTTTTCAGACCCCGTTCAAGGGGGCGCTGTTGAGCCCCCCTGCCACGCCCGTTTCTGAAACTTTTCACATGTCTACTGGCTAATAAATGTGATGTATCTGTCGAGTTTCATCCAATTTCAAGCATGCTAAGAGTCTTAAACGCATCCGAAAAGAATATTAAAGTTTGATGCGTTGCCACGGCAACAGTATCTAAGATATCAATAATTCTTTCACAGGTCTACATCTGCCGTGTGTCTACATTATACACATAAAGTTTGAAGCAAATCGGGTAAAATTAAGAGGGTGAATTCAAAGAATTTTGAAAGTGACACACTTCCTGCTGCCAGTTGGTGGCGCTATAACTTTGACTCACAATAGTCACATCCATGTGATCGGCCTCTTACAACAAACACACTGCTGAAGTTTCATCAAGATCAGTTAATGTATGCAGAAGTTATAACACACTTCCTGTGTCCCATTATTCGCCATAAATTTGTTTCCTCGCCACGGCCAAACCGTTTGAGATATCAAAAATCCGTTCGCAAGAATTCATCCTCAATGTCTTGACTTTATTCTCACCGAGTTTGGTGGCGATCGGATGAAATCCCTAGGAGGAGTATTTCACATTCCATTGTATGCGTTTTCCAAACAACGTATAATAACCGACTTCCTGTTGGGCTTTTGTAAAACTTAGAGCACGAAAGTTGTTCGGCCCGATGAGATCTATATGTGTACTGAGTTTCATATTATTACATGCAAGCGTGTTTGATTTATGGACCAAGTTTTCGGACCCCATTCCAGGGGGCGCTGTCGAGCCCCCCTGCCACGCCCCGGTACCAGCTTCAGCCCGGCCCTGATGGCCGCGGGTTCTGACGTGTGTGCAAAATTTCAAGAGTTTTTGAGCATGTTAAGGGCCCCAAAAGTGGCAAAAAGGCAAAAAAAAAAATAATGAAGAAAAAAAAAAAAAATAATCCTTACGAAAACAATAGGGCCTCCGCCCTTTCAGGGCTTGGGCCCTAATAATAAATATATATAAATATAGCTGCGAGCAGCGATTACGGGCCCAAGCCGGTGGCACCGCAACCCCGGTGCCTTTAGTTACCTAAAGGCACCGGGGTGGCGGTGCCGCCGGCTTTGGCCCTTCATCGCTGCTCGCAGCTATATTTATATATATATATATATATATATATATATATATATATATATATATATATATATATATACATATATATCTTTAATGTATTTTTATCATGTTGAAAAAGTTTGGTGTGAATAAAATAAACCACTTAGGAGGAGTAGCTAAAAACTCAGAGTCTGACATATCCAAAAAATCCACATTCAAACCAAAATATCTGACTTCCTGTTGCTCGGAGCTAATGACTGTAAATTAGAAAGTTGTCCGGCTCGATGAGACCAATATGCGTACTGATTTTTGTAACTGTGGGTAAAAGTAACCCCCCACTTTTGTCAAAAGCATTTTTGAAGTGACACACTTCCTGCTACCAGTTGGTGGCGCTATAACTTTGACTCACAATAGTTACATCCGTCTGACCGGCCTCTTACCATGAACACACTGCTGAAGTTTCATCAAGATCAGTTAATGTGTGCAGAAGTTATAACACTTCGTGTTTCTCTTTTCTCGCCATAAATTCGTGTCCTCGCCACAGCCAAACTGTTCGAGATATCAAAAATCCGTCCGCAATTTAGCATCCTCAATGACTTGACTTCATGCTGACCGAGTTTGGAGGCGATTGGATGAATTCTCTAGGATGAGTACATCAAATTCCACAGCATGCGTTTTTCAAACAACCCATAATAGCCGACTTCCTGTTGGGCGGATCTAATAACTTAGAGTGCGGAAGTTGTTCGGCCTGATGATATCTATATGTGTACTGAGTTTCATATTAATTCATGCAAGCATGTTTGATATATGGACCAAGTTTTCAGACCGTGTTCAAGGGGGCGCTGTTGAGCCCCCCTGCCACGCCCGGGTACCAGCTTCAGCCCGGCCCTGATGACCGTGGGTTCTGACCTGTGTGTAAAGTTTCAAGAGTTTTTGAGCACGTTAAGGGCCCCAAAAGCCCCTGAAACCTTGAAAAACAAAGATTAAATGGAATATACAACCCCCCCCCCCCCACACACACACACACAGACACACAGAGAGAGAGAGAAAATTCTCCAGAAAATCCACATTCAGACCAAAATATCTGACTTCCTGGTGGTCTGAGGTTATGACTGTAAATTAGAAAGTTGTCCGGCTTGATGAGAACAATACTGCCCTACTAAGGCAAAAGACCTTAACTCACCAGAGTGTGAAACTGAGAAAAATGACTTTAAAGTTATCTTAATGTCCTGGCAATTGAGTTATAGGTATAATATTGTAATTTTCACATGTTGTAGTGTATACCTTTATTAACCCATCTACAAAAAAATGTTGAACTCAAATTTGACCTTTGACCCTTTTTCAGAAGTTACTGTATTCTGCCTTAGCATTGCCCACAAAATGACAATCGGTCATACCAAGGCAAAAGACCTTAACTTCTATTTTATAGCCAATGTTATGCTTAAAATGTAAGCAATATTAAAATTGGACTCACTATGATAAAAATGGCTTTACATGTATCAACAAGAAGTTAAAGTAGTGAGAATAGTTGGAAAAGTATGAATGGTTTTAATTAACATGAATTTCATAAAACAAAGTTGATTAACATCACTAAAGTATAAAAGATGTGGAACATTTAAAGTTTTTTTTGAAAAACTGACTCTAAAACTGAAGTGTGTGTGTGTGTGTGTCGAACAGCGTCCGCGCCTCTCTCTCTCTCTTTCTCACGCACGCACGCACGCACGCGCACACACACACACACACACACACACACACACACACACACACACACACACACACTTCAGTTTTAAAGCCGGTAGCAAGTTTTAAAAACTCGTGGTGGATGTAATGGATTTGCCTTCTCGTCGGTTGTTTGACATGGATTTTAACCAAGGTTCAACAAAAGGTAGGCTCTAAATTATTCCTGTTGCTGGTGTATAATGGGTGTGTCGTTGCGGCTCCAACCAACCAACTCGCGTAGTTTTCAGTCAGTGGACTGTCATTGGCAGGCGAGAGCTAGCTATGAAGCATATTTTATTTCAGTTGTACATGTAGCTTTGTATTACGGGCTGTGAATTAAGATATCATACAAGCCTGCTCTATTCAGCGCTTGTTACTGGATAAATTGTTGATTATGGCTCGAAAAGTGTTTGTGTCTAGTTTGTGAAGTAGTATCGCTAGCTTAAGGCTACCGCTAGCTATTATTGGATGTTAAAGATTCAAAGCCATCTCCACCATCATTTTCCCCCGAGAGTATGCCATTCTTCAAACCTAACAAAAGCAATCACTGTGAAAAATGTACGTGTGTGTCTGAGGTGATTTAATTGCTACATCATAACCCCGTAACTCCAGCGCAGCAATACTTTGATGGTCGGTTAGAACAAGGCAGAGTGCCGTAACTTCACGGCAGCGCACCCGTAACTTCATTCGAGTGTTCAGGAGCAGCGAGAAACGCAGGCATAAAGCCGTAACTGACGTTACGGGCTTCTACCATAGTTTCCCCTTGGCTTTTTGAAGTTACGGCAAAAACATAATCTTATTCCACCCAAAAAACAATCGAATTGAAACTTGATGTTTGTCTACATGATAAAACTTATGTTTATTGTCCTAAAAATTACAATAACTCATTTTCGCCAAAAATTGAAGTTACGACCTTTTGCCTTAGTGCGGCAGAATACACCTACCAAGTTTTGTGATTCTAGGAAAAACTAAGCCCCCATTTTTGACTAAAGGTGGCGCTACTGAGCCATTTCACCACGCCCGTTTCTGAAACTTTGCACATGTCTACTGGATAATAAATGTGATGTGTCTGTCGAGTTTCATGCATTTTCAAGCATGTGAAGAGTCTCAAAAGCATCCGAAAACAATATTAAAGTTTAATGCGTTGCCACGGCAACAGTATCTAAGATATCAATAATCCTTTCACAGGTCTACATCTGCCGTGTGTTTACATTATACACAAAGTTTTAAGCAAATCGGGTAAAAATAAGAGGGTAATTTCAAAGCATTTTGAAAGTGACACACTTCCTGTTGCCAGTTGGTGGCGCTATAACTTTGACTCACAAATGTCACATCCATGTGATCGGCCTCTTACAACTAACACACTGCTGAAGTTTCATCAAGATCAGTTAATGTATGCAGAAGTTATAACACACTTCCTGTTTGAATTATTCGCCATAAATTCGTTTCCTTGCCACAGCCAAACCGTTCGAGATATCAAAAATCCGTCCGCAATTTAGCATCCTCAATGTCTTGACTTCATGCCGACCGAGTTTGGAGGCGAATGGATGAATTTCCTAGGAGGAGTACATCAAATTCCACAGCATGCGTTTCCAAACAACCCATAATAGCTGACTTCCTGTTGGTCTGGCGTAAAACTTAGAGCACGAAAGTTGTTCGGCCCGATGAGGTCTATATGTGTACCGAGTTTCATATTATTACATGCAAGCGTGTCTGATTTATGGACAAGTGTTCGGATCCCGTTCCAGGGGGCGCTGTCGAGGCCCCCTGCCACGCCCGGGTACCAGCTTCAGCCCGGCCCTGATGGCCGCGGGTTCTGACCTGTGTGCAAAATTTCAAGAGTTTTCGAGCATGTTAAGGGCACCAAAAGTGCCCGAAAGGTTGACAAAATAATAATAATAATAATAATAATAATTAAAGCTGCAAGCAGCGATGAAAGGGCCCTCGCACCCGTGCCATCAACACTCGGTGGCTTTAGGAAGGCAGAGCATGGTTGGGAAATGTACATTTAAGGAGGTATATATAGTAAGAGTATGTCAAAGTCAGTTACAAAATGTTTTGTATAATGGTGATAATAGCATGCTTCATGACTCAGCTAAGTGTTGCTAGCATGTTCAGTCTGTTTCTAGCATGCTTAGTACACAATAATTATGTGGTTAGTACTGCATTACTGTGTTAACCATGTCAGTTTCTGTTGCCAGTAGGTGGCGTTATGACTATAACTGAATATGAGCATGGATGTGTGTTCAGGACAGAACTCTTATCAAACATGTGAAGTTTGGTGCAAATTGGACATTCCATGCCTGAGTTACAGCAAATTCCTATTTAATTGCAATAATAGCATGCTTTAGCACTTAGCTAAGAGTTTGCTAGCATGTTTTAGCATGTTTGTAGTATGTTGTTAGCATGTTTAGCACTTGCTGGCACTTTTTTATATGTTATTAGGAGTCCATAACAGTGTTAAACATGTCACTTCCTGTTGCCAGCAGGTGGCGCTATGACTGTAACTGAATATAAGCATGGTCATGTGTTCAGGACAGAACGCTTATCAAAAGTGTGAAGTTTGGGGCAGATTGGACATTCCATGCCTGAGTTACAGCAAATTCATATTTAATTGCAGTAATATCATTCTTTAGCACTTAGCTAAGTGTTTGCTAGTATGTTTTAGCATGTCTCTAGTATGTTGGTAGGATGTTTAGCACCTACTGGCATTTTTTTATATGTTATTAGGAGTCAAGAACAGTGTTAAACGTCAATTCCTGTTGCCAGCAGGTGGCGCTATGACTATAACTAAATATGAGCATGGACATGTGTTCAAGAGATAACTCTTATCAAACGTGTGAAGTTTGGGGTAGATTGTACATTGCCTTCTTGAGTAACAACAAAGTCCTGTTTCATTGAATTAGCATGCTTTAGCACTTAGCTAAGTATTGCTAGCATGTTTTAACATGTTTCTAGCATGTATAGAACTCAATGGCATTTTTAACATGTTGCTAGAACGGCATCAAAGTGTTAAACATGTCACTTCCTGTTGCCAGTAGGTGGCGCTATTACTATAACTGAATTTGAGCATAGACATGTGTTCAGGCCATTATTCTTATCAAATGTGTGAAGTTTGGGGCAGATTGGACATTCCATGCCTGAGTTACAGCAAATTCCTATTTAATTGCAGTAATAGCATGCTTTAGCACTTAGCTAAGTGTTTGCTAGCATGTTTCTAGTATGTTGCTAACCTGTTTAGCACTTGCTGGCTCTTTTTTATATGTTATTAGGAGACCACAAGAGTGTTAAACATGTCACTTCCTGTTGAAAGCAGGTGGCGCTATTACTATAACTGAATATTCTCATGTAGATGTGTTCAGGCCATGACTCTTATCAAACGTGTGAAGTTTGGGGCAGATTGGACATTCCATGCCTGTGTTACAGCAAATTCCTATTTAATTGCAGCAATAGCATGCTTTAGCACTTAGCTAAGTGTTTGCTAGCATGTTTTAGCATGTTTCTAGTATGTTGTTAGCATGTTTAGCACTTGCTGTCACTTTTTTTATATGTTTTTATATGTCCACAACAGTGTTTAACATGTCACTTCCTGTTGCCAGCAGGTGGCGCTATGACTGTAACTGAATATGAGCATGGTCATGTGTTTAGGACAGAACGTTTATTAAAAGTGTGAAGTTTGGGGCAGATTGGACATTGCCTTCTTGAGTAACAACAACATCCTGTTTCATTGAATTAGCATGCTTTAGCACTTAGCTAAGTATTGCTAGCATGTTTTAACATGTTTCTAGCATGTTTAGAAGTCAATGGCATTTTTAACATGTTGCTAGAATGGCATCAACGTGTTAAACATGACACTTCCTGTTACCAGTAGGTGGCGCTATTACTATAACTGAATATTCTCATGTAGATGTGTTCAGGACAGAACGCTTATCAAAAGTGTGAAGTTTGGGGCAGATTGGACATTCCATGCCTGAGTTACAGCAAATTCCTATTTAATTGCAATAATAGCATGCTTTAGCACTTAGCTAAGAGTTTGCTAGCATGTTTTAGCATGCTTCTAGTATGTTGTTAGCATGTTTAGCACTTGCTGGCACTTTTTTATATGTTATTAGGAGTCCATAACAGTGTTAAACATGTCACTTCCTGTTGCCAGCAGGTGGCGCTATGACTATAACTGAATATAAGCATGGTCATGTGTTCAGGACAGAACTCTTATCAAACGTGTGAAGTTTGGGCAGATTGGACATTCCATGCCTGAGTTACAACAACTTCCTGTTTCATGGCGAAACATCGAAATTTGTCAGGCCGCCGAGGACCCGCCCTTCGACGAAAACTCAAGATCTTCGCAATTTAACGTCGCAAAGGCCTTAAGATTACACTCACCAAATTTGAAGATGATCAGATTAAAACTGTAGGAGGAGTTCGTTAAAGTACGAGGCCTGAAAATGGCAAAAACTGCACAAAAATCTGAGAGGAAGTTCAAAATGGCTGACTTCCTGTTGTGTTTAGGGCTATGCTTCAAGAGACTTTTTTGTAGGCATTAGGTCATTACATGTATGTACCGAATTTCGTGCACGTACGTGGAACGTTGCGGGAGGCGCACTCCGTTGAACTTTTATAGGTGGCGCTATCGAGCCATTTTGCCCCGTCCAATTCTGAAACCTATATCAGATGTAAATTTTCGCCAGTTCTGACGCGTGTGCAAAGTTTTGTGAGTTTTCGAGCATGTTTAGGCCCTCAAAAATGCAATTAAATGCGGAGAAGAATAATAATAATAATAATTAAAGCTGCAAGCAGCGATGAAAGGGCCCTCGCACCCGTGCCATCAACACTCGGTGGCTTTAGGAAGGCAGAGCATGGTTGGGAAATGTACATTTAAGGAGGTATATATAGTAAGAGTATGTCAAAGTCAGTTACAAAATGTTTTGTATAATGGTGATAATAGCATGCTTCATGACTCAGCTAAGTGTTGCTAGCATGTTCAGTCTGTTTCTAGCATGCTTAGTACACAATAATTATGTGGTTAGTACTGCATTACTGTGTTAACCATGTCAGTTTCTGTTGCCAGTAGGTGGCGTTATGACTATAACTGAATATGAGCATGGATGTGTGTTCAGGACAGAACTCTTATCAAACATGTGAAGTTTGGTGCAAATTGGACATTGCCTTCTTGAGTAACAACAAAGTCATGTTTCATTGAATTAGCATTCTTTAGAACTTAGCTAAGCATTGTTAGCATGTTTTAACATGTTGCTAGAACGGCATCAACGTGTTAAACATGTCACTTCCTGTTGCCAGTTGGTGGCGCTATTACTATAACTGAACATTCTCATGTAGATGTGTTCAGGCCATGACTCTTATCAAAAGTGTGAAGTTTGGGGCAGATTGGACATTCCATGCCTGAGTTACAGCAAATTCCTATTTAATTGCAATAATAGCATGCTTTAGCACTTGGCTAAGAGTTTGCTAGCATGTTTTAGCATGTTTCTAGTATGTTGTTAGCATGTTTAACACTTGCTGGCACTTTTTATATGTTATTAGGAGTCCACAACAGTGTTAAACATGTCACTTCCTGTTGCCAGCAGGTGGCGCTATGACTGTAACTGAATATAAGCATGGTCATGTGTTCAGGACAGAACGCTTATCAAAAGTGTGAAGTTTGGGGCAGATTGGACATTCCATGCCTGAGTTACAGCAAATTCATATTTAATTGCAGTAATATCATTCTTTATCATTTCTTTTTTTTATATGTTATTAGGAGTCAAGAACAGTGTTAAACGTCACTTCCTGTTGCCAGCAGGTGGCGCTATGACTATAACTAAATATGAGCATGGACATGTGTTCAAGAGATAACTCTTATCAAACGTGTGACGTTTGGGGTAGATTGTACATTGCCTTCTTGAGTAACAACAAAGTCCTGTTTCATTGAATTAGCATGCTTTAGCACTTAGCTAAGTATTGCTAGCATGTTTTAATATGTTTCTAGCATGTTTAGAACTCAATGGCATTTTTAACATGTTGCTAGAACGGCATCAACGTGTTAAACATGTCACTTCCTGTTGCCAGTAGGTGGCGCTATTACTATAACTGAATTTGAGCATAGGCATGCGTTCAGGCCATGATTCTTATCAAACATGTGAAGTTTGGGGCAGATTGGACGTTCCATGCCTGAGTTACAGCAAATTCCTATTTAATTGCAGTAATAGCATGCTTTATCACTTAGCTAAGTGTTTGCTAGCATGTTTCTAGTATGTTGCTAACCTGTTTAGCACTTGCTGGCTCTTTTATATATGTTATTAGGAGACCACAACAGTGTTAAACATGTCACTTCCTGTTGACAGCAGGTGGCGCTATTACTATAACTGAATATTCTCATGTAGATGTGTTCAGGCCATGACTCTTATCAAACGTGTGAAGTTTGGGGCAGATTGGACATTCCATGCCTGTGTTACAGCAAATTCCTATTTAATTGCAGCAATAGCATGCTTTAGCACTTAGCTAAGTGTTTGCTAGCATGTTTTAGCATGTTTCTAGTATGTTGTTAACATGTTTAGCACTTGCTGGCACTTTTTTATATGTTTTTATATGTCCACAACAGTGTTTAACATGTCACTTCCTGTTGCCAGCAGGTGGCACTATGACTGTAACTGAATATGAGCATGGTCATGTGTTCAGGACAGAACGTTTATTAAAAGTGTGAAGTTTGGCGCATATTGGACATTGCCTTCTTGAGTAACAACAACATCCTGTTTCATTGAATTAGCATGCTTTACCACTTAGCTAAGTATTGCTAGCATGTTTTAACATTAGCTAGCATGTTTTAACATGTTTCTAGCATGTTTAGATCTCAATGGCATTTTTAACATGTTGCTAGAATGGCATCAACGTGTTAAACATGACACTTCCTGTTGCCAGTAGGTGGCGCTATTACTATAACTGAATATTCTCATGTAGATGTGTTCAGGACAGAACGCTTATCAAAAGTGTGAAGTTTGGGGCAGATTGGACATTCCATGCCTGAGTTACAGCAAATTCCTATTTAATTGCAATAATAGCATGCTTTAGCACTTAGCTAAGAGTTTGCTAGCATGTTTTAGCATGCTTCTAGTATGTTGTTAGCATGTTTAGCACTTGCTGGCACTTTTTTATATGTTATTAGGAGTCCATAACAGTGTTAAGCATGTCACTTCCTGTTGCCAGCAGGTGGCGCTATGACTATAACTGAATATGAGCATGGCCATGTGTTCAGGACAGAACTCTTATCAAACGTGTGAAGTTTGGGGCAGATTGGACATTCCATGCCTGAGTTACAGCAACTTCCTGTTTCATGGCGAAACATCGAAATTTGTAAGGCCGCCGAGGACCCGCCCTTCGACGAAAACTCAAGATCTTCGCAATTTAACGTCGCAAAGGCCTTAAGATTACACTCACCAAATTTGAAGATGATCAGATTAAAACTGTAGGAGGAGTTCGTTAAAGTACGAGGCCTGAAAATGGCAAAAACTGCACAAAAATCTGAGAGGAAGTTCAAAATGGCTGACTTCCTGTTGTGTTTAGGGCTATGCTCCAAGAGACTTTTTTGTAGGTATTAGGTCATTACACGTATGTACCGAATTTCGTGCACGTACGTTGAACGTTGCGGGAGGCGCACTCCGTTGAACTTTTATAGGTGGCGCTATCGAGCCATTTTGCCCCGTCCAATTCTGAAACCTATATCAGATGTAAATTTTCGCCAGTTCTGACGCGTGTGCAAAGTTTCGTGAGTTTTCGCGCATGTTTAGGCCCTCAAAAATGCAATTCAATGCGGAGAAGAATAATAATAATTAAAGCTGCAAGCAGCGATGAAAGGGCCCTCGCACCCGTGCCATCAACACTCGGTGGCTTTAGGAAGACAGAGCATGGTTGGGAAATGTACATTTAAGGAGGTATATATAGTAAGAGTATGTCAAAGTCAGTTACAAAATGTTTTGTATAATGGTGATAATAGCATGCTTCATGACTCAGCTAAGTGTTGCTAGCATGTTTAGTCTGTTTCTAGCATGCTTAGTACACAATAATTATGTGGTTAGTACTGCATTACGGTGTTAACCATGTCAGTTTCTGTTGCCAGTAGGTGGCGTTATGGCTATAACTGAATATGAGCATGGATGTGTGTTCAGGACAGAACTCTTATCAAACGTGTGAAGTTTGGTGCAAATTGGACATTGCCTTCTTGAGTAACAACAAAGTCATGTTTCATTGAATTAACATTCTTTAGCACTTAGCTAAGCATTGTTAGCATGTTTTAACATGTTTCTAGCATGTTTAGAACTCAATGGCATTTTTAACATGTTGCTAGAACGGCATAAAAGTGTTAAACATGTCACTTCCTGTTGCCAGTAGGTGGCGCTATTACTATAACTGAATTTGAGCATAGACATGTGTTCAGGCCATGATTCTTATCAAATGTGTGAAGTTTGGGGCAGATTGGACATTCCATGCCTGAATTACAGCAAATTCCTATTTAATTGCAATAATAGCATGCTTTAGCACTTAGCTAAGAGTTTGCTAGCATGTTTTAGCATGTTTCTAGTATGTTGTTAGCATGTTTAGCACTTGCTGGCACTTTTTTATATGTTATTAGGAGTCCATAACAGTGTTAAACATGTCACTTCCTGCTGCCAGCAGGTGGCGCTATGACTGTAAGCATGATCATGTGTTCAGGACAGAACGCTTATCAAAAGTGTGAAGTTTGGGGCAGATTGGACATTCCTTGCCTGAGTTACAGCAAATTCATATTTAATTGCAGTAATATCATTCTTTAGCACTTAGCTAAGTGTTTGCTAGTATGTTTTAGCAAGTCTCTAGTATGTTGGTAGGATGTTTAGCACCTACTTGCATTTTTTTATATGTTATTAGGAGTCAAGAACAGTGTTAAACGTCACTTCCTGTTGCCAGCAGGTGGCGCTATGACTATAACTAAATATGAGCATGGACATGTGTTCAAGAGATAACTCTTATCAAACGTGTGAAGTTTGGGGTAGATTGTACATTGCCTTCTTGAGTAACAACAAAGTCCTGTTTCATTGAATTAGCATGGTTTAGCACTTAGCTAAGTACTGCTAGCATGTTTTAACATGTTTCTAGCATGTATAGAACTCAATGGCATTTTTAACATGTTGCTAGAACGGCATCAAAGTGTTAAACATGTCACTTCCTGTTGCCAGTAGGTGGTGCTATTACTATAACTGAATTTGAGCATAGACATGTGTTCAGGCCATGATTCTTATCAAATGTGTGAAGTTTGGGGCAGATTGGACATTACATGCCTGAGTTACAGCAAATTCCTATTTAATTGCAGTAATAGCATGCTTTAGCACTTAGCTAAGTGTTTGCTAGCATGTTTCTAGTATGTTGCTAACCTGTTTAGCACTTGTTGGCTCTTTTTTATATGTTATTAGGAGACCACAAGAGTGTTAAACATGTCACTTCCTGTTACCAGTAGGTGGCGCTATTACTATAACTGAATTTTCTCATGTAGATGTGTTCAGGACAGAACGCTTATCAAAAGTGTGAAGTTTGGGGCAGATTGGACATTCCATGCCTGAGTTACAGCAAATTCCTATTTAATTGCAATAATAGCATGCTTTAGCACTTAGCTAAGAGTTTGCTAGCATGTTTTAGCATGCTTCTATTATGTTGTTAGCATGTTTAGCACTTGCTGGCACTTTTTTATATGTTATTAGGAGTCCATATCAGTGTTAAACATGTCACTTCCTGTTGCCAGCAGGTGGCGCTATGACTGTAACTGAATATGAGCATGGTCATGTGTTCAGGACAGAACGCTTATCAAAAGTGTGAAGTTTGGGGCAGATTGGACATTCCATGCCTGAGTTACAGCAACTTCCTGTTTCATGGCGAAACATCGAAATTTGTCAGGCCGCCGAGGACCCGCCCTTTGACGAAAACTCAAGATCTTCGCAATTTAACGTCGCAAAGGCCTTAAGATTACACTCACCAAATTTGAAGATGATCAGATTAAAACTGTAGGAGGAGTTCGTTAAAGTACGAGGCCTGAAAATGGCAAAAACTGCACAAAAATCTGAGAGGAAGTTCAAAATGGCTGACTTCCTGTTGTGTTTAGGGCTATGCTCCAAGAGACTTTTTTGTAGGTATTAGGTCATTACATGTATGTACCGAATTTCGTGCACGTACGTGGAACGTTGCGGGAGGCGCACTCCGTTGAACTTTTATAGGTGGCGCTATCGAGCCATTTTGCCCCGTCCAATTCTGAAACCTATATCAGATGTAAATTTTCGCCAGTTCTGACGCGTGTGCAAAGTTTCGTGAGTTTTCGAGCATGTTTAGGCCCTCAAAAATGCAATTAAATGCGGAGAAGAAGAAGAATAATAATAATAATTAAAGCTGCAAGCAGCGATGAAAGGGCCCTCGCACCCGTGCCATCAACACTCGGTGGCTTTAGGAAGGCAGAGCATGGTTGGGAAATGTACATTTAAGGAGGTATATATAGTAAGAGTATGTCAAAGTCAGTTACAAAATGTTTTGTATAATGGTGATAATAGCATGCTTCATGACTCAGCTAAGTGTTGCTAGCATGTTCAGTTTGTTTCTAGCATGCTTAGTACACAATAATTATGTGGTTAGTACTGCATTACTGTGTTAACCATGTCAGTTTCTGTTGCCAGTAGGTGGCGTTATGACTATAACTGAATATGAGCATGGATGTGTGTTCAGGACAGAACTCTTATCAAACATGTGAAGTTTGGTGCAAATTGGACATTGCCTTCTTGAGTAACAACAAAGTCATGTTTCATTGAATTAGCATTCTTTAGAACTTAGCTAAGCATTGTTAGCATGTTTTAACATGTTGCTAGAACGGCATCAACGTGTTAAACATGTCACTTCCTGTTGCCAGTTGGTGGCGCTATTACTATAACTGAACATTCTCATGTAGATGTGTTCAGGCCATGACTCTTATCAAAAGTGTGAAGTTTGGGGCAGATTGGACATTCCATGCCTGAGTTACAGCAAATTCCTATTTAATTGCAATAATAGCATGCTTTAGCACTTGGCTAAGAGTTTGCTAGCATGTTTTAGCATGTTTCTAGTATGTTGTTAGCATGTTTAACACTTGCTGGCACTTTTTTATATGTTATTAGGAGTCCACAACAGTGTTAAACATGTCACTTCCTGTTGCCAGCAGGTGGCGCTATGACTGTAACTGAATATAAGCATGGTCATGTGTTCAGGACAGAACGCTTATCAAAAGTGTGAAGTTTGGGGCAGATTGGACATTCCATGCCTGAGTTACAGCAAATTCATATTTAATTGCAGTAATATCATTCTTTAGCACTTAGCTAAGTGTTTGCTATTATGTTTTAGCATGTCTCTAGTATGTTGGTAGGATGTTTAGCACCTACTGGCATTTTTGTATATGTTATTAGGAGTCAAGAACAGTGTTAAACGTCACTTCCTGTTGCCAGCAGGTGGCGCTATGACTATAACTAAATATGAGCATGGACATGTGTTCAAGAGATAACTCTTATCAAACGTGTGACGTTTGGGGTAGATTGTACATTGCCTTCTTGAGTAACAACAAAGTCCTGTTTCATTGAATTAGCATGCTTTAGCACTTAGCTAAGTATTGCTAGCATGTTTTAATATGTTTCTAGCATGTTTAGAACTCAATGGCATTTTTAACATGTTGCTAGAACGGCATCAACGTGTTAAACATGTCACTTCCTGTTGCCAGTAGGTGGCGCTATTACTATAACTGAATTTTAGCATAGGCATGCGTTCAGGCCATGATTCTTATCAAACATGTGAAGTTTGGGGCAGATTGGACGTTCCATGCCTGAGTTACAGCAAATTCCTATTTAATTGCAGTAATAGCATGCTTTATCACTTAGCTAAGTGTTTGCTAGCATGTTTCTAGTATGTTGCTAACCTGTTTAGCACTTGCTGGCTCTTTTATATATGTTATTAGGAGACCACAACAGTGTTAAACATGTCACTTCCTGTTGACAGCAGGTGGCGCTATTACTATAACTGAATATTCTCATGTAGATGTGTTCAGGCCATGACTCTTATCAAACGTGTGAAGTTTGGGGCAGATTGGACATTCCATGCCTGTGTTACAGCAAATTCCTATTTAATTGCAGCAATAGCATGCTTTAGCACTTAGCTAAGTGTTTGTTAGCATGTTTTAGCATGTTTCTAGTATGTTGTTAGCATGTTTAGCACTTGCTGGCACTTTTTTTATATGTTTTTATATGTCCACAACAGTGTTTAACATGTCACTTCCTGTTGCCAGCAGGTGGCACTATGACTGTAACTGAATATGAGCATGGTCATGTGTTCAGGACAGAACGTTTATTAAAAGTGTGAAGTTTGGCGCATATTGGACATTGCCTTCTTGAGTAACAACAACATCCTGTTTCATTGAATTAGCATGCTTTAGCACTTAGCTAAGTATTGCTAGCATGTTTTAACATGTTTCTAGCATGTTTAGACCTCAATGGCATTTTTAACATGTTGCTAGAATGGCATCAACGTGTTAAACATGACACTTCCTGTTGCCAGTAGGTGGCGCTATTACTATAACTGAATATTATCATGTAGATGTGTTCAGGACAGAACGCTTATCAAAAGTGTGAAGTTTGGGGCAGATTGGACATTCCATGCCTGAGTTACAGCAAATTCCTATTTAATTGCAATAATAGCATGCTTTAGCACTTAGCTAAGAGTTTGCTAGCATGTTTTAGCATGCTTCTAGTATGTTGTTAGCATGTTTCGCACTTGCTGGCACTTTTTTATATGTTATTAGGAGTCCATAACAGTGTTAAACATGTCACTTCCTGTTGCCAGCAGGTGGCGCTATGACTATAACTGAATATGAGCATGGCCATGTCTTCAGGACAGAACTCTTATCAAACGTGTGAAGTTTGGGGGAGATTGGACATTCCATGCCTGAGTTACAGCAACTTCCTGTTTCATGGCGAAACATCGAAATTTGTAAGGCCGCCGAGGACCCGCCCTTCGACGAAAACTCAAGATCTTCGCAATTTAACGTCGCAAAGGCCTTAAGATTACACTCACCAAATTTGAAGATGATCAGATTAAAACTGTAGGAGGAGTTCGTTAAAGTACGAGGCCTGAAAATGGCAAAAACTGCACAAAAATCTGAGAGGAAGTTCAAAATGGCTGACTTCCTGTTGTGTTTAGGGCTATGCTCCAAGAGACTTTTTTGTAGGTATTAGGTCATTACACGTATGTACCGAATTTCGTGCACGTACGTGGAACGTTGCAGGAGGCGCACTCCGTTGAACTTTTATAGGTGGCGCTATCGAGCCATTTTGCCCCGTCCAATTCTGAAACCTATATCAGATGTAAATTTTCGCCAGTTCTGACGCGTGTGCAAAGTTTCGTGAGTTTTCGCGCATGTTTAGGCCCTCAAAAATGCAATTCAATGCGGAGAAGAATAATAATAATAATAATAAACAGAGCAATTCCAAGAGGGTCCTCACACCATCGGTGCTCGGGCCCTAATTAAAGCTGCAAGCAGCGATGAAAGGGCCATCGCACCCGTGCCATCAACACTCGGTGGCTTTAGGAAGACAGAGCATGGTTGGGAAATGTACATTTAAGGAGGTATATATAGTAAGAGTATGTCAAAGTCAGTTACAAAATGTTTTGTATAATGGTGATAATAGCATGCTTCATGACTCAGCTAAGTGTTGCTAGCATGTTTAGTCTGTTTCTAGCATGCTTAGTACACAATAATTATGTGGTTAGTACTGCATTACTGTGTTAACCATGTCAGTTTCTGTTGCCAGTAGGTGGCGTTATGACTATAACTGAATATGAGCATGGATGTGTGTTCAGGACAGAACTCTTATCAAACTTGTGAAGTTTGGTGCAAATTGGACATTGCCTTCTTGAGTAACAACAAAGTCATGTTTCATTGAATTAGCATTCTTTAGCACTTAGCTAAGCATTACTAGCATGTTTTAATATGTTTCTAGCATGTTTAGAACTCAATGGCATTTTTAACATGTTGCTAGAACGGCATCAACGTGTTAAACATGTCACTTCCTGTTGCCAGTAGGTGGCGCTATTACTATAACTGAACATTCTCATGTAGATGTGTTCAGGCCATGACTCTTATCAAAAGTGTTAAGTTTGGGGCAGATTGGACATTCCATGCCTGAGTTACAGCAAATTCCTATTTAATTGCAATAATAGCATGCTTTAGCACTTAGCTAAGAGTTTGCTAGCATGTTTTAGCATGTTTCTAGTATGTTGTTAGCATGTTTAACACTTGCTGGCACTTTTTTATATGTTATTAGGAGTCCATAACAGTGTTAAACATGTCACTTCCTGTTGCCAGCAGGTGGCGCTATTACTGTAACTGAATATAAGCATGGTCATGTGTTCAGGACAGAACGCTTATCAAAAGTGTGAAGTTTGGGGCAGATTGGACATTCCATGCCTGAGTTACAGCAAATTCATATTTAATTGCAGTAATATCATTCTTTAGCACTTAGCTAAGTGTTTGCTAGTATGTTTTATTATGTCTCTAGTATGTTGGTAGGATGTTTAGCATCTACTGGCATTTTTTTATATGTTATTAGGAGTCAAGAACAGTGTTAAACGTCACTTCCTGTTGCCAGCAGGTGGCGCTATGACTATAACTAAATATGAGCATGGACATGTGTTCAAGAGATAACTCTTATCAAACATGTGAAGTTTGGGGTAGATTGTACATTGCCTTCTTGAGTAACAACAAAGTCCTGTTTCATTGAATTAGCATGCTTTAGCACTTAGCTAAGTATTGCTAGCATGTTTTAATATGTTTCTAGCATGTTTAGAACTCAATGGCATTTTTAACATGTTGCTAGAACGGCATCAACGTGTTAAACATGTCACTTCCTGTTGCCAGTAGGTGGCGCTATTACTATAACTGAATTTGAGCATAGACATGTGTTCAGGCCATGATTCTTATCAAACGTGTGAAGTTTAGGGCAGATTGGACATTCCATGCCTGAGTTACAGCAAATTCCTATTTAATTGCAGTAATAGCATGCTTTAGCACTTAACTAAGTGTTTGCTAGCATGTTTCTAGTATGTTGCTAACCTGTTTAGCACTTGCTGGCTCTTTTTTATATGTTATTAGGAGACCACAACAGTGTAAAACATGTCACTTCCTGTTGACAGCAGGTGGCGCTATTACTATAACTGAATATTCTCATGTAGATGTGTTCAGGCCATGACTCTTATCAAACGTGTGAAATTTGGGGCAGATTGGACATTCCATGCCTGTGTTACAGCAAATTCCTATTTAATTGCAGCATTTGCATGCTTTAGCACTTAGCTAAGTGTTTGCTAGCATGTTTTAGCATGTTTCTAGTATGTTGTTAGCATGTTTAGCACTTGCTGGCACTTTTTTATATGTTTTTATATGTCCACAACAGTGTTTAACATGTCACTTCCTGTTGCCAGCAGGTGGCACTATGACTGTAACTGAATATGAGCATGGTCATGTGTTCAGGATAGAACGTTTATTAAAAGTGTGAAGTTTGGCGCAGATTGGACATTGCCTTCTTGAGTAACAACAACATCCTGTTTCATTGAATTAGCATGCTTTAGCACTTAGCTAAGTATTGCTAGCATGTTTTAACATGTTTCTAACATGTTTAGAAGTCAATGGCATTTTTAACATGTTGCTAGAATGGCATCAACGTGTTAAACATGACACTTCCTGTTACCAGTAGGTGGCGCTATTACTATAACTGAATATTCTCATGTAGATGTGTTCAGTACAGAACGCTTATCAAAAGTGTGAAGTTTGGGGCAGATTGGACATTCCATGCCTGAGTTACAGCAAATTCCTATTTAATTGCAATAATAGCATGCTTTAGCACTTAGCTAAGAGTTTGCTAGCATGTTTTAGCATGCTTCTAGTATGTTGTTAGCATGTTTAGCACTTGCTGGCACTTTTTTATATGTTATTAGGAGTCCATAACAGTGTTAAACATGTCACTTCCTGTTGCCAGCAGGTGGCGCTATGACTATAACTGAATATGAGCATGGTCATGTGTTCAGGACAGAACTCTTATCAAACGTGTGAAGTTTGGGGCAGATTGGACATTCCATGCCTGAGTTACAACAACTTCCTGTTTCATGGCGAAACATCGAAATTTATCAGGCCGCCGAGGACCCGCCCTTTGACGAAAACTCAAGATCTTCGCAATTTAACGTCGCAAAGGCCTTAAGATTACACTCACCAAATTTGAAGATGATCAGATTAAAACTGTAGGAGGAGTTCGTTAAAGTACGAGGCCTGAAAATGGCAAAAACTGCACAAAAATCTGAGAGGAAGTTCAAAATGGCTGACTTCCTGTTGTGTTTAGGGCTATGCTCCAAGAGACTTTTTTGTAGGTATTAGGTCATTACATGTATGTACCGAATTTCGTGCACGTACGTGGAACGTTGCGGGAGGCGCACTCCGTTGAAATTTTATAGGTGGCGCTATCGAGCCATTTTGCCCCGTCCAATTCTGAAACCTATATCAGATGTAAATTTTCGCCAGTTCTGATGCGTGTGCAAAGTTTTGTGAGTTTTCGAGCATGTTTAGGCCCTCAAAAATGCAATTAAATGCGGAGAAGAATAATAATAATAATAATAAACAGAGCAATTCCAAGAGGGTCCTCACACCATCGGTGCTCGGGCCCTAATTAAAGCTGCAAGCAGCGATGAAAGGGCCCTCGCACCCGTGCCATCAACACTCGGTGGCTTTAGGAAGGCAGAGCATGGTTGGGAAATGTACATTTAAGGAGGTATATATAGTAAGAGTATGTCAAAGTCAGTTACAAAATGTTTTGTATAATGGTGATAATAGCATGCTTCATGACTCAGCTAAGTGTTGCTAGCATGTTCAGTCTGTTTCTAGCATGCTTAGTACACAATAATTATGTGGTTAGTACTGCATTACTGTGTTAACCATGTCAGTTTCTGTTGCCAGTAGGTGGCGTTATGACTATAACTGAATATGAGCATGGATGTGTGTTCAGGACAGAACTCTTATCAAACATGTGAAGTTTGGTGCAAATTGGACATTGCCTTCTTGAGTAACAACAAAGTCATGTTTCATTGAATTAGCATTCTTTAGAACTTAGCTAAGCATTGTTAGCATGTTTTAACATGTTGCTAGAACGGCATCAACGTGTTAAACATGTCACTTCCTCTTGCCAGTTGGTGGCGCTATTACTATAACTGAACATTCTCATGTAGATGTGTTCAGGCCATGACTCTTATCAAAAGTGTGAAGTTTGGGGCAGATTGGACATTCCATGCCTGAGTTACAGCAAATTCCTATTTAATTGCAATAATAGCATGCTTTAGCACTTGGCTAAGAGTTTGCTAGCATGTTTTAGCATGTTTCTAGTATGTTGTTAGCATGTTTAACACTTGCTGGCACTTTTTTATATGTTATTAGGAGTCCACAACAGTGTTAAACATGTCACTTCCTGTTGCCAGCAGGTGGCGCTATGACTGTAACTGAATATAAGCATGGTCATGTGTTCAGGACAGAACGCTTATCAAAAGTGTGAAGTTTGGGGCAGATTGGACATTCCATGCCTGAGTTACAGCAAATTCATATTTAATTGCAGTAATATCATTCTTTAGCACTTAGCTAAGTGTTTGCTATTATGTTTTAGCATGTCTCTAGTATGTTGGTAGGATGTTTAGCACCTACTGGCATTTTTGTATATGTTATTAGGAGTCAAGAACAGTGTTAAACGTCACTTCCTGTTGCCAGCAGGTGGCGCTATGACTATAACTAAATATGAGCATGGACATGTGTTCAAGAGATAACTCTTATCAAACGTGTGACGTTTGGGGTAGATTGTACATTGCCTTCTTGAGTAACAACAAAGTCCTGTTTCATTGAATTAGCATGCTTTAGCACTTAGCTAAGTATTGCTAGCATGTTTTAATATGTTTCTAGCATGTTTAGAACTCAATGGCATTTTTAACATGTTGCTAGAACGGCATCAACGTGTTAAACATGTCACTTCCTGTTGCCAGTAGGTGGCGCTATTACTATAACTGAATTTGAGCATAGGCATGCGTTCAGGCCATGATTCTTATCAAACATGTGAAGTTTGGGGCAGATTGGACGTTCCATGCCTGAGTTACAGCAAATTCCTATTTAATTGCAGTAATAGCATGCTTTATCACTTAGCTAAGTGTTTGCTAGCATGTTTCTAGTATGTTGCTAACCTGTTTAGCACTTGCTGGCTCTTTTATATATGTTATTAGGAGACCACAACAGTGTAAAACATGTCACTTCCTGTTGACAGCAGGTGGCGCTATTACTATAACTGAATATTCTCATGTAGATGTGTTCAGGCCATGACTCTTATCAAACGTGTGAAGTTTGGGGCAGATTGGACATTCCATGCCTGTGTTACAGCAAATTCCTATTTAATTGCAGCAATAGCATGCTTTAGCACTTAGCTAAGTGTTTGCTAGCATGTTTTAGCATGTTTCTAGTATGTTGTTAGCATGTTTAGCACTTGCTGGCACTTTTTTTATATGTTTTTATATGTCCACAACAGTGTTTAACATGTCACTTCCTGTTGCCAGCAGGTGGCACTATGACTGTAACTGAATATGAGCATGGTCATGTGTTCAGGACAGAACGTTTATTAAAAGTGTGAAGTTTGGCGCATATTGGACATTGCCTTCTTGAGTAACAACAACATCCTGTTTCATTGAATTAGCATGCTTTAGCACTTAGCTAAGTATTGCTAGCATGTTTTAACATGTTTCTAGCATGTTTAGACCTCAATGGCATTTTTAACATGTTGCTAGAATGGCATCAACGTGTTAAACATGACACTTCCTGTTGCCAGTAGGTGGCGCTATTACTATAACTGAATATTATCATGTAGATGTGTTCAGGACAGAACGCTTATCAAAAGTGTGAAGTTTGGGGCAGATTGGACATTCCATGCCTGAGTTACAGCAAATTCCTATTTAATTGCAATAATAGCATGCTTTAGCACTTAGCTAAGAGTTTGCTAGCATGTTTTAGCATGCTTCTAGTATGTTGTTAGCATGTTTCGCACTTGCTGGCACTTTTTTATATGTTATTAGGAGTCCATAACAGTGTTAAACATGTCACTTCCTGTTGCCAGCAGGTGGCGCTATGACTATAACTGAATATGAGCATGGCCATGTGTTCAGGACAGAACTCTTATCAAACGTGTGAAGTTTGGGGGAGATTGGACATTCCATGCCTGAGTTACAGCAACTTCCTGTTTCATGGCGAAACATCGAAATTTGTAAGGCCGCCGAGGACCCGCCCTTCGACGAAAACTCAAGATCTTCGCAATTTAACGTCGCAAAGGCCTTAAGATTACACTCACCAAATTTGAAGATGATCAGATTAAAACTGTAGGAGGAGTTCGTTAAAGTACGAGGCCTGAAAATGGCAAAAACTGCACAAAAATCTGAGAGGAAGTTCAAAATGGCTGACTTCCTGTTGTGTTTAGGGCTATGCTCCAAGAGACTTTTTTGTAGGTATTAGGTCATTACACGTATGTACCGAATTTCGTGCACGTACGTGGAACGTTGCAGGAGGCGCACTCCGTTGAACTTTTATAGGTGGCGCTATCGAGCCATTTTGCCCCGTCCAATTCTGAAACCTATATCAGATGTAAATTTTCGCCAGTTCTGACGCGTGTGCAAAGTTTCGTGAGTTTTCGCGCATGTTTAGGCCCTCAAAAATGCAATTCAATGCGGAGAAGAATAATAATAATAATAATAAACAGAGCAATTCCAAGAGGGTCCTCACACCATCGGTGCTCGGGCCCTAATAATAATAAACAGAGCAATTCCAAGAGGGTCCTCACACCATCGGTGCTCGGGCCCTAATAATAAACAGAGCAATTCCAAGAGGGTCCTCACACCATCGGTGCTCGGGCCCTAATTAAAGCTGCAAGCAGCGATGAAAGGGCCCTCGCACCCCTGCCACCGCCACCCGGCGCCTTTAGGAAATGCCTTAAGATTACACTCACCAAATTTGAAGAGGATCAGATCAAAACTGTAGGAGGAGTATGTTAAAGTACAACATCAGGAAATTACGAAAAATGTCCAAAATCTAGGAGGAAGTTCAAAATAGATCACTTCCTGTTGTGTTTAGGGCTATGCTCCAAGAGACTTTTCTGTAGGTATTGGGTCAATACATGCATGTACCAAATTTCATACCTGTACGTGAAACCAGGAGCCGGGGCAAAATGTGGGGGCAATAATTTACCGAATTTGCCCCCCCCCCCAATTCTGAAAACCATATCACACGTAAATTTTCACCACTTCTGAGGCGTGTGCAAAGTTTCATGATTTTTCGAACATGTTTTGTATTTGCCACACTTCCTGCTACCAGCAGGTGGCGCTATTGCTATAACCATAATGAGCATGGTCATGTGTTCAGGACAGGACTCTTATCAAACATGTGAAGTTTGGGACAGATGGGAAATTGTATGGCTGAATTACTGCAGGCTGTCTGTAGTTGCCTAGCAACATCGGAACTGCATTCAACATTAATATTGAACTTATCTGATCATGCATATATCACCAGAAGGCCGAAATTGGGTGAACGTTTGTCAGGCCGCCGAGGGCACACCCTTCGACGAAAACTCTAGATCTTCGCAATTTAATGTCACAAAGGCCTTAAGATTACACTCACCAAATTTGAAGAGGATCAGATCAAATCTGTAGGAGGAGTTCGTTAAAGTACAACATCAGGAAATTACGAAAAATGCCCAAAATCTAGGAGGAAGTTCAAAATAGCTCACTTCCTGTTGTGTTTAGGGCTATGCTCCAAGAGACTTTTCTGTAGGTATTGGGTCATTACATGTATGTACCAAATTTCATACCTGTACGTGAAACCAGGAGCCGGGGCAAAATGTGGGGGCAATAATTTACCGAATTTGCCCCCCCCAATTCTGAAAACCATATCACACGTAAATTTTCACCACTTCTGAAGCGTGTGCAAAGTTTCATGAGTTTTCGAGCATGTTTAGGCCCTCTAAAAAGCGATTCACTTTGGAGAAGAATAATAATAATAATAAACGGAGCAAAAACAATAGGGTCCTCTCACCATCGGTGCTCGGGCCCTAATAATAAATATAGCTGCGAGCAGCGATTACGGGCCCAAGCCGGTGGCACCGCAACCCCGATGCCTTTAGTTACCTAAAGGCACCGGGGTGGCGGTGCCGCCGGCTTTGGCCCTTCATCGCTGCTCACAGCTATATTTATATATATATATATATATATATATATATATATATATACAGTATATATATATAATGTATTTTTATCATGTTGAAAAAGTTTGGTGTGAATAAAATAAACCACTTAGGAGTAGTAACTAAAAACTCAGTGTCTGACATATCCAAAAAATCCACATTCAAACCAAAATATCTGACTTCCTGTTGCTCGGAGCTAATGACTGTAAATTAGAAAGTTGTCCGGCTCGATGAGACCAATATGCGTACTGATTTTTGTAACTGTGGGTAAAAGTAACCCCCCCACTTTTGTCAAAAGCATTTTGAAAGTGACACACTTCCTGCTACCAGTTGGTGGCGCTATAACTTTGACTCACAATAGTTACATCCATCTGACCGGCCTCTTACCATGAACACACTGCTGAAGTTTCATCAAGATCAGTTAATGTATGCAGAAGTTATAACACTTCGTGTTTCTCTTTTCTCGCCATAAATTCGTTTCCTCGCCACGGCCAAACCTTTCGAGATATCAAAAATCCATCCGCAATTTATTATCCTCAATGTCTTGACTTCATGCTGACCGAGTTTGGAGGCGAGTGGATGAATTCTCTAGGAGGAGTACATCAAATTCCACAGCATGCGTTTTTCAAACAACCCATAATAGCAGACTTCCTGTTGGGCGGATCTAATAACTTAGAGTGCGGAAGTTGTTCGGCCTGATTATATCTATATGTGTACCGAGTTTCATATTAATTCATGCAAGCATGTTTGATATATGGACCAAGTTTTCAGACCGTGTTCAAGGGGGCGCTGTTGAGCCCCCCTGCCACGCCCGGGTACCAGCTTCAGCCCGGCCCTGATGACCGTGGGTTCTGACCTGTGTGTAAAGTTTCAAGAGATTTTGAGCACGTTAAGGGCCCCAAAAGCCCCTGAAACCTTGAAAAACAAAGATTAAATGGAATATACAACCCCCCCCCCCCCCCCACACACACACACAGACACACAGAGAGAGAGAGAAAATTCTCCAGAAAATCCACATTCAAACCAAAATATCTGACTTCCTGGTGGTCTGAGGTTATGACTGTAAATTAGAAAGTTGTCCGGCTTGATGAGAACAATACACCTACCAAGTTTTGTGATTCTAGGAAAAACTAAGCCCCCATTTTTGACTAAAGGTGGCGCTACTGAGCCATTTCACCACGCCCGTTTCTGAAACTTTGCACATGTCTACTGGATAATATATGTGATGTGTCTGTCGAGTTTCATGCATTTTCAAGCATGTGAAGAGTCTCAAAAGCATCCGAAAACAATATTAAAGTTTAATGCGTTGCCACGGCAACAGTATCTAAGATATCAATAATCCTTTCACAGGTCTACATCTGCCGTGTGTTTACATTATACACATAAAGTTTTAAGCAAATCGGGTAAAAATAAGAGGGTGATTTCAAAGCATTTTGAAAGTGACACACTTCCTGTTGCCAGTTGGTGGCGCTATAACTTTGACTCACAAATGTCACATCCATGTGATCGGCCTCTTACAACAGACACACTGCTGAAGTTTCATCAAGATCAGTTAATGTATGCAGAAGTTATAACACACTTCCTGTTTGAATTATTCGCCATAAATTCGTTTCCTTGCCACGGCCAAACCGTTCAAGATATCAAAAATCCGTCCGCAATTTAGCATCCTCAATGTCTTGACTTCATGCCGACCGAGTTTGGAGGCGAATGGATGAATTTCCTAGGAGGAGTACATCAAATTCCACAGCATGCGTTTCCAAACAACCCATAATAGCTGACTTCCTGTTGGTCTGGCGTAAAACTTAGAGCACGAAAGTTGTTCGGCCCGATGAGGTCTATATGTGTACCGAGTTTCATATTATTACATGCAAGCGTGTCTGATTTATGGACAAGTGTTCGGATCCTGTTCCAGGGGGCGCTGTCGAGGCCCCCTGCCACGCCCGGTTACCAGCTTCAGCCCGGCCCTGATGGCCGCGGGTTCTGACCTGTGTGCAAAATTTCAAGAGTTTTCGAGCATGTTAAGGGCCCCAAAAGTGCCCGAAAGGTTGACAAAATAATAATAATAATAATAATAATAATAATAATAATAATAATCCTACCGAAAACAATAGGGCCTTCGCCCTTTCAGGGCTTGGGCCCTAATAAACAGAGCAATTCCAAGAGGGTCCTCACACCATCGGTGCTCGGGCCCTAATAAACAGAGCAATTCCAAGAGGGTCCTCACACCATCGGTGCTCGGGCCCTAATAATAAACAGAGCAATTCCAAGAGGGTCCTCACACCATCGGTGCTCGGGCCCTAATAATAAACAGAGCAATTCCAAGAGGGTCCTCACACCATCGGTGCTCGGGCCCTAATAATAATAATAAACAGAGCAATTCCAAGAGGGTCCTCACACCATCGGTGCTCGGGCCCTAATAAACAGAGCAATTCCAAGAGGGTCCTCACACCATCGGTGCTCGGGCCCTAATAATAATAATAATAATAAACAGAGCAATTCCAAGAGGGTCCTCACACCATCGGTGCTCGGGCCCTAATAATAATAAACAGAGCAATTCCAAGAGGGTCCTCACACCATCGGTGCTCGGGCCCTAATTAAAGCTGCAAGCAGCGATGAAAAGGGCCCTCGCACCCCTGCCACCGCCACCCGGCGCCTTTAGGAAATGCCTTAAGATTACACTCACCAAATTTGAAGAGGATCAGATCAAAACTGTAGGAGGAGTACGTTAAAGTACAACATCAGGAAATTACGAAAAATGTCCAAAATCTAGGAGGAAGTTCAAAATAGATCACTTCCTGTTGTGTTTAGGGCTATGCTCCAAGAGACTTTTCTGTAGGTATTGGGTCAATACATGCATGTACCAAATTTCATACCTGTACGTGAAACCAGGAGCCGGGGCAAAATGTGGGGGCAATAATTTACCGAATTTGCCCCCCCCCCCCCAATTCTGAAAACCATATCACACGTAAATTTTCACCACTTCTGAGGCGTGTGCAAAGTTTCATGATTTTTCGAGCATGTTTTGTATTTGCCACACTTCCTGCTACCAGCAGGTGGCGCTATTGCTATAACCAAATATGAGCATGGTCATGTGTTCAGGACAGGACTCTTATCAAACATGTGAAGTTTGGGACAGATTGGAAATTGTATGGCTGAGTTACTGCAGGCTGTCTGTGGTTGCCTAGCAACATCGGAACTGCATTCAACATTAATATTGAACACCAGAAGGCCGAAATTGGGTGAATGTTTGTCAGGCCGCCGAGGGCACACCCTTCGACGAAAACTCTAGATCTTCGCAATTTAACGTCACAAAGGCCTTAAGATTACACTCACCAAATTTGAAGAGGATCAGATCAAATCTGTAGGAGGAGTTCGTTAAAGTACAACATCAGGAAATTACGAAAAATGCCCAAAATCTAGGAGGAAGTTCAAAATAGCTCACTTCCTGTTGTGTTTAGGGCTATGCTCCAAGATACTTTTCTGTAGGTATTGGGTCATTACATGTATGTACCAAATTTCATACCTGTACGTGAAACCAGGAGCCGGGGCAAAATGTGGGGGCAATAATTTACCGAATTTGCCCCCCCCAATTCTGAAAACCATATCACACGTAAATTTTCACCACTTCTGAAGCGTGTGCAAAGTTTCATGAGTTTTCGAGCATGTTTAGGCCCTCTAAAAAGCGATTCACTTTGGAGAAGAAGAAGAAGAAGAAGAAGAAGAATAAACGGAGCAAAAACAATAGGGTCCTCTCACCATCGGTGCTCGGGCCCTAATAATAATAAACAGAGCAATTCCAAGAGGGTCCTCACACCATCGGTGCTCGGGCCCTAATAAATAATCCTACCGGAAACAATAGGGCCTTCGCCCTTTCAGGGCTTGGGCCCTAATAATAATAATCCTACCGAAAACAATAGGGCCTTCGCCCTTTCAGGGCTTGGGCCCTAATAATCCTTACGAAAACAATAGGGCCTTCGCCCTTTCAGGGCTTGGGCCCTAATAAAATATAGCTGCGAGCAGCGATTACGGGCCCAAGCCGGTGGCACCGCAACCCCGGAGCCTTTAGTTACCTAAAGGCACCGGGGTGGCGGTGCCGCCGGCTTTGGCCCTTCATCGCTGCTCGCAGCTATATTTATATATATATATATATATATATATATATATACATACACTTATATATATATATACACATATTATATATGTATATAAAAGACTCAAATGCATCCAAAAAGAATATTAAAGTTTGATGCGTTGCCACGGCAACAGTATCTAAGATATCAAGAATCCTTTCACAGGTCTACATCTGCTGTGTATCTACATTATACACATAAAGTTTTAAGCAAATCGGGTAAAAATAAGAGAGTGATTTCAAAGCATTTTTAAAGTGACAAACTTCCTGCTGCCAGTTGGTGGCGCTATAACTTTGACTCACAATAGTCACATCCATGTGATCGGCCTCTTACAACGAACACACTGCGGAAGTTTCATCAAGATCAGTTATTGTATGCAGAAGTTATAACACTTTGTTTTTCTCTTTCCTCAAAAATATTTTGTTTAATGGAGACTTGAAAGAGATTGCAGCAAGAGAATAAAACAAATGTTCTGTTTCTTCTACCACATTCTCAGTTTTGACTCTTTTTCCCTCAAATATCTCTCATGTCTCATTTGTGTATACTTTTATTTCTCCTAAGGAATTTTAGGAGAAACATCTGAAATGCTGTTGATACTAAAATAAGAGATATCTGAGAATCACAACTAACTCTCCTAAGCTTCGGAAAAGCAACCACTGAGCAATATTTTTTTTTCCTCTGCCATCATTTCAGGAACCTGAACCTGAGGCTACACGGGCTGCCCAAAACTTGACAATAAAAGATTGAAATAACGTTGCCTGGTCTGATGAGTCTCGATTTCTGCTGTGACATTCAGATGATCGGGTCAGAGTTCGAGGTAAACAGCATGAACGCATGGATACATCGTGCCTTCTATCAGCGGTTCAGGCTGCTGGTGGTGTAATGATGTGAAGGAGATTGTCTTGCCACACTTTGTGTCTCTTAGCACCAACTGATCATCGTTTAAACGCCACAGTCTACCTGAGTATTGTTGCTGACCATTTCCATTCCTTTATTACCACAGTGTACCATCTTCTGATGTCTACTCCATGTCACAAAGCTCGAATACTCTCAAACTGGTTTTTGAACATGATAGTGAGTTCATATGGCCTCCACGGTCACCAGATCTCAATCAAATAGAGCTGCTTTGGGATGTAAAGGACGGGAGATTCACATCATAGATGTGCAGCCAACATATCTGCTGCAGCTGTGTGATGCTATTATGTCAATATGGAACAAAATCTCTGAGGAATGTTTCCAGTACCTTGTTGAATCTATGCCATGAAGAATTAGAGCAGTTCTGAAGGCAAAATGGGGTCCAACCCAGCCGGTACCAACAAGTTTTCCCTAATAAAGTGGCCAGTAATGTACAGATGTGGCCTTTAAAAATGCGCGTCTCAGAGAAAAGAATGCCACAAGCACTTCCGAAATTCTGCGGGATCGTGCAGATGGGGGATTAGGTGTTGGACGCAGGAAATACTAAAACCTGTAGATGGCAGTCGTGTTTCATGTGGCCATACTGAGTTGACGAAGTATGACGAATACAATGTTTTCTTTTGCCAGTTACATAAACAGTCACATATTCTTCATAAAAATCCGACTCAAACGCGCATCATTTGTCTTATTTTTTTTTTTTCTGTGTACTTACAGTAGAAGAGACGTGATGTAGGCTATGATAACTGAGTCTTATAACACAATAATTTGCGAAGACCTTTAAAGAGACCGAGATCATTTGCGCAATATCATTATCTAATTTTACATTTAGTTCATTTTTGCATCTTAACGTTTTAAATAGTTTTAACATGGTTGTAATGCGCTTTTCTGCATTACACACAGTACTTTTTATACTATGATGTTTCCCTTATAGGCGTCGATTTCGGTGGGGACGGTGGGTACGCACCCACCAGATTTCGTCATGAGTCATTTTGTACCCACCACTTTTAACTTCAGTCCATATTAATTTGACTTTTGGTTCGATTTTTTTTTTACCGTTTTCAGTGGTTATGAGGAGCTTAATTAATTTAACCTGAGATGTGCGTTATATCGCTTTTTGATCATTCTTTGTGTTGTCGAATTTTGACACAGTTTCATTATTTGTTCATAATAATTTGATTCATAATTATGTCATTTTTTTCTAAAAGTAAAAAAAAACAAAGTTTTTTCTAAAAGCAATATTCTAAAGAGATACAAAGACATTGTATGTGTACCCACCAGATTTCGTCATGAGTCATTTTGTACCCACCACTTTTAACTTCCGTTGACCGTTTTCAGTGGTTATGAGGAGCAATATGAGAGAAAAATTTTGTAATCATTGTCTGACACAACAAAAAAATATATAATATTCATTTTATTTTAATTTTCGTGTTCGCATTTATGAGGGAAAAAACAACGTGTCAGTTTACGGTTATGGACGTGAGCGCTCTAAAAGCGGCAATAAAAGTCTGCTTTAAAACTTTCACAGAGACCTCAAACAGAACAGCTGCCTTTCTTTAAATTGAATTTCGTTTTGTATTAATTATATCTTAATTTTAATCAATGTTTCGTGAACCAATTGCCTGGATTTAAGAAGTAAATATAGCAGACAATCACGACATTGGAGGCGCCGGGCGATATCTCATAAATGAACCGAAACTCAGCGTGTAATGCACATTCACATTTACAGTGTATTTAGACACATTTAGACGCATTCATAATCATTACTTTTACCGGTTCTTTGTGGCAAGCTTTATGCGTGCGGTCGTGCGCTTGAGTGCGGCTATATTACGTAAACGCTCATGATCCATAAGTAGGCTAATTAAATTAATATAAAGGGGCGATTTGTCCACGAATTACTTAAATGAACAACTAGCCTAGTATACTAATCGACTACAAAAAAAAAAACTTTTAGTCGAAAGCAGCCCGTATTCCACATATTTTCGAACCAGGCAACAGGACATCTGTGTTGAGCGAGGCCGTGGACCCTGAGCGGAATGAACGAGCGGAGCGGAATATTCAGAAATGCGCTCTCCACTCACGAGCTCTGATCGGAACAAACCCGAACCTCACTGTCTGCTGAACTTGCAGAATCATCAAAATATAATATTTTCTAAAGAAGAATTTTAAAACTTTATTGGTGGTAGTTGAGAAGAATTCCTCTTTCCATATCTAAATCATTTCGAGTGCAATATAAATGTATCATATTGTTATTCTTATTATATAAGAATAATACGTATTTTTTACAACATTTTTAACATATAGAGAATACAAGTTTAGCGTGTTGTGTGTATTTCCTAATTATAAGCTTTTGGTGAAATTGCAACAAAACTAAAAGAGTAAAAGTGCATAAAAACATAAAAACATGGCGTCGTCTCAAGAAATATCTGCGTACACACTAAACCACTGAAACCGACTCAAAACGATGTAGCCTAGTATACATACCAGACCAGGCACTGTAATTCTGCCACAGACATACACTAAAAACGGAGAAGACTTAAAGCATGCGCATAAACCTTGCGCGCTATACAACAATAATATTAGGCACAGTAGCTTCTTTTTTTTCTTTTCTTTTTTTATCAAGAACTTTGTTGAACAATATGAACAACCATAAATGGTCTGGTACAAAATATGAGTCACGATATTCGATAGTTAACGGATGCATAAAGCTTGCCACAAAGAACTGGCAAAAGTAATCATGTGTCAAATATAGCAAGGAGACATTTTAATTGTTTACTAATCAACTAGTGTTTTATGTGTCAGTCAAAGATGTTGACAATGCTGACTCGTCATCTTCGCAGATATTGTGAACGTGCCTATAGAGAGAAATGCACACTTACAAAAGAGAGTTGTCTGTTTCTTTTCGTTTTGAATTGTTTTGTTTAAAAGTGGACATTTCAAGCTTTCTAGATACATTTCTGAGTTTCGGTTCATTTATGAGACGAGCTCAGTTCACGAGCAATGCAAGTTATATCGCGCCGGTGCCTCCATTTCCTGATTAAATCGTCTTAAATGCATCTCCGTGTGGACAGAAACCAATGTAATCTTCCTGATTTAATCACGTAAAACACAAGTCTAAACACAAGCACCACTCTTCTGAATGATGGTAACCACAAACCTCCAAGAGTTTGTAAGCCAATTGTTTGTAAAACATATTTAATATTTACAAATTCAAAAAAAAAAAAAAAAAAAAAATGTTTTACAGTGTATAAATAAAACGACATGAAGAAAGTTATTTCCAAAATGTAATTAATTGCACAGTCTTTGTTTTAGCTGCTTGCTTTAGCTGCTACCAATTGCACAGAGTCAAGAAATTACAACCACCCACCCCCCAGGTCTGCCGATTCAACCCCCAATGCTAATCGATCTCCTCTCAGGGAATCAAAAGAAAACCGGTTTTTCCAGTTTTCACCAGCGTGTGGGCGGGGTTTTAATCCCTTGCAGTTCCTTTGTTTAAATGCTATTTAAGCAAATATACTATACATACGCTTTAAGTTATTTCAAATTAATGTTTATAGCTTAATTTGTTGATATTGCGTAACTTAATTTGACATATGTTGATATAACCAACTGACATTGTAGATTCCATTGCATGCCAGGAAGAGGCTTATGCTTTGTTTTAAGTAATGAGCATTTACTATAATATAGCCGCACTCAAGCGCACGACCGCACGCATAAAGCTTGCCACAAAGAACCGGTAAAAGTAATGATTATGAATGCGTCTAAATGTGTCTAAATACACTGTAAATGTGAATGTGCATTACACGCTGAGTTTCGGTTCATTTATGAGATATCGCCGGCGCCGGTGTCGTGATTGTCTGCTATATTTACTTCTTAAATCCAGGCAATTGGTTCACGAAACATTGATTAAAATTAAGACATAATTAATACAAAACGAAATTCGATTTAAAGAAAGGCAGCTGTTCTGTTTAAGGTCTCTGTGAAAGTTTTAAAGCAGTCTTTTAGTGCCGCTTTTAGAGCGCTCACGTCCATAACCGTAAACTGACACGTTGTTTTTTCCCTCATAAATGCGAACACGAAAATTAAAATAAAATGAATATTATATTTTTTTTTTGTTGTGTCAGACAATGATTACAAAAATTTTCTCTCATATTTTCTCTCATATTGCTCCTCATAACCACTGAAAACGGTCAACGGAAGTTAAAAGTGGTGGGTACAGAATGACTCATGGCGAAATCTGGTGGGTACACGTACACTGTCTTTGTATCTCTTTAGAATATTGCTTTTAGAAAAACTTTTAGTTTTTTTACTTTTACTTTTAGAAAAAAACGACATAATTATGAATCAAATTATTATGAACAAGTAATGAAACTGTGTCAAAATTCGACAACACAAATAATGATCAAAAAGCGATATAACGCACATCTCAGATTAAATTAATTATATAAAAAACAGGGAACATTTTGTAAAAGCAAAACTGAACAAAATGCATACTTAAAATAATTGTATTAGGCTATGTGTTACCGAATATTTAATACCACTTCCCCATAATGTTGTAATTATTTTTTAAAAACAACATCTGTCAAACTGTCAATCAGATACCTCTTATCTGGTCATTTTTATTTTATTTTAGAAGTCATAACTGTTGATCACCCTTTGTATGGAATTTGTGAATATGAATATTTAGAAGATTTACAAACTGTCGGCAAGACCTCAAACCAACCCCGGACATTCTGAGACTAACGTGGAAAAATCTTTATGCTTAATGCATTAAGACAGTTCAATTAAAATATTTATTAATAATGTAATGGCAAATCAGATGCGCCCAAAATATAAATGCTACGCGTTGTGCTGCAACATTACCTCACAAGAAATATCTGCACAAGAACAATCACACAAGAAATATTTTCACGAATTAAGAATCTGGGTAAGTCGCATTATTTAATTGCATTATGTTAGGATGATTTTGTGTATATATATAAAAAAAATACTGCTGGGTTTTTACAGGCAGAGTCACGTGTATTATGCTCACACTAAATTCTCTGTTGCACTTATATAAATGCGCATTGCATGCACAATCATCTTAATAGTTGTACAAAAAAGTTATGCGCTACTGGCAAGAACGTCACTTTGCTGTTTTAATAAAAGCAATGTTAAATATTCTGCATGCACTCATCTCCTGGAAACCACAGCAATGACAAAGCATATAAAAATTCGTAAACGTTGTCCAATACCCCTTCTTGTCTTAATGAACCTTTTGCATTTACAAATATTTTCAAATGTCTGTATAATACAGTAGCCTACTGTAAATATTTGTGTCTATTACTATTTATAATTTATATTTTATTGTGGATGTTTTCTCACAATCGTGACGTAATGAAGTAAAAGAAAAAATCTAACGTAAAGTTGTTTTTTATGCGCCACCTGGTGGATATTCTGTGAAGCGAAACACATTGAGGGAATTTGTAAGTAGCGCCCCCCGAAAGCACTTGCAGAATTCTGCGAGACTCTACGAGACGAATTGCCGAATGCCGCGGGAGAAAACGCGCGTTTTTAAAGGCCAGATCTGTATGATCCTATTAAGATCCTAACATTGTTACTAAACAAATAAGATACAATACTATAGCTGGGATGTTTCTGTATTACGGGCCTTGCAGAAAATCACTGAATGTTTCGTGATTTGACATTTGACATTCAGCCAAAACGTTTAGACCGTTCATCAACGTTGTCATAAAATGGAGCGTGTAAATGAGGGACAATCTCTATCTCAGAGGACGCTTTGCTACACTCGCCCTAGCTTTAACTGAAATAAAGTGCCTGCCCTTTTTAGTACTCCTTGGGTAATTCTAACTCTGCAAGTCTTTCATCACTGTTGGCACAGACTGTGTCTCAGGATGTGGCAGGGACAGGCACACGGGCATCCACAGCTACACAACTGATATTAATAGCTGGACTGGGGATAAAGAGAGAGAGAGAGAGAGAGAGAGAGAGAGCAGAGGAGAAACCAGTGGCAGATTAAACAGCAGAGACAAGGTGACCTTTCATTATGATGGTTATTATAGACCACCCGTGTGTGTCGGGTACTGTGAGCTGTGAGTGTCTGTTTGTGTGTGTCTCTGCATATGTGTGTGCATTTGTATGTGCTGGCTCCTAATGGAATCTACCTCTGGAGGTGGAAAACTCCATGAATGCAGCCATGAATGACCCTTTAGAAAAGGGAGGGTGTTTACTTCATGGCCCTGTTTACTATTTGGCCCTGATGACTACAGTCGGTTCTACAGTCTCTGTTTCATAATTACATCTAATGATGGGAGCCAACGGTGAAAGTCAGTAAATGAAAACAGCCACTGGCAATTGCAACAAAAAAGACACCACAGTACATACAGAACATGAGTCTATATACAGCATCAAACAATGGCATAAAGCATGCACATCCAAACTAATGAGAATCAGTCTATGTAGTAGATCAATTGGAATATATATATATGTCTCAGCTTGTTCCCGGTCCTGCATTAAGTGCTATGAGTTATGTGGTTGTACATTCTCTTAGATTTTGTCCTGTTTGGTGTGTAGATATTAAAAGTCTCCTTGAGTTTCTCCTTCATCGTGCGCTTTATTACAACCACCTACCCGTGACAACTATAAGGCTGTTACCAATCATATTAAATAATACTGAATAAACACTGAATATTTACAACTGCATTAAATAATGTTATGAGTTTGTTTTAATAACCTGCCTACAGTTGAAAGAAATTCATTTTTATGTCAAGTTTTTGAGTCTGTTGACTTATTAAGGCTGTAATACATTACATGATCTTTACCCAGATTTTTACCCTTTACCCATATGCAGTCTTGGACAACTTGGCGCTATATGCCGAAAGTCAGAGCCAGTCTGCAGAGTTTGAGCAGATTTGAGCAGAGTTGAAAGATTTCACAGAAAACTGTGTAGTGTATGATGGGAACAGTCTCTGAATGTTTTGTTTCTAGTTAACTTAATGCCAATAACCTCCAGTTGTATTCTGTACAGACCTTACTCACTGCATCTACTGACCCAAGGGTGCATCCAAATGTGTCTTATTTTTTTGCAGCTAACAAGGAGACACTGCATTAACTACTGTTTGTTTTCATTTGTCATGCATCTCCTTGTCATGTAGTGTATTCCAGCCTTTCTTGTGTATTCCAGTGTTCTCTTACGAGAGGTTCTCTCGTACTGCGTAATATCTTACGCTATGGGGAAATCTCTTTTCCGCGAGATATTGAAGCCAAATATTATCCTTAATTTTGAAATAATGTAAAACGCGTTGCGGCAGCATGCAGGCATAGGCAAGACGGCTCACGTGCCTATTGGCTGCCCTGCGGCAACTGCAGCAGCCTATCGAGAGAGGCCCCTGTGACGTCAGATCCAATGGGGGCGCTCCTCGCCCACTGCGTCACGTCCCGCCGAAACTCACGTGGCGTGGGCCTGTAATATAGCTCGACAGGCTGATTACACTGATTTTTCATCTCTTCAGCGGAGCTCACGCATCGCTGGATACTGAGAGAAAGAAGCCGCGCCGTCAGAAAAAGCCTTTTCAGCGAGACGAGCCACTGCATCTGAAGCCGCTCGCCGCGCCCCCTTCAGTCGCCGTTCCTGCTGCGCTATCCGGCGTTATATCCTTTTCTCCTCTACTGTGTTTTGTGTGTGTGTGTGTGTTCGCCACCGCGACACACACTCTCATTGCACTAAAAGAGCCGGGCGTCTTTTTCAAGATGCCCCTTTCCTGTGGCTCGTGCCGAGCCCCACTCAGCGACGGGGACCGCCATTTCATCCACGTTTCCTGCCTGGGTGAGAAACATGCAGCTCTCGCGCTCGCCGACGGCGGCTGCCCTCACTGCGAGCTGATGCCCGTGGTGACTCTGAGGACTCGCCTGGCGTCTTTCGTCGAGACTGCACCTCCACCCGCTGCGGTGCCACTCCGTAAAGCGCCATACTCAGCGGGTCCCGGAACCTCCTCCAACCCGCAAAAGCTCGCTGGTTTGCCCGCCAGCTTCGCCGCTTGCTTCGCTCGAGTCTCTCACTGACGGACAGCGGTCGCCGTCTGCCGCCGCTTCCGTCATAGATGACGACAAAGAAGCCACGTTTATGGAGGATTACAGCTGCTCTATCCTCCCGCGCTCAGCTCACCCGCGTCACTCACCGGCGAAAGGAGAAAAGAGTGTTTTAGTCACGCCAAGGCCGGACCAACCTCCATTTCTCACACATTTCTCAGTTCCCTCCTAAGTTCAGGCGACTGGAAATGTCAATATTGCAGTGAACGAGCCTGTTGTAATACACGCACCCCTGCAAACGAACGCCGTCAAAAGACATGATGACGCTCTCTGGATGGATGTTTTCCTTCAAAGGGGCTAGTTTTTCTTTACGTTAAAGGAAAGCTACCCCGCCCCTCCTAGGAAAATGACGGTGTTCAAGTCCCGCTGCGGCCAGACTTCCACCAAAACTTCTCGCTCGTTCAGTTCCAGAAAATGCGACTGTTCCAGTGTATTTTGCAGAAAACAAGCCGGTACCACAGCCCGTTTGCCTGCACACAAACGCCGTTTTTACGTCGGCCCAGATAAATCTCATAAAGAGTGTATTTCTGGTATTCCGGCCACGGCCGATGGTGTTATGAGTGTAGTAAAAATGCCCACTGCCCAGTGCTCATTCCTACACACAGGCACAGCCTGTCCCACAGGGCTCGCGCACATAAAATCGACTCATGTCGATTGCGCACTAAATGTAGTGAATGTGCCCACGACCTAGTGCCCACAAACACTACACACTGCACGTCTCTCGGTTTCTGTAAAAACGAAACCAACACACATACAGTCAGCTCAAGCCGACGGTGTTTACAGTGTAGTAAATGTGCCCGCTGTCCCGCGCCCACATTCACTCACAGACATGACGAGCCCCACGGGGTCCCCCCCGCTCGCTCTCTCTCAGCTACCCGCCATAAGAGAGTCGAGCGCGGGCAGGCTGCCCGCTGTGTTCAGCGCTCCCCCCGTCTCGAACGCTGCAAGTGCTGCGTCTATGTTACAGCATACCGAAGCTCTCCGGCCGCCACTATGTCACGGCCAGAGCCCAGATCTCATTCAACCCCTAGCTATTCATGCAAATGTGTGGGCAAAGCTTCCCGGGGTATCACAATGGGTGCTGAACATTATAGAAAGAGGCTATTCGCTACCGTTCACTCGACACCCCCGCCGTTGCGCGGCGCAAATCGAAACCACGGTAGAAAAGGAAGTAGCACATCTACTTCGAACCGAAATTGCGAAACTGTTGAGCAAAGGGGCCATAGAGCCTTTATCTCAAGCTCAGAGCGAAGGGGGTCTGTACAGCAGATATTTTCTGGTACCAAAAAAAAAAAAAAAAAAAAAAAAAAAAGGACGGGGGTCTCAGACCCATTCTAGATCTAAGACGGCTGAACAAAGCGCTTTCGAAACGCCGGTTCAGAATGCTCACAACCAGGAAAATCCTTTCGCAAATTTGCCAGGGGGACTGGTTTGTGTCAATAGATCTGAAGGATGCGTATTTCCAAATAAAAAAAGCGTCACGTCACAGGCGATTTTTGAGATTCGCCTTTGAGGGCCAGGCATATCAATACACAGTCCTACCGTTTGGCCTGTCCCTAGCACCCCGTACATTCACGCTCCCCTGAAACCTCGGGGAATGCGAGTTTTTGAACTACTTGGACGATTGGCTGGTTCGAGCTCAGTCACACTCAGAGCTCATAGAACACAGGACCATATTACTCGAGCATCTCGAGAATCTGGGTCTCAAAGTCAATTGGGTGAAAAGTTCACTGTCTCCCAGTCAGAGAATATCTTTTCTGGGCACAGAACTGGACTCGCTGTCTATGACAGCTCAGCTATCGCCACAGCGCAGACTGGATATTCAGCGCATGACGGAAACCTTCCGCTGCGGCGCTATAGTCCCGCTCAGGAAGTTTCAAAGGATGCTGGGTCTCATGGCCTCAGCATCATCAGTACTTCAGTTGGGTCTGCTTCGCATGCGCCCACTGCAGTTCTGGCTAAAAGCGTGAGTACCGCGCCGAGCGTGGACTTACGGTCTTTTTCGCCTCAAGGTCGATCAGAAATGCGTCTCAGCTCTGAAACCTTGGAGAGCGATCGACTGGTACCAGTCAGGTGTAAGCCTGGGGACTTCCTCGAGTGTGAAGGTGGTGTCTGCGGACACCTTGACTTTGGGATGGGGAGCGCTGCTCGAAGGCAGACCGTTCTTCAGCCAGTGGTCAGAACGGGAAAAGCTTCTACACATAAACTGCTTGGAAATGATGGCAGTCGATAACGCGCTGAGGTGCTTTTGTCCCCAGATAACAGGACACCATGTCTTGGTCCATTCGGACAACATGTCAGTGGTGGCCTATATAAATCGCCAGGGAGGTATCAGGTCCCGAAACCTTTACAGGCTGACGGAACGCCTCCTGGTCTGGGCTCAGCACAATCTGCGCTCGTTGAGAGCAGCGCACGTGCCTGGCCACCTGAATGTGGGACCAGACAGACTGTCCAGGAACAATGTTCCAGCAGGAGAATAGTTTCTACACCCGCAGACAGTCCAGCTGCTGTGGGAGACATTCGGCAGAGCGGAAGTAGATTTGTTTGCGTCTCAAGAAAACGCTCACTGTCCGGAGTTTTTCTCCAAGAGCAGGGATGCGCTGGCCCACGTCTGGCCCCGCTGCCCGCTCTATGTTTTTCCCCCAGTCGCGCTCCTACCTCAGGTGTAAGAGCGGATCAGGGAAAACGGATGCTCAGTGCTACTAGTGGCTCCGTTCTGGAAGAACCAGGCTTGGTTCCCAGTTCTGATGCAGCTGACAAGCGCTGCCCCATGGCCGATACCAGTGAGGAGGTACCTCCTCTCTCAGGCCAAGGGTTCGATCTGGCATCCTCGCCCGGAGCTTTGGTCCCTACATGCGTGGGCCATCAACGGGTACCCGCAAACCTCCCGGAGGGAGTGTTAAACACGATCATGCAGGCTAGGGCCCCCTCTACGAGACGGCTCTATTCCTCAAAATGGTCTGTGTTCTCTAGCTGGTGCACAGCCCGTGGCTTTTCACCCCCAAATTGTGGGGTGACGGAGGTTCTCTCCTTCCTGCAAGAGCTACTGGATGAGGGCAGAACCCCATTCACGCTTAAGGTTTACGTGGCGGCTATAGCAGCGTTTACTAAACCGACGCTTGGCCAGTCACTTGGAAGGAACGATCTGGTCATTCGCTTCCTTAGAGGAGCTAAGAGGTTAAATCTTCCCAGACCTCCCTCAGTTCCCATGTGAGACCTTTCTACGGTCTTGGAGGCCATGAAAGGTGCCCCATTCGAGCCGATCTAATCAATAGATATCAAACACTTGTCTTTCAAAACAGTGTTTCTTCTGGCTCTCGCTTCAGTAAAGTGTATAGGGGACTTACAAGCGCTCTCAGTGAGCGCGACATGTATGGAGTTTGGGCCAAATGACTCGAAAGTCATACTCAAACCGGAGCACGGGTACGTTCCTAAATCCCTCAACACACCGTTCAGGGCTCAGGTGATTCCCTGTCTGCCCTGCCGGTCCCTAACGAGGAGAAGGACGCCAGCTTCCTTTGCCCGGTCAGGGCATTAAGGGCTTATGTGTCTCGCTCGTCTGTCTTCAGACAGACAGAGCAGCTCTTTGTCTCGTTCAATGGACGTTCTAAGGGACTAGCTGTGTCGAAACAGAGCCTATCCAGATGGATAGTTGATGCTATAGCGCTGGCTTACGCCTCTAAGGGCTCGCAGTGCCCGTTAGGTGTCAGAGCGCACTCCACAAGAGGCATGGCCTCGTCGTGGGCTTGGTCTAGTGAGATTGCCTTGCAAGATATCTGTATGGCGGCAGGCTGGGCCTCCCCGTCTACATTTATAAGGTTTTATAACCTAGAGGTTCCCGCTTTGCAGGCTAAGCTGCTTTCGGTCTAATAAATCGGTATTGTCTGCCCCGAAGCTTTCGGCCCAGAATACTGAAACTGCTTGAGCAAACGCTCGCTGATTGATCACGCAGCTCTATGGGCAGTGTGTAAGACCCATAATATTCATCAGACCAGGCCAAGTTTATTCGCCCTGGCTGTGTGGAACACTATCAATATAATTGCTCCTTATAGGATGCTATTTATTACGGGAATGATGCTATTCTAGCCCCTCTTCCTGGACTCTCTGTGAGTCCCTGATGATCATGTACTATATGAGCCCCGGGCACTTGCCCTTGGGACTTTGGTATTGGATCTCAGCATGCACAGCGTTTTACACTGTGTTCCCCATAGTGTAAGATTTTACGCAGTACGAGAAAACCTCTCGTAAGAGAACGTACTCGGTTACTAACGTAACCTTGGTTCTCTCTAGAAGAGGGAACGAGTACTGCGTATCTTTGCCGTGCCTGCAACACGCTCTGGTTCGCTTCGGCGATGAAAAACCAGTGGAATCAGCCTGTCGAGCTATATTATAGGCGAGTGAGTTTTTTGAGTTTCGGCGGGACGTGACGCAGTGGGCGCGGAGCGCCCCCATTGGATCTGACGTCACGGGGGCCTCTCTCGATAGGCTGCTGCAGTTGCCGCAGGGCAGCCAATAGGCACGCGAGCTGTCTTGCCTATGCCTGCATGCTGCCGCAACGCGTTTTACATTATTTCAAAATTAAGGATAATTTTTGGCTTCAATACTGTATCTCGCGGAAAAGAGATTTCCCCATAGCGTAAGATATTACGCAGTACTCGTTCCCTCTTCTAGAGAGAACCGAGGTTACATTAGTAACCGAGTACGTTTTTGTATTCCATCTGTGATATTTGTTCATTTTGATCAATGTACACATGTGTAAGACAGCTATAGCTGTGGCCTGCTGCATTGTATCTCACAGTTTGAGCATTTATTAGTAAAATGTAATATCAGTGAAAAAAATGTCAATAATATATCAATTAAATAACATCACATTTCTCATTCGCTGAAATTATCATTCTCTTACTGGCCCACGGTGTAACATTGAGTAAATCTGGAGTAAATAAATAAATACAATTTCAAGGGATATTTTACCCAAAAACTACAATTCTGTCATCATTTACTCACTCTGATGTTGTTCCAAACCTGTATGAGTTTAATTCTTCTGCTGAACACAAAGTAAGATATCCTTTAGCTGCAGCTTTCCGTTCCTGCTCATACTTCGGTGTCGCCGTGTCAGATGTCAAAACAACGCATTACCATTCAGCAAATAACTCGTAGCAGGCCAAAAATGTCCTTAAAATAAGTTTAATAGTATTGGCAGAATACTGAGCTACAAAACAAATAAGCAGTTCTTAAAATATTTGTTATGACAAGAAAAAATCACCACAGACATCTAAACCTGGCTTAAATATCTTTTTTTTTCATTGTGTTGACCTGATTACCGGTCGCGGATTGATATTAGTCTGTTTGTACTCTTTCTAATAGAAAAGACACAGAAACGAAGTTCCTGAACTGAATGATATAAGAATCAGCAGTGTTGTTGTGCGAAAAATAAACCCAGAGACGATTGAAATCAATGTTTAGGAAGCCCATGTCCGTTTTTTTTTTTTTTTTGCGCAAAAATATAACGTAGTGTCAATAAAATCATTAATTTCAGTATTTATCATGTTATAAATGAAAATTTAAGTATTGCATCTCAAAACCATAATATATCATTTACAGCAATAAACACACATAGCCAATTTTTGTCATTTTTATGGCTATGACTACTTTGACGCTCGTTAACTCATAATTCGATTCTGCGACTTTAGCCGGGGTTTCACAGGCGGGGTCACATTTGTTTGGCCTTCAAAATTGGATGAAATTAGGAGACAGTGGTTAAAGGTGTAGTAAGCGTTTTTTGAGAAACGCTGATGAAAGTGCATCGAAAAGTGAATTTTTTGGGAGGTTGATTTCAAATATCAACAGTGTTCAACAATGATTTTGAAAAATCGCCCAACAAAGTATGTTTCGGCTGAAGTGTCAGGTAGCAGAGATAGTGTCAACTAGACTCTCCCCTATGAAGTTCTCATCGTCACGACAGCCATTAGCACTGATCCTCAACAAACCCGTCTCCAAACCGACAGGATGACTCCGATCTTAATCCAGATGGAACTGGATAATATTCTGATTGTTCCGATCCAATCTGACTTCTGACCTACAATGCTGCCTGAATCATAATCATACACTGTTCGTTCATTGGCCAGAGGAGAACTGGCCCACCCGACTGAGCCTGGGTTTTCCCAAGGTTTTTTTTCTCCATTCTGCCACCTGATGGAGTTTTGGTTCCTTGCCACTGTCGCCTTTGTCGCCTTTTTTCACCTTTGTTGCCATTGGCTTTTGGCTTGCTTAGTTGGGGACATTAAATTTAACATTTATTTTAATATTCAACAATAATATTGATCTGCCTGCATTGACACCATTATATGAGAACTGAACTGAGTTAGAATTAGATTACATCACGGTTTACTCCAGAGCGGGTATATAAATAAATGAACTAAATTAATAGCAACAAAAATGAGACATCACTGAACTTACTTAAGCTGGACTGTGATGCTATTTTCTTCTGGAAACAAACGTTGTTGCATTATTTTCCTGTTATCTCTGTAAAGCTGCTTTGAAACAATCTGTATTGTAAAAAGCGCTATATAAATAAATGTGACTTGACTACAGCAGATCTAGAACAAAATAGTGCCATAGTCCAGCTTAAGTAAGTTCAGTGATGGTTCATTTTTGTGGTAAAAAGTTAGTAATTTAGTTAATTTATCTATACAGCCACTAGAAAACAGTGATGTCATCATCCAGCTCAGTTTAGAGCTGTATTGTAAAAAGCGCTATATAAATAAATTAAAAGGTGAAAAATCGCATACTGCACTTTTAAGATTCATTTATAACATTGTTCCTGAGCAGCAGTGTTGGTCAAGTTACTTGGAAAAAGTAATTAGTTACTGATTACTGATTACTTCTCCAAGAAAGTAATCCAGTTACTTTACTGATTACTTATTTTCAAAAGTAATTAGTTACTTTACTAGTTACGTTACTAGTTACTTTTCAAAAACATGATGCACGAAATGAATATGCTATAAAGCAATAGACCTTTCTGCTTAATTCTATTCTTTCTGCATATTCCATCATCTAAAATTGAATCAAATGAAACATTCTTTTTTAAAACTTGTTTTATTAGTTTCAGTATTTTAACTTTATGCACATTGCATCAATGACTCACTCATTAAGATGGTCGCCTGCCACCTCCTACTGGCGGTTTATAAATATTATTTCTATGCACAAATAATATTTCTTATTTGTATATTCAAAAAATATTTTAATCTCATTACATTATTTAATGCAGTTTATTTGATTGGTAACAGCCCTTTAGCATCTTATTATTCTATTGTAATTTATTGATCAAATTTAAGAATTTTAAATGAAAGATGAAGCAAACGATTAGGGAAAAATGCCCTTTATAAAGGTTAAAATATCATAAATATGCCAATTTATATATGTTAAAGCTGACTGAACTGATGAGAATACTGATTCGAAATAAATTATATTTACAACACACACACAAAAAAATCTAATTTTTTTCCTGTTCTAACAAATGTTTTTACTCGGACAAGTGAATGACCGACTGAATGACAAATGAAAAGGCTTAAATGTTGAGCCCTGGTATATTTTTTTTATTATTATTCATTTATTTACCCATAAACCTGTCTTTAGGAAGCCATAAGTTACAGTGGCAAGAATAACTTTGTGAAACCTTTGGGGGTGGTGGACAGGGTTTACATTAAGACAGGAGTTTGCCTTAATCTAGTTGATCATGCATTTCTTTTCTTTTATTCCACAGCTGATGTGTGCAGTTTTTTTATTGCTTGCATTAAAATAATTTTCTCTTGTTTTGTTTTTTAATTGCAGTATTTTTCTTCTGCCATTCATGCTTATCAGCTCCATGCAATCTTAAGCTTTTCTTGGTTCAGCTGCACACAGTCTGAAAAGGTTTTTTGGCAGTTTGCTAAAATAAAAGACCCATTCTAAGAGCTGTTGACTTTTCTACCTTGGGAAAGAACGTTAAACGAACAACTTAAAAAGGCATGACAAATCATGACATAAGACTGACATCACTCACAACGTACCAATGCATTATCCCTCATGAACAAATATAACGTCTGATGTTTGCACGTGCATACCAGTTTACCATTACGACATCGTTCATGAATAAACATGACGTCTGAACACGGACAAACGGTGCGTGTTGACGCGTCAAAATTCACGCGTTTTGTTTAAAGACTTTTGAACGCGATCGCTTGCCATAGTGTTTACCACTGACTTCGCGGCGCTCATGTCATTGTCACTCATGAGTCACGGCTCATGTCGCGAGAGAGTCTCGCAGTATAACGCAGTAACGCAGCCTGCTTACGGGGAAGTAACAGTAATCTAATTACTGTTTTTGCAATTGTAATCCCTTACTTTACTCGTTACTTGAAAAAAGTAATCGGATTACAGTAACGCGTTACTTCTAACGCGATACTGCCCATCAGTGCTGAGCAGTTAAACCTAAAAGTTAGCTTGTGTACAGCACATTTTATGGAGGACAGCTTCCTGATCCTGGGAGAGTACAACGCCAGCTATAAACGCCTAAATAAATTAGAAATATACACTTCAGTATGTTTTTAAACTGTATTTTACAGTTGCCACTTCATGATACAGTTGTAACAGTGAATAAGACAAACCGCAATAACATATACAGTATCTGAAAGATAAGAGAGTTGTCTTTCAGAATCTGACTACGGCTTGAACTGATACGGTAATACTGACGACATTATTACCTGTGTTTGCTTTAGAAGCTTTGGAAGCTGAAGCTTGTGATTATGGAAAGGGTTACATATCTGACACACGCTTGAGGTTTTAGGCCAATCACAATGCACTGGGTCAGATGGCCAATCAGAGCACTATAATATTCTATTCTATTACACCTGATAACAAAAATAATGAACTTTTAAAATAGCATTATATGACCACTTTAATATGTTGAACTACCTGTGGTTACACTGTTAGGGCATCTTTTTGAACTTGACAAAAACTGACATTCACTAAAACCACATTGAGACCAGTTGCTTAAAAGTGAGGTCAGTTCTGCTAAAGCATAATTTGCATGCCGATGCCATTTTTTATATTTTCTTATCTAATGCAAACATTTGTAAGCATTACTTATGTGTTCAAAAACTTTTTAGGGTCTCTGAATCAAATTAAAGGTCTATAACCTCAGAAAGGCTTTTTCGTGATGCCAATTATACAGTGTGCATGTGTGCGTTCCTGCGTGCACTCACAATTATGCACATCTTATAGGACCCACCTCTTTCAGGCAACCCATGAAATTATTGCTGACGGGAGATCCAGGCAGGTCGGCGGTGCTTGGGCTTCCCCCCACATAGAAGAAATCATCTGAGCCCAGCATAGTGTAATCCTCCTGAGTGTATCCTGTGGTGGTCAGTATACCATCCACTGATATAGTAACCTGTGAAACGATGACAATATAGACAGACAGCAAATTAGAAACTCATTTGAAGATGTCCTTTTAACCTGAGCGATAACCTTTCTTTTTTCGGATTTGCCCTCATTACGGGCTGCTTACTGCTAACACTCTGGTCCATTGGTCTGGTTAAGCTTTATTGGTGATAGTTTAGTATAGGTTCACGGGACAGGTAAAGAAAATATTGCTGATGAATATTTTCTTCATCATTTGATGGGTTAAGAAAATGAATTCTTATCTGGTTTGGAATATTACTAATTAGGGTTAGTAAATGTTAAAACCAAGGACAAATTATTTGTACTTGTTTTACTTTTAGGAGGGGGTAAACTACTTTATATTACAAGTTCAATCATACACATAAACAGACATTCAGACACATACTGAAACTTGAAAATGCATGCATTAAAGGAAGGCATTAACCAATGGGAAAATCAAATGTTTTATCCTTTTTCAAGAGGTCATACTGAATAAACATGAGAAATGATTAATTGGTTCAGTGGAAAGGGGGAGGAGCTAAGCTACAACAGCCAATTAGCAAGCACCCATGCAGAACTTTAAATAAAAAAGCAGCAGGAAAGCCAGGCAACAAGACACACGACACAGAAAACAACGTGCAGAATACACACGCAGGGGACTTGGGTGGAAGTGGAGTGATAAACTGAATGTAGTGTTAGTTGTGGTGATACATGAGGCTGAATGAGACGGTGGAGATGAGGACATGCCATGACTGGTATTGGACGTATCAACTGCCAGAGTTCCCAGAGTTCTTAGGTTTCTCTTGAGTGTTCGTTTATTTTTGGGAGGCTCTGCAGGGTGGAAATTTCCCTTCTGGACATGGAAATCTTGGAAATCCTCTGTCAGTTATTGCCGACAGTCCTCGCAAAAAATGTGGAGGCTTGGTGTGTGGAGAAAAAAAAACACTTTACTAGTTCCTGTGAGAGTCCCAGTGAGGATGTGAATCTCTATGTAACGTTAACGTGAGGACGTAAAAGCCAGCCTGATAAATAAAACAAATAAAAACAACAAAACTGTAAAAGAAGGGAGGGAAGTTTGAGAGGGGGTAAAGGGGGGAAATGTGAAAAGTCCTGGTAATACAAACCCATTTCCTCATTTTTTGAAAAGAGTGTCTAGAATGAAACTCAAAGAAAAAAGAAAGAAAGGGAGAGGGACACACGGCAAACCAAAAAAAGGACAATAAGAATGATATCTACCAGACAATGTAGTTTGTTTACCATAGCGTGTCCAATGCCTGAGTGCTTTCAGGAAGAAGGGGGAAGAAAGGAAATCAAAACAATAGTGAACAAAACGGTTGTTAATAAATGGACGAAATTAAAAGAGAAAGAAATTAATGATGAAGATTCAAGGTGTTAGTACATTAGTTTGGTTAGAAACAGGTTAGTAATAAAAAAATGATCCCATGAATGAATATTGTTAGTCTCAAAAACTCTCTTCCCAACATGTGAGAAACAGGAAGGGAAAGATAGAAAAGAGGAGGAGTATAATGAGAGCTGTTATTTGTGTTATTTATAGTGGGGACATGTGACCAATAGACCAATAGACATGGGTCCCGATGGTTGACAATATGACTAGTCGTCAAAGGACCGACTAGACAATTATTTAGGTAGATTATAGACTATATTTCAGTGGCAGAGCTTTAAGCATGCTGGTGGTTTGCGCTCCTTTAGCTGTTATGCGTTAAGCATGATAAAAGACTCTCTACAGTCTTGCACGCCATTGCGCCATAGGGTTTTGGAGCATTACATCATGATTGTTACCTTTTCAAGTTGGTATGTTACAAACAGTTTAACTTTTGAAAATGCAACTCTGAACAAAAGAATTTGTCTGATGTGAACACCCCTTAAAAATCTCATCAGCGGCTAGTAGATTTAGAAAATATCTTTTTTTTTTTTTGTGGCTCACTGTACTTTCTAGTGAAATCGCAACACAAAATGAAAACAAATGAAAATCTCTAGCTGAAGTAGAGATAAAGTTTATCAAAATAAATATTCTGTAGTCCTCAAAGTGATCTGGCAAAATGATTGCTCCCTCAAACTTCAAAACACAGCAACTCTGTGTGGTATTGAGATTGTGTGAAAAACAATTCTAATCATGATGTTATTGTTAATATTTCATTTTCTATTTGTCTATTTGTCTACTTTACTTTGTTAAATAGGTAGTTACATTACCTTTTTCCAATTGTAATTAATTTATTAAATTAATTTACAAAAAAAATAAACTAAATAATGAAAACAGTTTTTCTTAACAGTGAAGACAGATACTTTAACACAACATGAACTAGAGGTGTAACGATACCCTCATGTCACAATTCGATACATATGACAATACTGAACTCACAATACAATATTATTGCGATTCTCCAAGACATATGATAAAAGGTTAACAAAAAATTAACTGTTGATTAAAATGCTACATTTGATATTACATTGTGTGTGTAAATGAATAGGCTTTGGAGATGGTGCTGGAAACCCAATGCACAGGACAATAGTGACACCAGAATAAAAATATTCATGATGGCTGAAAATCCAGAACTATTTTAGACGAATATGCTTGCACTGTGTGTATGCCACTTTTTACTGGTAACATAAGACATTTGGCATGATTCCATTATCAGGAATATTGTCACTATCCACGATACATATTGTTGCTATTTTTTTATAGCGATATATTGTGACATGATATATTGTTACACCCCTAACATGGACTGATTCATAAACTGCCCAATTTAATCAGTAGTAGTATGATGGGGCACATTTCTTGAATTTCACAGATAGTTATAGTGAATTCGTTTTTTGTTTTTTTTATGAATAATAAGTATAGAATATTTATATTTACATATTTAAATTCATTTGTAAAATTGATTGGGTTCTTAATAAGGTATTTTAAAAATAGACAATTTTTTATGAATACTGATATGAAAACCTATTATCAAGTAAATTTATTTTCTAGCCCCAGCAAGCTGTATTTTCTAAAGGTTTAGTCTAAGAGTATCCCTGACAAAAACTTTTTTAACCCCTAATTAAATTATTAGTCTATAATCTAAATATCATTTATGACCTAAGGCTGCACAATTTTGAGACATAAACCCAGAATATATGTGCATCCCCCCTCAACTGTCCCCACCATTCTTTAAAACAGCGACGCTCATGAAGGAGAGAGAGAGAGAGAGAGAAATATATATGTAGAAAGTGAGAGAGCTCCTTCAGTCTGTCAGCTCATACACTCGTCTGAAAACATCACATGAGGGATGTACTATATCTTTTACCAGTCTGAACAAAGTAGTGACATGAAAAAAAGCACTTACTTGTCAAGCCCTCATCATATTTTCACTCCATATAAATCTGCCTCACCTGCCAGTGAAGTTTAAGGTCAGCCAAACAAATCAAGCATGATCTCACTGAAGACTCGCACTGCATCCATGAGCATACGACTGGCCAGCAGATACAAACACTCTTACTGATGCTGATTTATCAAAGGCTTCATGTACAAGAGAAACACTAGGGGCTTCATTTATAAAAACCCACATACTATCCAATTCAATTGAAAATTCCATGGATTTCAAGACAGAAACAAATCTGAGTTAGAAAGGCTATTTATTTTAAAAAGGAAAATTAACAATGTTTAGTTATTAAAAATATAAAATGTTAACAGAATAATTCTAGTAGCCTATTATCAGAGGTCGCGTTAGAATCCCGCATTGTACAAATTCCGTCGTAATCTGTTATTACCTGTCATTTTCTATGCATTTTCACATTTAATAGGCTTTGTTTTTGTTCACATTTTCATTTTTATTCACGAACTTACAGGACAAGCATATGCAAGATTATGCATTTATTTATTTATAGCCTACAGACCGTGCATCACTTTTCAGGTTTCATCATGAATGTTTGTCCAATAAATCCTAATAAGCTTTGTGCCTAGTTACTTTTGATATGAAAAAAAGTCTCAGCTTTCAAACTGTGTCCATTTTATCACAAAATTCAAACAATGAATACCGTTTTGACGCTCTTTAATGTGGCGCAGAGTTCAAGCGAAGAGGAGCGCGAGTGAACACGACCAATTCTTTACTCTTTACTGCTACGTTACAGAATGAAATAAACATGAATGAATCAGAAAATATGTTCAAAGATACAGTTCAACTTACCGAAATCCATATAATGTCTCTCATGTAATCGCTCAATCAGTGTTTCAACCACAGAAAGACTTCAATAAAACAGCTTGTAAACAATGTCATGTAACTCATTTGTTGACCATTAACTTTATAGTCAGCAAGAGTGCACTCGCCACCAAGTGTACAGGGGTGAGAATTACAGTTACAAGTTACAATACATCAGCCTGTGTAATCTGTCAAAATGATGGACAGCTTTCAGATTTTTCGGTTTACACGACCTCTGGGGATTAATATTTGCACATTTAATACCTTAATTACTATTTTTGCATTAGTCATAATGTTAACATGCAATGTGTATTCTGATTCTGCTCAAACATTTTAAGAGCAAGGAGGAGAACGATTTTTGTCTAATATTACGACAAATACTTTGCAGAAGGGCAAAAGCAAAAGCCCTAATAGCATAAAAAGAATGAGCATGTATTAAATTTTGTCCTAACCGGCTGGATGAAACAACTAAAACTAAAAGCTCTTTTTTGAAAGTTGATTTCAAATTGAAATTATTGTATGTTCACATTTAAAATGATTAGGTGCATCTTTATAAATGAGGCCCATAGTCTCGTGAGTGAATAAATGCATTAAGGATTCACTGCAAAGCTATTTATAGCTGCGTACCATATATAAATGTATTGTCTATAACTGTCGACCACTGCCTACAGAGTTTCAAGGTGATACAATATCTAAGCTAAAGGTTTGAAGGTTTGCTGACACTTGTAGAGCTTCGGAGCATAGACTGAAAGGATTTGAAGTCAAGCTTAGAATTTTCAGAAGCCCTTAAGGGTAAACCACGTCAAGTAACAGAGATAAAAGACTTCAAGATTTGAAAACACAGGAAGAAAATAAGAACATACCCATCCATTATTAGAAAGCAAGTTAACAAATTAAAATGCAATGTCTTAATTGAGTAGTTCCAATAGTATTATCCGATTTCAAAGCAAATGCTACATAAATAGATGTGAGCTAAATCATGAACTAGTTCTCCAGCTATCTGTGAGTAGTCTCAAGAGCGGCCGTGGTCTCGTGATTACCTGTCTCAGGTTGCGTGTCACTTTGATGTCATGCCAGGCGTTGTCATTGAACTTTCCATTGACAGGCTCAACGATCGCCTCGAAGGCCCCGGAGCCCAGGTTGATGACCAGCGAAACGGCGCCGTCCTTCAGCGCTAGGTTCACGTAGTCCGCCGACTTGCCCGTGTGGAGGATGAGACCGTTGCGCTGCCAAGTTTTGAAGGACAGAGTGATCTCATCACTGCTACTCTGGATGGGATTCTGAGACAAGTCATAGCAGAAGTATTCCGAACCCCGGAATGTTGCCACATTCTCCTCACGAGCTGAAAACAAGAGAGACATAAAACATTTATTTGTTTTTAATAATTCAATGTTGATTGGGCACATAACATATTAACAGGGATGTTGGTCTTTTTGGGAGGTGGAACAGTCATCAAATTACTTTTTCAGAAAAACCTAAACTATCTTAAAAGATGTGATAATATACAATAGGGATGCACCGATATGAACATTTTGGCCGATAACCGATAATTCTTTATATTTGAAAGTCGATAACTGATATATTGGCCGATAAATCTAAATCCAAATTTTTATATAATTTTTGAGAGCCTGATTAAAAAACAAAAGTCTCACCATTAACAGCCCTGACCCAAGCACACAATTATAATGTTCTCATTATAATTTTATGTAGCCTATGACAGACTTGCGCTGCACATGCTGCACTTAACTGCATTTTCCTTTATTGAAGTGATTCCAATCATATTTCAAGCAATTCAAAACCATCATGGAGAACAGTGCGCATCTGAAGTGTCTCAGCTGAAGGAAATAATCCATTATTTACCGGCTTTAATATATCGGCCAAATTTTCTTATCAGGCCGATAACAATAACATTGAAAATTAACATATATTGGCCAAGATTTAAAGAGTTAAACCAAGATTTCCGTGAAGTGTCTTTCTGAGGTAGAGGCGGACAGAGTGGGATTGTGGGAGCTTTGTCAGAGTGCTAAAGTGAAGCAGCAGACCATGAACGTTGGCGTTGGCGAACCCTACCAAAAACCCTTCGCTTTCACCTCACATCTTGTCTGAATTAAGGAATCAGAGTGCTGCATTGATGTGTTTGATGTAACCCTTTAGGAAACATCACATTCCCAACATTCTGTTCTCCAAATGTCCTGCTGATGGGTCCTCAAGTGCTTTTTCATGATTCGAGTCCTAGTGCCTCTTGGCAGAGGAGGCTTATTTCCGTATCGTGACATTGCTATTTGCAAATTACCCTGCAGTAAAGGAAGAACAATGGCGAATGTCTTCATAAATCTGCGAGGGCTTGTTTCTTTCATGCTAACTGTTCTCTTCCCCTAGAATTTCAGCTTGCCAAAGGATGTATCAGAACTCACTGTCAGCTCCCCTCTGAGCAAATTACAGGGACAGAGAGGAAAAGGAGGAGAGAGAACAAGTGAAAACAGGATGGGAAGAAAGCAGAGGAGTAAGAGAGGGTTGTGGGAGTGACAGAGAGAGAAAAAGGAAAAAGAAATGGAAAGTTTAAGATAAAACTGAGATGGCGAGGGCAAGAGAAGGTTATTGTGAAGGAGGTTTTTAGCCATGATACAATGAACGCCTAGCAAATCACCCGCAAGGAGCAATTAAATCATACATTTTAAATTCAGATTGGATGTCACCACAAATTCGTATTGTGATTAAGAAAACCTGTATACCTTAGTTAAAATCAATGTATCGCAAAACCTAGGTTTCCGTTGACATGAACGCAGTATGAAGTATTTCATGAGTATGTAGTCTGCATGTTCTGAGATTATTTGTAATGCTGGAAAATGTGCATTATAAATTCAATTGTTTCACAAGGGATACTTAAAGTTAACACTTACAAGTACTTATGACATTAAATAGACAGCTGCATAATTAGTGTCAATTAGTAGGCTAGTTAATTAGTTGGTAGCCGCCACAGTCATTTAATATACAAAATAAAACAAAGTGAAAAAATCATGGCATTTTGGGGTTATGGAAACAACGGTTATTATGATAAATCCACTATACTAAAATGAACTGTTAATTATACATGGAAACTGCGTCTGAATAGAATGAATATCATACCTGCATGCAAATCCTTCCCAGGCCCAGCTAACACACGGCATACCAGATATGTGATGTAGGCCTATTGGTACTTTACTTTTATTTCATGACTTACTAATTTACAACTTAACTACGACGTTGCATGCTCGTAGTTTCTTTAGTGAAGTGATATACAGCGCGCACCGCCGCATTTGAGCGTGCAATTGAAGATTGAGCACTACGAATACAGAATAACATCTGACAGGACAGGAAAGTTATTTTTTTTTTAGGTGAGAGACTTTTTATTTCGTAATAAGTTACGATAATTTCACTGACAACATCTTACAACATCTCATCTGACTGCAGATACTGAATCGGGACAATACATTTTCCTCATGCATACAGAAGTGTCATCAGGTTTCATGTATGTCTTTCAAAATAAAAGTCTCGCATCAGAAAAACGTTTAGAATTGCGTTTTTTGTTTTTTGTCTGCACACTCCGCGATCCACTCAGACCCACCGGTTGAGAAACACTGTAGAACAAACATACAAATAAACAACAACAACACTGTTTTTCATGTTTTTCAGGTAAGTAACAGTTTTTTTTAGGTAAAGAAACCGAATAATATGTAAAACAGCACTGCATAGTCTTCACAGTATAAATTAAATATAATCCTTATTAAAGTTACAGAAGTTAATCAGTCAAGAGCAGTGAGTGATTTTTTTCTTTGGCAATTATTCTTTGATTAACATTAAAACAAAGACAGCAGCCGGTTTATTAGACTGCTGTCACTTCAAGAGCTGCACGGATCCAATTTATGATTACACGTGTTTTATTTCTCAACTATGTTCACTGAAGATATAGAACATGTTAACTAGGATTCTTGCCGAGTCTGGCATTTTTTTTATTTATTTTTATGCAATTTTGCGTGAATATGTCCATTCAAGGGATACTTGAAAGAGAGCTCAATTCAGCATTTGCCCACCATCGGGCAATGAAGAAGCGGCTCTCTGGTTGTGCGCTGCTGATGTGTGCGCATACATAGGTTCTTACACTATTGAATTGGGTTCTCTTTTTCCCAATATTTTGGAAAAAGGGTATTATTACTTTTACTAAATTATTGCTGCATGCAGGAGATTGTTGCAAAAGTTGCAAAGGATAAATATTAAAAGCAATAACTTATTGATTCAGAGGTGTTAAGGGAAATTAATTCTCTCATATTTGCTCAGACTGCACTCAGAGATGCAAAATTAAATACTCTGAATATTCTCATAAGGTGATGTTAGATTTCCCACAGCTTTGATGGCTCAACACAGGTATCAGTAACTTGCTGTTTTTCCACAGCGGTCTCTATTAACGTCTGATCTCATGTGATCTCACAGGGTCTTTTGGAGGGACAGAGTCTTTCCAGCAATGCTGTATCACAGTTACATCTCAACTCAGCCTTATCAGGGTCATCTTCAGAGGGCCTGATCCGATGTCACTCACTCTGAGAGCTCTTACACAAGTTATTTCCATTGAGACACGTCCACATGCAGCTGAAGTGCTGGTGAGTGCATTAAGACTGCATGGGAATCATGGCTTACCATTGAAATTAATAAGCAATTTAAGACAATATAATGTACTGAAATCTGTAACTGGACTTTTTCTCATTGGTGCGTTCATGCATTCATTTGCAAAGCACTCAGTTCCTTATATAAAGAACAAATTGTAACAGAATAATGTATCGAACATGTTTTAAATAATAGATTGTGTTCTGTAAAGTGAAAAATGAAAAGTAAATTAGTTCACAGCAAAAACTAACACTAATCACTACAACAGTGACGTCAAACGAAAATATAAACACTATTATCTTACATAAAAGCACTTTTTTCAGTAAATTCTGTTAATTGTTGTAAAATCAAGGTAATATATTACAGTACAGAGTGGAAAAGCAAATATTAGCTTTATTACCTGTTGAAATTAATGAATGCAATCGGCTTATTGATGCAGTAAATCAATGTTGAATTTCCTCACTGGTCAGAACAACACATTCCCACAGCATTTGAAATAGAATAATGATCTGCTAAAGTGGAAGAGAAAGAAACAGTGCTTGCTTTGCATTCTGTTCATTTTGCATTGATTGTCACTCACTGGGAAAGTTTAATTTTCTCCACTGCTCCGTTTGCAGCTCAGTGTACCGAGCTTTGATTTTAAAATCCAATGGAGACAATTAGCTACCTCATTTACATGTCCCTGATCCGCATCAGCTCTGACATTTGGCTTGAAAGCACTAAAGCCATTCCTTGCACAGGGATGACCCTGCTACCACCAGGGAGCGCTCTTTCACCCTGATAAACCTCAAACATTGAGGCCAGATTAATTGCTTGAGTATTTGATTTGCGGCCTAGTGGAAAGCACACATGCTTTTAAGCTGTGAAGCTTAAGTGACTCATGAAAGTTTGAATGAGGCCTGCAACATTTCCCATTCTTCCTTCTTGCAGTAATCTCACCTTTGTCTTAACAAAAAGTGTCAAAAATTCCAGTCCAAAAATAAGCTGACTGACTTCCTCTGACATCTCAACAAAAATGCAACTTGGTTCCAGTTTCACAAAAAAATAATAAGCAACAAAAACTTTAAGAAAATATAGCAACAAGGAGCAATTACCGGGGTTCAAGCGCTTTAAGGCCTTTAAGCACATGCGTTAAAAGTTTTTATGTTTTATTAAGCAAGCCTGTAACCACCTAGATGGAAAATACCATTTACAGCTAAAAAAGGCAATTTACTAAGGAAATATATGTATTTTAACGATTTTTAACAGTTAAAATCCAGGTTGAGCTAGGACTAGTTCACGAAAGTAGGCTTTTTAAATAATCATAAAAATTTAACGAATGATTCAATTGACAGCGGTGTTCCTAGAGGCAAAGTTGCTCAGAATGAGGAGTTCTACCATTTGGTATGATGTCGTGAGCATGCGTGATATACAACGCGTGATTTCTTTTCGGATTTGTCACAGACCTAAAGTTTAGTTCTCTTACGAGAGTTCTCTCGTACTGCGTTTTATCAAAACGCTACGGGAAAAGTCTCTTTTCACGAAACACTGAAGCAAAAAATTATCCTTTAATTTTCATATATGTAAAACGCGTTGCGGCAGCAGCAGTCAGCTATGGCGAGACGGCTTGCTCGCTCATTGGCTGCTCTGCGGCAACTGCATAAGCCTATCGAGCGAGGCCTGAGATGACGTCAGGCCAATGAGGGCGCTTCGCGCCCTCCTCGCCACTTCCCGCCGAAACGGGCGTGGCTTACCTCTATAAAAGGAGCTCGAGAAGGCTGATTCACTTGATTTTAATCTCTTCAGCGAAGCGCACGCATCGCTGGATCACGGAAGCAAGCGTCGTTCGAAGCAAGCACTTCAGCGGGACGAGCCCTCGAAGCCGCTGGCCAACGCCGCCTTCTACAGCCGTACCTGCTGCGCTTTCCGACGCCTATATCCTTTATTGCTATATTGCTCTGTTTTCTGTGTGTGTGTGTGTGTGTGTTCGCTGCAACACTCACCCCTAAAAGAGCTGCGTCTTTTTCAAGACGCCTTCTCATGCAGCGCTCGCGCTCGCTGACGGCGAAACGCCCTCACTCCGAGCCAATTGCCTACGGTGACTCTGAGGACTCGCCAGGCATCCTTTCCGAGGCTGCCCTTCCTGGAAGCGGACGGCGGGATTAGTTTTTCTTTACGTTACAAGAAAAGCTACCCTGCCTCCGCACGCGTCATTCACCGGCGAAGGAGAAAAGAGTGTTCTCAGTCCCACCGTTGGTCGGTCTCACCTCTTTTCTCTCATATTTCTCAGTTCCCTGTTCGGCGACTGGAAATATTATTGCAGCAAGTGAGTCTGTTATAGCACGCTTGCCTGCCAGCAAACGCCGAAGAATACATGTTGACGCCGCCTTTGCCGCCAATGCTTCACTCTGTCAGTCCCCTGAAGGCGACTGCAGAGATGCATTTTGCAGCCAGCAAGCGCGTAGTACCCGCTTGCCTGCAACCGAACACCGTTTCTACGGTTCCCGTGCGTCACTGGCGAAAGGAGAATGGAGTGTTTTCAGCCCCGCTGAAACTGGGCGATATCCACTCTTCTCACATTCAAAGCCTATATCCCCCTGTGGCTCAGTGGCGGAATTATAGGTTTTCCGCATGGGAGACCGGAGTTCTAATCCCGGTCTAGCGGCATATATTTTTATGCCGCCAATGCTTCGCTCTGTCAGTCCCCTGAAGGCGACTTCGGAGATGCATTTTGCAGCCAGCGAGCGCGTAGTACCCGCTTGCCTGCAACCGAACGCCGTTTCTACGGTTCCCGTGCGTCACTGGCGAAAGGAGAATGGAGTGTTTCAGCCCCGCTGAAACCGGGCGATATCCACTCTTCTCACATTCTGGCATATTTCAGGCGTCTGAAAATGTTAGTATTGCATGTCGTGCTTACTCGCATGCCTGCAAGCAAACGCCAGTGTGGATAATACTCGCGCTGACTTTGTCTATGTATCTTCACTGTGGTCCAGTGGTAGATTATTAGACTCTCACGCGGGGGATCCGAGTTCGAATCCCGGGTGTGCCGGCAGAAAATATTATGCCGCCGAATGCAAATCACTCTGTTTGTTCCCCGAGAGGCAACTGCAGACGTGTTTGTTTTCGCAGCCCACGAGCACGTGGTACATGCCTGCAAGCAAACGCCAGTGTGGATAATACTCGCGCTGACTTTGTCTATGTATCTTCACTGTGGTCCAGTGGTAGATTATTAGGCTCTCGCGCGGGGGATCCGAGTTCGAATCCCGGGTCTGCCGGCAGAAAATATTTATGCCGCCGAATGCAAATCACTCTGTTTGTTCCCCGAGAGGCAACTGCAGACGTGTTTGTTTTTGCAGCCCACGAGCGAAGTCTCGGCCACGGCCGATGATGCTATATGTGTACAGAAGATGCCCACTGCTTGTGCCCATCCCTACACATTAGCACAGCCCTTCACACAGGGCCCGCGCTCATATATTCGACTCGGGTCGATCACGCACACAACATAGTGAACGTGCCCACTGCCTAGTGCCCACAAACACTATGTTCTGCATGCCTTGTGGTTTCTGTAAAGACGAAACCTGTGTGCATTCACACTGGACAGTGCACTCATTGCAGTAATTGTGCCCGCTCTCCCGCGCCCACACTTACTAACGGCCATTATATGTCCTACGGGACTCGCCCAGCCCTCCCTTGCTCGGTTAAACACCGCAGCGGGGTCGAGCGCAGGCATTCTGCCCGGCCACGGCCGATGGTGCTATAAATGTAGTGTCGATGCCCACTCCTCAGTGCCCATCACTACACACAAGCACAGCCCTACACTTAGGGCTCGCGCACATAAAATCGACTCAGGTCGATTGCGCTTCCAACATAGTGAAAGTGCCCACGAACACTATGTCTAACAGATCACAGGCTCTCTGTAAAAACGAGACCTGTGAGCGCGCGCTCTGCTCAGGCAGACAGCGCGCCCAAAGCAGTAAATGTGCCCGCTCCCAGCCCACATCTACTCGCTCACATGAGTCCTATGAGACTTTCTCAGTCCTCCCTCACTCAGCTAAGCACTGTAGTAAGGTCGAGGACGAGCGTTCCGCCCGCTGTATTAAGCGCGCGCCCCGCCTCAAATGCCACAGGCATAACGCCTATGTTTTTATCCCCTGAAGCGCCTCTGTCGCACGGCGAACAGAGCGCGCTCCGTATCCAGCCCCTAGCCAGCCATGCAGAAGCATGGGCAGCGCTTCCAGGGGTTTCGGACTGGGTGCTAGGCATTATAAAGAGAGGCTTCTCGCTACAGTTTTGTCGACGCCCTCCCCGCTTCATAGCGCGCGTCGAAACTACGGTTGGAAGTAGCACACCTACTTCGAGCCGAAATATCAAAACTGATAAGCAAAGGGGCGATAGAGCGTGTTCCCCCAGCTCTAAGCGAAGGGGGGCTATACAGCAGATACTTTCTAGTCCCCAAAAAGGACGGCGGTATCAGACCCATACTGGATCTAAGACGGCTGAACAGAGTATTAGTGAAACGCAGTTTCAAAATGCTCACAACCAGCAAAATTCTCGCGCATGTTTGCCGAGAAGACTGGTTCATGTCGATAGATCTGAAGGACGCGTATTTTCAAATACAGATAGCGTCACGTCACAGGCGATACTTGAGATTCGCCTTCGAGGGTCAGACATACCAGTATACAGTCCTGCCATTCGGCTTGTCCCTGGCACCTCGTACATTTACGAAATGCATGGACGCAGCGCTCGCTCCTCTCAGACTCAGAGGCATGCGAGTGCTGAACTATTTGGACGACTGGCTGATCCTAGCTCAATCACGATCACAGCTCGTGGAGCACAGAACCATTTTACTCGATCACCTCGAGAATCTTGGTATCACGGTCAACTGGACAAAGAGTTCATTGAACCCCAGTCAAACGATTTTGTTTCTGGGCGTCGTTCTGGACTCACAGTCTATGACAGCGCGGCTGTCACCACAGCGCGTGTTGCTCATTCAGCGCGCGGCGAGATCTTTCCGCCGCGGCGCTTTCACCCCGCTCAGGAAGTTTCAAAGGATGCTGGGTCTCATGGCCTCAGCATCGTCAGTTCTCCGGCTGGGCTTGCTCCGCATGCGCCCGCTGCAGTTCTGGTTGAAAGCGCGGGTGACCGGTCGATTACGCCTCAAGGTCGATCAGAGCTGTGTTTCAGCCCTGGCGCCTTGGATGGCGGACGACTGGTACCGATCAGGTGTAAGCCTGGGGACTTCCTCGAGAGTGAGGATGGTGTCGACAGACGCATCCACCTCGGGATGGGGAGCGCTGCTCGAAGGCAGACCGTTCTTCGGCCTGTGGTCGGAACGAGAAAAGCTCCAACACATAAACTGCCTAGAAATGCTGGCAGTGCACAACAAAAAGGGTTTTTGTCCCCACATCAAGGACGAGCACGTCATAGTCCGTTCGGACAACATGGCTGTGGTGTCCTACATAAATCGCCAGGGCGGTCTGAAATCCATATCCCTGTACAGGCTGGCGAAACGCCTCCTATTATGGGCTCAGCACAACTTACGCTCGCTGAGAGCAGTGCATGTACCTGGGCTTCAGAATGTGGGCCCAGACAGACTGTCCAGGAACAATGTTCCCCCGGGCGAATGGTCTCTACACCCACAAACAGTACGGCTGTTGTGGGAGAGATTCGGCAGAGCGGAGGTGGACCTATTCGCGTCCCACGAAAACGCGCACTGCCCCGCGTTCTTTTCAAAGACCGACAGCGCGCTGTCCCGAAGGTGGCCACGCTGCCCGTTATACACTTTTCCCCCCGTCTCCCTCCTGCCACAGGTGTTGGAACGGGTCAGGAAAACAAAATGCCCAGTGCTGCTTGTAGCTCCGTTCTGGGAGAACCAGACATGGTTCCCAGTTCTGATGCAGTTGGCAGATATCGCTCCATGGCCACTGCCGTTGAGGAGAGATCTCCTCTCGCAGGCCGGGGGCTCGATTTGGCACCCACACCCAGAACTGTGGTCCCTTCATGTGTGGGCGCTCAACGGATACCCGTTGGTCTCGCAGAGGGAGTCGTGAATACCATCACTCAGGCTAGAGCGCCGTCGACTCGGCGGCTTTATGCTTCGAAGTGGTCGGTTTTCTCCGGCTGGTGTACAGCTCGGAGCCTTTCACCCCTCGAATGTGAGGTAACGGAGGTTCTCTCCTTCCTACAAGAGCTGTTGGATAAGGGCAGATCCCCTTCCACGCTCAAAGTGTATGTGGCGGCTATTTCAGCGTTCTCCGGTTCAACGCTGGGTCAGTCACTGGGAAGGAATGATTTAGTCATCCGCTTCCTCAGGGGAGCTAGGAGACTGAATCCACCCAGACCTCCTTCAGTCCCTATGTGGGACCTTTCTACGGTCCTGGCGGCCATGAAAGGTGCCCCTTTCGAGCCTATCCAGTCTATTAGCCTCAAACATTTGTCTTTCAAAACAGTGTTTTTGATGGCTCTCGCTTCAGTGAAGCGCATAGGCGATCTGCACGCGCTCTCTGTGAGCCCGGCGTGCTTGGAGTTTGGTCCTAATGACTCTAAAGTCATACTCAAACCTAAGCACGGCTATGTGCCGAAATCCCTCAACACGCCTTTTCGGGCTCAGGTTATTTCCCTGGCTGCCCTGCCGGCATCGAGTGAGGAAGGGGACTCGAGTTTTCTTTGCCCTGTTAGGGCTTTAAGAGCTTATATGTCCCGCTCTGCTGTCTTCAGACAGACAGAGCAGCTCTTTGTCTCGTTCAGCGGACGTTCCAAAGGAATGGCTGTTTCGAAACAAAGTCTATCCAGATGGATAGTTGACGCCATAGCGCTGGCTTATACTGCCAAGGGCATTCCATGCCCGTTGGGAGTTAGAGCGCACTCTACGAGAAGCGTTGCTTCTTCGTGGGCTTGGTCCAGCGGGATTTCCCTACAGGATATATGTACGGCGGCAGGCTGGGCCTCTCCGTCTACATTTATCAGGTTTTATAGCCTAGAGGTTCCCGCCTTACAGGCTAAGCTTTTGTCGGTGTAATCTGTTCAGCCGTCTAGTCAGACCGCTGAAACCCATGCGCAATGCGCTACCGACTATCTTGGGCAGAACTGTGTAAGACCCACATTTCCCACATTAGTTCAGGTTCCCTACCCTGTCTATGTGATGGTATACTTGCGTCTGTGGACATGTCTATTCTACGACGCTACAGTATAGGGAATTAAGGCTCCCACCCTTATTCCCTGACTCTGTGTGAGTCAATCTGGTGATTATGCACTGTATGCCTGAAATAGCTTCCGGTGATCAGTGTTTTTATCCCAGCACGCACGGCGTTTTGCAAGGGGTTCCCGTAGCGTTTTGATAAAACGCAGTACGAGAGAACTCTCGTAAGAGAACGTACTCGGTTACTAACGTAACCTCGGTTCTCTCTAGAAGAGGGAACGAGTACTGCGTTCTCTGCCGTGCGTACGGTTCACTCTGGTTCGCTTCGGCGATCAAAATCAAGTGAATCAGCCTTCTCGAGCTCCTTTTATAGAGGTAAGTCACGCCCGTTTCGGCGGGAAGTGGCGAGGAGGGCGCGAAGCGCCCTCATTGGCCTGACGTCATCTCAGGCCTCGCTCGATAGGCTTATGCAGTTGCCGCAGAGCAGCCAATGAGCGAGCAAGCCGTCTCGCCATAGCTGACTGCTGCTGCCGCAACGCGTTTTACATATATGAAAATTAAAGGATAATTTTTTGCTTCAGTGTTTCGTGAAAAGAGACTTTTCCCGTAGCGTTTTGATAAAACGCAGTACTCGTTCCCTCTTCTAGAGAGAACCGAGGTTACGTCAGTAACCGAGTACGTTTTTCATGCTGCTAAGTACACTGCAAATTTTCTAAATTGACAAACGCACTTAAATGTGCAAATACATCAGAAACTGCAATGGCTGAAAGTGATATCCAAAATTACTAAGTACTTAATTAAACTGTTTTTGATCAGGTACCGAAATTGGTACAGAGAACCGCTACATTTTACTGGAATTGGCACCAACTACAGAAATGTTGGTAACGTGACAACCTTAAACAGGAATAAATTCAAATGTAAAATATATTAAAATGGAAAACATTTTAAATTGTAATGTTTTAAACTGTATATTTGATTTTAAAAAGGCAGCCTTAGTGAGCATAAAATCATAACGATTCCAAACTTTTGAACTGGTTATGCATTTACTGCAAAATATACAGATATATACAAACACTGTATGTGAGTAGTTTGAGACTGTAGGGAGAGTTTGTCACTTGTGTTTCCATGGTAACATCGACTAGAATTATGGTTAGTGTAGTTATTCAGCTATTAAACACAAGTTGAAATCTTGTGGCTTCAACAGACACATCTATTTGCAATCTTTACATAATGCACATTCCATCCAAAAAGGGGTCACCGTTTGAAGCTAGACACTACATGTGCTCTTTGTCTGGATGCGTTTTGAGTCTGTCAGAGGGTTATTTTCGCACCTGTAATGCTGCTTCAGATTTAGTCATCTAGGAAGCAGGCCTGCTACTGGCTTGGGTAATGTGGCGTGAAGAATCCGCAGTGGCAGCAGCCAGCGGTGTAATGTGCCCCACCGTGCCTCCAAACTGCATCCAGCATCCTCCAACACAAACACTGCAGATATCAGTCTAAAAATAGAAGGCTAATTTCTGCACGACAATGCCAGAGCACAACTTAAGAGTGGGAAGCGATTCTGGAAGCCTCCTACACGCTGATGAATCAGGAGTGGAAAAGCGAGCTTAGAATCATTCATGGGCAGAAATGGTGTGCTGTGAATGAGAGTGGGCAGGTCTCAAGGGTGACGCTACACCAACCTGCCAGCTAATGCAGCCTTAATAGGAAACAAGATGTGTAGAGGCAGGAAGAAATGATGCCGGCTGTGATTTGTTGTGTCAAATTCAACCGTAAACAAACTGGTAACATCTCTGGTGTTGTGTGGAGGGTTCCACTCGTGTAAGAATACGAGGCATTTGGGGTCTACATTTAAAATAACATACTCTATTAAAGCTGGCTGATGTTCTGTAGCTAGAAAAAAATATGGTAACACTTTACAATATGTTTCATTAGTTAAAGGTGCTCTAAGCGATTTTTAAGACAACATTTTTTTGTCACATCCAGCAAACATCTCCTCACTATCCGCTAGCTGCCTGTCCCCTGAACACACTGTAAAAAAATGCGGTCTCTGTAGATAGCCCAGGCTCGACAAACGGCAAGAAAAACAAACATAACAAACAGTGTTCCAGCCAATAACTGACAAGAATGATTTAGGGGTGGGGGTTGGGGGTTTAGTGCGGGGGTGTTTGGGGAGTGTGTGGGGAGTGGAGGAGAGAGAAGCATGAAGATAAAATTGTATATTCTTGAGAATTTTGATATGGCCGACACACGACCAAAGAGACAACGTTTCGATGAACAAATAACAAAGAATAGGGAAAAGGAGAAGGAACGCGAAGTCCCGAATTAACATTGGAAAAGCGTTCAAAAGGTGTTCAAAAGGTTCATCATTAGTTCATATTAACTTCAAATCAAAATATAACTTTACCCAAACAGTGATTGGTGCCAAAGTGTAGGAAGCATATGGTTTAGTTTTAAATCTAGTTTTAAATCTACTTAATAATCAGAATTTTATCCAAATAAATGTACATTACATTCAAGGTATACATTTTATCAGTTTATGCATTCTCTGGGAATCAAAACATGCTATACTGTTTGAGGTACAGGAATGCATGGTTGCATAGAAGGACCAAAATATAAAGTCACAAATATAATAATGTTATAAAGTCAGAATTGCGAGTTATAAAGTCACAATTGCGTGTTATAAAGTCAGAATTGCAAGATATAAAGTCAGAATTGCGAGATATAAACTCACAATCGCAAAAAAAAAGTCGGAAATTGCAAATTTATTTCTTGCAATTCTGACTTTATAACATGCAATTGTGACTTTATATCACACAATTCTGAGATAAAAAGTCGCAATTATCTTTTAAAATGTTTTATTCTGTGGCGGAAACAAACTTCCATAGAAAAGAGCAACAAGCACAATCTAAAAATTTTCTTATTTTTGTGTTCCATGGATAAAACTAAAAGAAAGCCAAACCAGCTTAAATCGACATCAGGACAAGTCAGTGATTTTTCACTTTTGGGTGAAATGATCGTATAACAGATCGTTTGAAGAAAAATGCAGACTCAATTTAAGCAGACACAATGTCAGAGAGATGCTCTTTATGGTGATGAGCTCTGATTTACTCTGATGTCATATTACAGCAGTGCTTCCTTCAGTGCAGCATTCTGGTCTGATAGCTCATCACCTCACTGTCATTTGGTTGGTTTGAGGCAGGCGGCCCACCTGTCCAGCTGAGCTCAGCCATTCGACAGGTGTGGGGGGTGGTGGTTTGCAGGGTGAATGATGAACGTGCGTCTGACAGGGGAAGGGTGGGGGTGTGCAAGGGTCCCTGGAGTCTAATCCTATCGAAAGAGGCAGCGATGCAGATAACTGGGAGTCATGCAGGGACGGTCAAGCACGCTGTAAGACTGATAGCAAAGAGATTACCGATTTCAGGCTGTTAACACACTCAGTGATGACCAAACCTCGAACAGGATAGTCTACGGTAGTAAAGCATTGAAACATGAACGTGTTGTAGAAGCAATTCATGCGAAAGATAAATCAGTAGTCACTAGGGGTGTAACGGTACGTGTATTCGTACCGAACCGTTTCGGTACAGGGCTTTCGGTTCGGTGCACGTGTGTACCGAATGACTGAATGCAATATTTTGTGTGCGGAACATAGGTACATTTTCGTGTTTCCACACGAACATATTAAGTGGCGGAAGTCTCCGCGTTCAGCGCAAATCCCGCCCTGCAGCTGATTCTAATGTTTTTTCCTATTAGACATTCTCTGGTTTTACCCGTGTTTTACCCGTCGTCACTGTAACAATGAAATAGACTGCATGGCGAAAAAAAGCTTTTCCGCTTCGTGTGCGCCGCCGCACTCTCCGTTCCGTGGCGCGCGCGTGTGTGTGTGTGTGTGTGTGTGTGTGTCGACGACCCGCTGCGCTCTCTGCTCAATGTTCGAGTCCGTGTTTGCGCTGCGCGTTCTGCTCTGTCGTTAACGGCCCAAACACTCCAATCATGTACCGATCACGCACTGGAAAAGCAAAGTCCGCTCAAATAAGGTGAAATTTCTCAGTAGTAACTTAGATTTCTGTTTGCTGAGCTGGTATAGTCATGCTGGCAACAATGGTAAAATGACCTGCTCTGATCACATGCTCTGGTAATAATAGCTTTGTACTATAGCTTTGGACTATATTTTATTTTGATAATTATTAAAAAAGTGGAAAAAAAAAATCTTAAATTTATTATGTTGATTGATTATTGAAAAATAATAATACATTAATATATTTGTTTAATATTATTTTAATATAGGGCTATTTTCTGTTCCTGCACTGTAATCATAGTTATTTATTTATATTTTTCATTATATTTTATTATGTGATATTGGTTTGAGACTGAGAGTATTTTATTTAGTGGAGAACTTTGCAGCAGTATTTTATTTCTTATTCTTTTTTTATTTTATATCTATTTTATTATATTTTATTAGAAAGTGTTTAAAAAAGTGTAAACAAATTGTTAAAAAAAGTTTATAGTAATAAACAACCTGCAGTTTAATGTTTGCATTTCTTTCCCTTACTGTACCGAAAATAAACCGAACCGTGACTTTAAAACCGAGGTACGTACCGAACCGTGATTTTTGTGTACCGTTACACCCCTAGTAGTCACTGTTACATAATTTAAACATATTCATATTCAGTCCAAACCATAGTCTGCCCACTTAGTGTCACTGTTAAATATTACTTTAGGTCAAGTGGGCTGATGATGCTAGCACATTCTGTGAAGTCGAATTAAATTTCTACCAGAACGAGAGTCTGCAACCAATGCAATACTACTGTATTTCAGGCTGCAAAAGAAGTCCCTGCCTACTGCCAAAACTCCTTGGGCCCTATCATACACCCGGCGCAATGCAGCGGCAGGCACGACGCAAGTGTTTTTTGCTAGTTTCAGCCCGACACAGTTATCATTAAAATTGAAAAAAAAATTCACCCATGGGCGTGCTGGTCTGAAAACGAGGAGTGTTCAGGCGCATTGTTGGCGCGTTGCTATTTTGAGGTAACTGAAATAGACTGTGCCATTGACAAACTGAAACCTGGTCTAAAGTCAATTGCGCATTATATATATTTTTTTGTTATTTAAAGAGCGCACTAGTAAAGTGCGCCTATAGGCGGGTCCACAACGCTCGAACACTTTATCCTGTAGATGGTCTACTTGCGCTTTAACCTTGCGCACAAGCAGATCCGTTTCCTCTCTGGAGAAGTGTTCAGTTTTTCCGCTTGCAAATTCCACCATGTAAACTTTTAAAGGGAATGGGAGATGAGACTCTGATTGGTTTATTGCACGTTACGCCCAAAACACAGCCGTCGTGTGTTTTTTTCCCGTCATTAAACTAGCAAAAGTGGATTCGGACGCGCCCTAAGTGCGCTTTAGACCATGCGGTTAGATCCTTAAAATAGGGCCCCTAAATTCAACTCTCCAACATCAGACCAGTGGCATTTATTTCCTCAAATAAATAAATAACCCGTTATATATCTTGATAAGAAAAGCTTAGGAGAGAATGATATTCATGAGGATGATCATCGCTCTGAACTTCAAATACAGCATTACTGTTAGAAATATTAGTGCACAGCATCTACAGTTGAGCCTTTTTATACTCAAACTGTAAAATTAAAAAGAGTTAAAAACACATCTCAACACATACTTTGTTCCATTTCCTCTAGCTGTTGTTTAATGCAAGAATTCATCTTGTGTGAACAGCTCCTTTCAACTCATTCAGTGACGGTAAGTGACATTTGGCGCATTGGTAGAAGTAGTAGAACTGGCTGACTTGCAAATACAAGCTTGAAATGCTCAGATGTTAAGAAAATCTCTAATTACGATATTTGGTCAAAGACATGTGTCACGGGGCGACTAAGCTCAAGGGGGTGGAACTACAACAGACAGCGAGTGTCCCTTGGGGGAATTGTTTTTGGGGATGAACATAGCCGGCAACAAGACAGCTGATCTTCCGGGTTCTAGAAAACAAACAAGTGACGAGTAATGTGAGGAAAATAGGAACAGGTGTACGGCGTAATTGACGTGGGTTTGTGATTGGTGACTAGACTGTTTGGAGTACTTTAAATACCCCAGGAAACAGCAGTAAGGGGGCGGGCGATACGCGGGAGAACGGCGAAGAACGGCGAGTTGTGACGTGTTTTGGCCACCCTGAGTCAAGAAATGAAGGCATAAGGGCATATGGCTAAAAGTGGAGCTTGGGAATTGGATCGGTAGCGGCCGGCGCCGTGGATGTGAGGAGACTGAAGATACACACCCTTGGCAGATAAGTGCTTCCCGTGTCACGTGATATTGAGGAGACTGTTTAGCTACGCTGGAAAACCAATAGTTCGGCGAACGTGACTCTATATATGGCGCTGACTCTCTCGACTGGTAGATAAGTTATCACGGTCGACTGGCATCTTATGCGAGCTGATTAGTTCACGATAAGTCAGTTGTGTGACCTCCCCACTGTGCGAGGAATTACTCCATACTTTGTTTACACTGTTATTGCATGACGTTGTTTGTAGTGGTCATATGCTGTGCACGTTTGGTTGAAGTGTTTCCCCTCGTTTGAATACTTGGAGGGCAGTTTCATTCACGAATATATTTGACTTGGGTAATTTCTTTCACTGCACAGGAGTGTGGGACACCCTGACCCAGAGTCCTGAAGTCAGTATTGCCTACTAGCCGTCATTGCTAGCCCCCGCCAGCGGATTGGTACCCGAAAAGGAGTATTGTTGTTGCACTAGAATTGTCATCTAACCTGTACATGGTTGCCTTGTACCCACAGAACTGTGAGCTGCTGTTGTATCCAGCTGACTTTCCCTTCATCACTGGGAGGCTTTAATCTGTCGTGCTAAATTAACCTGCAACTTGTGTATTGCTGCCCTGTATTAGTGGAGCCCAGATAACTCCTGTTGCATTAAGCCAACCCTCTGCATTTACATCTCAACTGCCTGGTGAGTCTGCTCTTTGCTCCAAATTGACTTAACCTGTGCATTGTTGCCTCATACTCACTGTGTCTGGAGAGCCGTTGTTGTATCAAGTTAAGCTGCCCCATTGCTGTTACGCTCCAACCGACTGAGCCTGGAGAGCCGCTGTTGTATCGAGTCAAACTGCTCCACCACTGTTACGCTTTAACTGCCTGGTGAGTCTGCTCTTTGCTCCAAATTGACATATAACCTGTGCATTGTTGCCCCGTGTCAGCAGAGCCTGGAGGGCTGTTGTTGTATCAAGACAAACTGCTCCACCACTGTGGCACTCCAACCGCCTGAGCCTGGAGAGTCGTTGTATCAAGCTAAGCTACCCCATTGCTGTTACGCTCCAACCGACTGAGCCTGGAGAGCCACTGTTGTATCGAGTCAAACTGCTCCACCACTGTTACGCTCCAACCGCCTGGTGAGTCTGCTCTTCGCTCCAAATTGACCTAACCGGTGCATTGTTGCCCTGTGTCAGCAGAGCCTGGAGGGCTGTTGTATCAAGACGAACTGCTCCACCACTGTTACACTCCAACCGCCTGAGCCTGGAGAGTCGTTGTTGTATGAAGCTAAGCTGCCCTATTGCTGTTACGCTCCAACCGACTGAGTCTGGAGAGCCGCTGTTGTATCAAGTCAAACTGCTCCACCATTGTTACGTTCCAACTGCCTGGTGAGTCTGCTCTTTGCTCCAAATTGACTTAACCTGTGCATTGTTGCCCTGTGTCAGCAGAGCCTGGAGGGCTGTTGTTGTATCAAGACAAACTGCTCCACCACTGTTACGCTCCAACCGCCTGAGCCTGGAGAGTCGTTGTTGTATCAAGCTAAGCTGCCCCATTGCTGTTACGCTCCAACCGACTGAGCCTGGAGAGCCACTGTTGTATCAAGACAAACTGCTCCATCACTGTTGCGCTCCAACCGCCTGAGCCTGGAGAGTCGTTGTTGTATTAAGCTAAGCTGCCCCATTGCCGTTACGCTCCAACCGACTGAGCCTGGAGAGCCACTGTTGTATAGAGTCAAACTGCTCCACCACTGTTACGCTCCGACCGCCTGCAGAGCCTGGAGGGCTGTTGTTGTATCAAGACGAACTGCTCCACCACTGTTACGCTCCAACTGCCTGAGCCTGGAGAGTCGTTGTTGTATGAAGCTAAGCTGCCCTATTGCTGTTACGCTCCAACCGACTGAGTCTGGAGAGCCACTGTTGTATCAAGTCAAACTGCTCCACCATTGTTACGTTCCAACTGCCTGGTGAGTCTGCTCTTTGCTCCAAATTGACTTAACCTGTGCATTGTTGCCCTGTGTCAGCAGAGCCTGGAGGGCTGTTGTTGTATCAAGACGAACTGCTCCACCACTGTTACGCTCCAACCGCCTGAGCCTGGAGAGTCGTTGTTGTATCAAGCTAAGCTGCCCCATTGCTGTTACGCTCCAACCGACTGAGCCTGGAGAGCCACTGTTGTATCAAGACAAACTGCTCCATCACTGTTGCGCTCCAACCGCCTGAGCCTGGAGAGTCGTTGTTGTATCAAGCTAAGCTGCCCCATTGCCGTTACGCTCCAACCGACTGAGCCTGGAGAGCCACTGTTGTATCGAGTCAAACTGCTCCACCACTGTTACGCTCCGACCGCCTGCAGAGCCTGGAGGGCTGTTGTTGTATCAAGACGAACTGCTCCACCACTGTTACGCTCCAACCGCCTGAGCCTGGAGAGTTGTTGTTGTATCAAGCTAAGCTGCCCCATTGCCGTTACGCTCCAACCGACTGAGCCTGGAGAGCCTCTGTTGTATCAAGTCAAACTGCTCCACCACTGTTACGCTCCAACTGCCTGGTGAGTCTGCTCTTCGCTCCAAATTGACCTAATCTGTGTATTGTTGCCCTGTTGTCAGCAGAGCCTGGAGGGCTGTTGTTGTATCAAGACGAACTGCTCCACCACTGTCACGCTCCAACCGCCTGAGCCTGGAGAGTCGTTGTTGTATCAAGCTAAGCTACCCCATTGCTGTTACGCTCCAACCGACTGAGCCTGGAGAGTCGTTGTTGTATTAAGCTAAGCTGCCCTATTGTTGCTACGCTCCAATTGCTTGGTGAGTCTGCCTGTTATACCAAATTGGTATATAATCTGTGCATTGTTGCCCTGTGTCGGCAGAGCCTGGAGTCGTTGTTGTATCCAGCCAAACTACCTCACCACTGTTACGCTCCAACAACCTGAGCTTGGAGAGCCATCGTCGTATAAAGCCAAACGGCTCCATTGCTGTTATATTCCAACCGCCTGAGCTTGGAGAGTCATTGTTGAATCAAGTCAAATTGCCCTAGCATACTGCCTTGTATCCGTGGAACTCGAAGTGTTCATCGTCTCAAGTTGACTCGCTTGTACAGTCTTCCTCCTGTAGACTTTAAGGCTCCATCTGGCCCCAGGCCCACCGGCCCTATTGCTCCGCCTCTCTACAACCCTTTTAGACTTTTTCTTAAGTATATTCAATAAAGGAAATCTCATTGTTTTAAACAATCTCTTGCTTGTTCTGGTCTTTGTCGGGTGGGATACGTGGTGCTCCCTGGGAGAGGGAGGAGAGTTAGTGGCGGAAAGTGCTCCCCGCCTGTGACACATGTATTAATTGTTTATCATGTTGAAGGCTGTTCCATATACTGGAAACCATGTAAACAAATAATGAAACATGCATTTACATTGGTTAATGCAGAGGCAACTTTTCTTACTCATTTCAGAAGTCCATCACATGCCACTGCATCAGACCAAACCTTCCCAGCAGCTTCCATCTCTCTCTCTCAGCCCCCACCAACCCCCCACCCCTCCCACTCCTCCCACTCCTCCCACTCATGGCCTTGAGGGTGAAGCAGAGCTCCCTGGAGCATGACTGACAGTGCTGAGAGCCAATGACTCATCTAGAACTGCGCACTGCCTTATTGGCCATTATCTCTGCTGTCAGCACGAGGCAGAGACGTGAGCGTTGTCTATCCCAGCAGCCCCTTTGTTTTTGTCCTGTCTCCTTCCATCCAAACACTTCCATCCACTGACAAGGACGTGGCTAAAGCCAAATGCTGAAGCTCGTGGCCCTTTCATGTTTTAAATCTGTGACAAAAGTCCCATATTATAGCTAACTTGCAGTGTTCATCCATCACAGTCTCTTATACTAACAAAATTTGCCCATGTGTAAGCTGTGTGCAGTATGTTTGTGTTATTTCCAGTAAAAATATCTATTGAACACAAAACCAGCAACACTCAGAATGAAGAAATCAAAAATGATTGGAGCTAGATAACACAAGCTGCCTTTTATTTGCCAACTCAGTTTGGTGCACAAGCCTTCATACTGTTTTTTTTTTTTTGTTGTTTTTTTTCATGTACAGTACCTTGCTGGTTCTGTGAAGTTGCACCAGCATAACTCTACAATACTTTTAGTAAAACTATATGAAAATCATTAAAACAATCATTGACAAACTAATTTAAAGGGGACCTATTATGCCCCTTTTTACAAAATGTAATATAGTCTCAAGTGTCCCGTGAATGTGTTGAAGTTTCAGCTCAAAATACCCCACATATAATTTATTATGATCATGAATAAATGCACATGCTTTGTGTGCTTGTCTCTGTGCGCTCTGTCTTGTGTGAGCGTGCGGTTTTCACTGTACGCCCCTCTGTCCACGTGTGTTGTGTTCACGCTTCATGTTTTCTTCAGCTTATGAGCATTCTCATTAAGTGTCTTGTTTTGTTTGAGCACATGGCTTGTGATTGTGTTCGCTGGCCATGTGCTTGTGTTTTTGTCATGTTTAGTGTGAGCACATGGCTTGTCATGTATGTTTCCTTGTGCCATGTGCTCTCCTGTCTATTGTCTTACTCTTAACCCCATCTTGTTACCTGATTATTGGTTTAATTGCAGTTTCCACAAAATGCTTTTTTGCATTCCACTGTGCTGCTTTTCCATTATTTTCTATGTAAACACACTAGAGGGACCATGCATTTCTTTCTCCTATTCTTTAAACTTTTAGAACGCCGCTTCCTGTATGAGACGATGTAAAAGATGCGAACCACGAGCGCAACGCATACGTTTAGCACGCTTATATAGAAAAGCAATGAAAAAGTAGCGCAGTGGAATGCAAAAACACGTTCTATGTTCATTGATACAGACCCTTTCAAGGTCCTTGGTTTCCAGTAGCTTCTCTAGTGAGGAGATTCATGGACTATGTTCAGCTCACTCAGGAGAGGAGCTAATGATTCTAAGCTAATAGGGCAGTTACATTGTTATGTCACAATATATAGAAAACGCATTTAGAAATCAACTCATTTTGAGACACCGTTTATGACATTGGAGAATATAATAAAAAGGTGGGTGGATTTTTACCATTATAGGATGGTTGTGTTGCTGGCACACATTTATGTTCAAACACCATGTAAATGTGAATTTTGCGTAATAGTTCCCCTTTAAGAAGATACAACATAATATCTTGAATCTGTGTTGTTGTTGTTTTTTTAACTAGATAAACTTAGAATTTAGCATTGAATGTTAGAATTTTGCTGGATGTAAGGGATGCACATGTAACCATATCGGTTATCTGCCGACATCACATATTTGCATTTGACACCCTTATTTTGGTGGATAAAGACTGAAAGCTGGAAGGAGTTACAATTTATTTATTTTTTGGTCTCAACACTAGGGAAAGAATAATGAGTTTAAATAGTAGAACAGTATTTAAATGTATTATTCTAGTAATAAATATGAACAGTGACAAGCTTTAGTAGTGTGTAGTGCATGCTTGGAATAAACTGGGAAAAAAAAATGTCTTCACCCTCTTCCCTGTCTATACTGTACGTGTTCTGAAACACAGATATGCTTGACCGCAATCAGTTGAATATTTATCACCTTAAAGCAAGCTGATTTCATACTGGTGTAATAGTAAATATTAAATATTTAATTTGGTATCAGACAATGCGACAATTTGTCTATGCAAAAACTAGGTGGGTTGTTACTAAGGTATTCTAAGCAGTTCTTAGCATGTTTAAATGCAGTTGCTATGGTGTTTAGAATCTTACTTGACCTGACAGACAACATAACAAAAAATTACAAACTATCAGCAATAGCAACAGCAATTTCATACATCATAGCAAAACCATGCTTAGGTTTGCATGGCATTAAAACATATGTACATCAAAAACAAACAGAGACATATCAAGATTGCAGTGTTTAGCTTTTTATCTGCTGGGAAAAACGCTTTTTTTAAAACTCCCAAACCTAAGTATGAGCTACAATAATAGTGATGCTTGTCTTAGCTAACACCACGAATTATTACAAAAGCAGAAAGGGTGTTATGTAACATGCATGCCAGATGATGCAAAAGGCTCAGTTTAACAGCATATAATCGCAGGCTAGAAACAGGTTTGCTGTTGATTCAAAACTGTGTCCAAATTCATGTTGTAACAAACCCACACACATGGCTGAGCAGAGAAAACAACAAATGCCAACAGACTCAGCAGACTCTTTCATGCTCACTTCAGGTTCTATTTTATTATAGCTGATGGTCTGAGAGTTAGTGACAGGGAAATGGAAACAGTAACGCCAGAATGTTGAAGAATGTTAAAGAGAGGAATTGTACTCTCTATTGTAAGGCGAATCACTGCAGCTTTCAATCCAGCTGGAACTAGTTGTCGCCAATGGCCACAACACTGTCTCTCTATCTCTCTCTATGTGTGTGTGCTAATGCAGATGTGGTAAGATGACAGTGGTGCTTGAAAGAAAAATAACTGAAAAGCTTGTGTGTGTGTGTGTGTGTGTGTGTGTGTGTGTGTGTGTGTGTGTGTGTGTGTGTGTGTGTGTGTGTGTGTGTGTGTGTGCATGTGAGGGACATTTTTGGAACCAAATATCCCCAAACCGATAGTAAAACCATTAGGCCTAAACCATCTCCACAAATTAAATTGCTTGTAATTTCTTAATAAAATGTAAAAATTAGTTTTAAACAGTGTTGATGCAAATCTAAGTTTTTGTTCTAACCAGCGAAAGGACATTTTGTTGATAAATTGGTTTCTAACAGTATTTCTGCTGTGTTATGCTGGATATCTTCATCCACTGTGAAATCGCATTGTTTTAAAATCCCATCCAGATAAATGTATCAAAACATCAAATATGATTATTGTGTGGCATGATACATTCTAGCTGAAATCTTGTGTGTGACACCCATTCACATGTAAAAAAAAAAAAAAAAAAAATCATTGTTTGGGTGACCTATCCCCTTAAAGATTTCAGCTGCTGACTGAAAGTTCAGGGTTTCAGTCCCACACAAGGAGTGACCTTTAATTTGGTCATAATTCATCACTGCTCAGAGCACCTGGGCACTTTAACTGAGGTTAATCATCGGGCCACCCTATCCATCAGTAATGGTTAAAAACATGCATTAGGCTTTTTAATATGTATTTTAATGCATTAGTATTATTGGCATGTCAAATTGAATGCCAACATCACTTTATTTATATAGGACATTTAAAAGAACACATGTTGACCAATGTACTTTACATAACCTACATAACAAAAAAAACAAACAAACAAAAAAAAAAGATACTAACATACATACTATAATTAATCACATAACCAGTCACTGGTTAAAAAAAAATAACAGATACATTTTAAGGTATGATTTAAACTCAAACAGTAGAAGTGCTCTGATATTATTAGTTATTTAAATTAATGAAATTATAGTGTTAATGGCAGTACGAACTGACAGCGATATCTATGGGCTTTTAAGGTAATCAGCAAAACCTAGATAGCCATTTTTATTGTTGCCGTTTTATTCAATTTAAATATTAGTGAGACTAGATATTAATCTGCATATGCGATGGACACTGGTTATGCTCATCTTTGCTCTACCCTGAGTAAACAAGATATATATATATTTAACAAACATACAAAAGAGCCAAACTGGAAGTGATGCGACCTGTTTTACAGAATATTGAAATTAGTTGCACATAACCCCCATTATAGTGTACATACTTTACTACTGTATTTTTGACCAACCAATTTTGACCAACTGACTCTGCATTATTGCATTTATTAGGGGCCAAGCACCGAAGGTGCCTAGGCACCTATTGTATCTGTTCCCGTTCTTATTATTATTAGGGGCCAAGCACCGAAGGTGCGGAGGCACCTATTGTATCTGTTCCATTTCTTATTATTAGGGGCCAAGCACCGAAGGTGCGGAGGCACCTATTGTATCTGTTCCATTTCTTATTATTATTATTCTTCCGCCATGGGAGTCTATGGCAGCCCATAGAACCGATTGCGGGAAAGTTGTTTTGGTTTGACATTCTGATAGAGAACAGTCCCAACATTAAATACACCAATTTTGGTGTTTCTAAGTCATTCCCTCTAGCGCCACCACCTGTCCAAAATTTCACTTTTGTTTTGCTTTTGAACCGTTCGGCTAATCAACAAAATTCTTTTTGCCTCTGATTCCTGAGCTCATGCCGATTCGATTGCATCCTATGACGTCATTTTCTGTCATAAAAATATGGCCGCCATTTAGAATTTTTTTAAAAACCTACTTTTTCGAACTCGTCCTAGACGGTTTGTCCGATTTGCACGAAAATTGAACCAGATCATCTTCAGGTAGTGCTGACCAAAAGTTATGGAATTCAAATTGATTCGTCAAACCGTTTTCAATAAACGCACGAATACATTTTACGTAGCGCTAGCAAAAACAGTCGTAAGGCTGTATCTCCGCAACGGTTTATCATATTCAGACCAAACTTGGTACATGTACTCAAAAGCATGACCTGAGGCTACATGCTGCGTTTCGGCGCAGCACCACCTACTGGTCCGGAGATATGAAAAATGGCTATTTTTGCTTATAACTTCTGAACAGTTTGTCCAAAAATCATAAAATTGGTCTCGTTAGATTCAGGGCAACATGCCGATTCGACTGATATCCAATTTGACCATATCGGCCATTTTGACTGTCGGCCATTTTGAATTTTGTGCTAAAATGCTGTATTTTAAGAATGCATGAACGAATTGTTACGAAACTTGGTATGGGTCATCAGCACGATGTCCTGAAGGAGTGTGAGAAGTTTCGAAACAGCGCCACCTAGTGGTGATTTTTTTTTTTCAAATGCTTATAACTTTGGGTGTGATCGAATTATTTTCATGAAACTCATCTCATTCGACTCCTGAATCGTTGCCGAGTCCAACGATACCAAACATGAAAGGTTTCGCCTTACGGTTTGTGTAGCGTTGTGATTTAGCGCTTAAAAAACATTAGGCGATATCTTTGAAACCGTTTGTCCGATCGAGACGAAACCACCGTCAGAAGTTTGGAATCATAGCTTGTTAACTATACGCCAATGCCCAAATGCAAAAATATTGATAGTAAGGGGTAGTAAAATTCAATCAAAGTCATGTGTCAGTCATTTTTTACGTGTTTTTCCATATAAATGTCTATAACTCTGAAGTGAATTGAGATATTTTCACCAAAATTGACACACATATGTATGAGCTCACTCTGAGGACACATAAAAAAAATGGTGGGACTGAGCCTCTTGGTGGCGATATAACAGAACAAAACATGAAATTCCCATTGACTTCAATACAGTTTTGTGAATTAAAATGCTATAGTAAATAAATGCATTGGTGTAATATTACGAAACTCAGAATGTGCCATCAGCACCATCCCCTGAAGGAACCCAAAATATTTCGAGACAGCGCCACCTAGTGATCAAATGTTATGAAAAATTTTTCCAAAAAGGCTAATAAATTTTGAATAAATCTGGCTTTTGAAATGCCACTGGTCTTAATAGATTCCTTCGGTCAAGCCGAGAACATAGATACCAAGTTTTCCTTATTTGGCCAAACTTCCTGTCCGCCATCTTGATTTTCAGTAAAAACCTACTTTTTCGAACTCCTCCTAGACCGTTTGTCCAATTTTCACCAAAATCGAATCGTATCATCTCCAGACTATGCTGAATAAAAGTTATGGATTTCGTGTCAATAGACGAAACCGTTTTCGTATAGCGTAGCAGCAAAGTTGAGGCATGATGCTAAAAGCACTATTCAGGCTTTATCTCTGCAATGCCTTGGCATATTGACACCAAACTTTGTATGTGTCATTGTCACTTCACTCTGACCACATCACATCAGTTTTGTAACTGCGCCACCTATTGGTCGAAAGTGATAATCCATTAAATCATATTTTGAATGACTTTTTATATGATTTTTCAGCCATTTCACCTAAAATCTTCTTTAAATGTATTTAATTGCTCATTGTTGCAGTTGGTCTGACACCTTCAGCCATGTTGGCATATCCTGTCATCTGCTTGCGCTTGGCCCCGATAATTGCTGCTTGCAGCTATATTTATTATTCTTCCGCCATGGGAGTCTATGGCAGCCCATAGAACCGATTGCGGGAAAGTTGTTTTGGTTTGAAATTCTGATAGAGGACAGTCCCAACATTAAATACACCAATTTTGGTGTTTCTAAGTCTTTCCCTCTAGCGCCACCACCTGTCCAAAGTTTCACTTTTATTTTGCTAATAACTTTTGAACCGTAAGGCCAATCAACAAAATTCTTTTTTCCTCTGATTCCTGAGCTCATGCCGATTCGACAGCACCCTATGACGTCATTTTCCGGCATATAAATATGGCCGCCATTTTGAATTTTCCGAAAAAGCTACTTTTTCGAACTCGTCCTAGACGGTTTGTCTGATTTGCACGAAAATTGAACCAGATCATCTTCAGTTAGTGCTGACAAAAAGTTATGGAATTCAAATGGATTCGTCAAACCGTTTTCGGTAAACGCACAAATAAATTTTGCGTAGCACTAGCAAAAACAGTCGTAAGGCTGTATCTCCGCAACGCTTTATCATATTCAGACCAAACTTGGTGCATGTCATCACAAGCATGACCTGAGGCAACATGCTGCGTTTCGGCACAGCGCCACCTACTGGTCCGGAGATATGAAAAATGGCTATTTTTGATTATAACTTCTTAACAGTTTGTCCAAAAATCATAAAATTGGTCTTGTTAGATTCAGGGCAACATGCTGAGTCGACTGATATCCAATTTTACCATATCGGCCATTTTGACTGTCGGCCATTTTGAATTTTGTGCTAAAATGCTGTATTTTAAGAACGCATGAACAAATTGTTATGAAACTTGGTATGGGTCATCAGCACGATGTCCTGAAGGAGCGTGAGAAGTTTCGAAACAGCGCCACCTAGTGGTGAATTTTTTTTTCCAAATGCTTATAACTTTGGATGTTATCGACTTATTTTCACGAATCTCATCTCATTAGACTCCTGAATCGTTGCCGAGTCCCACGATACCAAAAATGCTAGGTTTCGCCTTACGGTTTGTGTAGCATTGTGATTTAGCGCTTAATAAACATTTGGCTATATCTTCGAAACCGTTTGTCCGATCGAGACGAAACCACTGTCAGAAGTTTGGAAACATAGGTCGATAGCTAAACGCAAATGCCCAAATGCGAAAATATTGATGTTTAGGGGTAGTAAATTCCAATCAAAGTCATGTGTCAGTCATTTTTTACGTGTTTTTTCATATAAATGTCTGTAACTCCGAAGTGAATTGAGATATTTTCACCAGAATTGACACACATATGTATGGGCTCACTCTGAGGATACATAAAAAAATTGGTGGGACTGAGCCTCTTGGTGGCGCTTTAATAGAACAAAATATGAAATTCCCATTGACTTCAATACAGTTTTGTGAAATAAAATGCTATACTAAACAAATGCATTGGTGTAATTTAATGAAACTCAGAATGTGCCATCAACACCATCCCCTGAAAGTACCCAACATATTTCGAAACAGCGCCACCTTTTGGTCAAAAGTTATAACAAAATGTCTAAAAATGCTAATAACTTTCAAATAAATCTGCCTATTGAAATGCCACTGGTCTTAATAGATTCCTTGGGTCAAGCCGAGAACATGGATACCAAGTTTTCCTTATTTGACCGAACTTCTTGTCCACCATCTTGATTTTCAGTCAAAACCTACTTTTTCGAACTCCTCCTACACCGTTTGTCCGATTTTCACCAAAATGGAATCGTATCATCTCCAGACCGTGCCGAATAAAAGTTATGGATTTCGTGTCGATTGACGAAACCGTTTTCGTATAGCGCAGCAGCAAAGTTGAGGCATGATGCTAAAAGCACTATTCAGGCTTTATCTCTGCAATGCCTTGACATATTGACACCAAACTTTGTATGTGTCATTGTCACTTCACTCTGACCACATCACATCAGTTTTGTAACTGCGCCACCTATTGGTCGAAAGGGATAATCCATTAAATCATATTTTTATTTACTGTTTCTATGATTTTTCAAGCATTTTGCCTAAAATCCTCTTTAATGTCTTTAATTGCTCATTGTCGCAGTTGGTCTGACACTTTCAGACATGTTGGCATGTCTTGTCGTCTTTTTCTGCTTGGCCCCGGTAATGGCTGCTTGCAGCTATATTTGTTCATTTTTCCGACTGGGAGTCTATGGCAGCCCATAGAACCGATTGTGGGAAAGTTGTTTTGGTTTGACATTCTGATAGAGGACAGTCCCAACATTAAATACACCAATTTTGGTGTTTCTAAGTCATTCCCTCTAGCGCCACCACCTGTCCAAATTTTCACTTTTATTTTGCTAATAACTTTTGAACCGTAAGGCCAATCAACAAAATTCTTTTTTCCTCTGATTCCTGAGCTCATTCCGATTCAATTGCACCCTATGACGTCATTTTCCGTCATATAAATATGGCCACCATTTTGAATTTTCCGAAAAAGCTACTTTTTCGAACTCGTCATAGACGGTTTGTCCGATTTGCACGAAAATTGAACCAGATCATCTTCAGGTAGTGCTGACAAAAAGTTATGGAATTCAAATTGATTCGTCAAACCGTTTTCAATAAACGCACGAATAAATTTTACGTAGCGCTAGCAAAAACCGTTGTAAGGCTGTATCTCCGCAACGGTTTATCGTATTCAGACCAAACTTGGTACATGTACTCACAAGCATGACCTGAGGCTACATGCTGCGTTTCGGCACAGCGACACCTACTGGTCCGGAGATATGAAAAATGGATATTTTTGCTTATAACTTCTGAACAGTTTGTCCAAAAATCATAAAATTGGTCTTGTTAGATTCAGGGCAACATGCTGATTCGACTGATATCCAATTTGACCATATCGGCCATTTTTACTGTCGGCCATTTTGAATTTTGTGCTAAAATGCTGTATTTTAAGAATGCATGAACGAATTGTTACGAAACTTGGTATGGGTCATCAGCACAATGTCCTGAAGGAGCGTGAGAAGTTTCGAAACAGCGCCACGTAGTGGTGAATTTTTTTTCTCAAATGCTTATAACTTTGGGTGTGGTCGACTTATTTTCACGAGACTCATCTCATTAGACTCCTGAATCGTTGCCGAGTCCCACGATACCAAACATGCTAGGTTTCGCCTTACGGTTTGTGTAGCGTTGTGATTTAGCGCTTAAAAAACATTAGGCGATATCTTTGAAACCGTTTGTCCGATCGAGACGAAACCACCATCAGAAGTTTGGAATCATAGCTTGTTAACTAAATGACAATGGCCAAATGCGAAAATATTGATAGTAAGGGGTAGTAAAATCCAATCAAAGTCATGTGTCAGTCATTTTTTACGTGTTTTTTCATATAAATGTCTATAACTCCGAAGCGAATTGAGATATTTTCACCAAAATCGACACACATATGTATGGGCTCACTCTGAGGACACATAAAAGAAATGGTGTGACTGAGCCTTTTGGTGGCGCTATAACAGAACAAAACATGAAATTCCCATTGACTTCAATACAGTTTTGTGAAATAAAATGCTATACTAAACAAATGCATTGGTGTAATATTACAAAACTCAGAATGTGCCATCAGCACCATCCCCTGAAAGTACTCAAAATAGTTAGAGACAGCGCCACCTAGTGGTCAAAAGTTATAACAAAATTTCTAAAAATGCTAATAACTTTTGAATACATTGGCCTATTGAAATGCCACTGGTCTTAATATATTCATTGGGTGAAGCCGAGAACATAGATACCAAATTTACCTTATTTGGTCGAACTTCCTGTCGCCATCTTGATTTTCATTCAAAACCTACTTTTTCGAACTCCTCCTAGAGCGTTAGTACGGTGGCCGAGAAGGGTCACAACACAAACAAACGCCACAACAACTACATATGCAGAAAACACCTCTAAATTCAGAAAACACATGCAAACGCAGCCACAACAACTACATATTCAGAAAACACCTCCAAATTCAGAAAACACATAAAAACGCCACAACAACTACATATTCAGAAAACAACTTCGTCGATTTCACATCACGTACGCTGCAAATATTCACAGCACGAGCAAATAGGGAAACGAACTGCAAACTGCAAAGACACAACGGAAATGTTTCCAGGGGGGCCATAATCAGTGACGGCTACAAGAGGTAAGTGTTTCTCTTTTATTATGACAGACTTGTCGATGTGCTCTGATACTGAAGTGGTTTTGTGTGTTTTCAACAAATAAGTTATTGTCCCCATAACGTATTAGTCCACGCAGATAATTGTTAAACGTTCTGCCAACGTTGTTAGCTGGAAACTAGCTGGCTAGCTCGCTTCTGGTCACTAAATAGATGCATTACCGGCATTTGTACATTGTTGTCCTGATATCTGAACTATTTATTTATTTTTCAGATTGAAATGTTCTGTCCGTTTTGTGCTGCAAACCACTTCGGTATCAGAGCACATCGACAAGTCTGTCATAATAAAAGAGAAACACCAGAGAATGTCTAATAAGGCTGTAGACGGGCTCTGGAAACACTTACCTCTTGTAGCCGTCACTGATTATGACCCCCCTGGAAACATTTCCGTTGTGTCTTTGCAGTTTGCAGTTCGTTTCCCTATTTGCTCGTGCTGTGAATATTTGCAGCGTACGTGATGTGAAATCGATGAAGTTGTTTTCTGAATATGTAGTTGTTGTGGCGTTTGTTTGTGTTGTGACCCTTCTCGGCCACCGTACATTTGTCCGATTTTCACCAAAATCGAATCGTATCATCTCCAGACCGTGCCGACTAAAAGTTATGGATTTCGTGTCGATACACGAAACCGTTTTCGTATAGCGCAGCAGCAAAGTTGAGGCATAATGCTAAAAGTACTATTCAGGCTTTATCTCTGCAATGCCTTGACAGATTGACACCAAACTTTGTATGTGTCATTGTCACTTCACTCTAACCACATCACATCAGTTTTGTAACTGTGCCACCTATTGGTCGAAAGTGATAATCCATTAAATCATATTTTTAATTACTGTATCTCTGATTTTTCAGGCATTTTGCCTATAATCCTTTTTAAATGTCTTTAATTGCTCATTGTTGCAGTTGGTCTGACACCTTCAGACATGTTGGCATGTCTTGTCGTCTTATTCTGCTTGGCCCCGGTAATGGCTGCTTGCAGCTATATTTATTATTATTATTATTATTATTATTATTATTATTATTATATTACATATAATATTATTATATATTATTAGATTACTTGTAGAGACTGCAGGGAGAGATAAAACATAGGTAGTAAACATGTATAAGTGGTAAGTTATTACAACGTTGCCATAGGAGTAACAGTCATTATTTAGAAATATATGACCATTCAGAATCAAGTAATCCAGACAGCATATTAAACTGCTTTTAATAATAAAAATAAAACATAATACCAATATTGTGTTGCACTACAATTTACTATATTGCAAACTATAACACAAGCCGAGTACATCTCTATATACTGTTCTTTGTTATTTTTATGGCTTGTATTGTACAAAGTGCAGAGTCAAAGTGCAGTATGTGATTACTGGCAGCAGACAGGACTGGAGGACTGGCACGCTCTTCACACGTGACTCTGCCCTCTTGTTTCCATGGGGCAAATGGCAAATGAGGGGTAGGCTGTATCTGCCCCCATTTCTCTGAAAAGGGCGCAGTGACATCCGGGCTCTAGAAAGGCAGAAGAGCCCTGCATTGTGGCTTGACTCTCTCTCAGCCAGGTTTCTAAATTTAGGAGTATACAGAAATGAAGAATAGTGTGCAGCAGATTCAGATTTATAGAAGATCCTACAAGGCTTTTGTCTTGGCCCTCATGTTACTCGTGCTTTATCCTAGAGCTTTGATATTTTTTTTTTTTAATTGTTGTCATATACAGTATATGCATGTATGCAAGTATAATAAAATGTGTAAATATGTAATTTCTGCACCGCTAGAATCATGAAAAGCAATGACTGATTTTTTTTGGCATATGATTGATTTTTTTTTTTTTTTGTCATTTATATGTATGTATGCATGCATAATAAAAGGTGAATTGTGTAATTTCTGTGCTGCTAGAATCACCAAAAGTAGTGATTGATTTGTTCTTGTCATATGTATGTCACAATCTGTGCATTTAGTTTTGTTTTCATGGAATTTTAGTTTGTTTATGTTCAGTCACATGTTTCCCTATCTTCCATTTCCCACCACTAATCTGCTACCATGGACATTCATTAATCATCACAGCTGTCCAGTATTGTTCCTGTGTGCGTTACATACCCTGTTATGATGCCTTTGCCACTTATGGATTATCCTATTTACTTTGTTTAATTAACTGAACTTTGATTATAATTACTTCGTCATCCCTGTATGTTACAGAATGCTGGACCTAAAGAAAAGATGGAATATGCTATGGTATTTTCTGCCCTCGCCCACAAAGGGCTTCCTTTTATGGAATATTCTTTTAAATTTTGCCAGCTCGCCCAGTGGACTACCTTCAATGATGAGACTCTAAAGTCTCTATATTGGATAGGGTAAAATTACCACACCCTTTAGACCTCCCAGACATTAAAGGGGACAAATGGAGGGAGGCCGTCCTCAAATGTCAGGTGAGCATCTACTCCCACCTGGAACTATCCGCCACGCAGCCAAACCCAGAGCCAGACACAGCGCCCACACACACAGCAGTTATGGATCCTGAGCCCACCGTGGACTGAGAGACGCAGCTGATGCCCACTACGAGCCAAAGCCAGAAGCCACATTCGTCCCGGAGGAAAAGTCTGAGGATTCGGCTGAACAGGTGTGTGAGCCGCCCATAACATCTGTGCCAGTGGGAGTATTTGTGGAGCTGGACATTGATAAGTGTCTGATTGACCACGAAAAGGAGGTAGTGCTTCCCACCCTGCCGGCTCAAATTGATAAGGTAATATTAAAGACATGTTTACAATAACAATGAGCGCACGCATCTCCACGTTATGGTAAGAGGCGTGACCTTTCCGGGCAACGTGCGCTAAGCTGCTGTCGAATCACAAAACAGGAACCGCTGGCACAATCAGAACTCGTTACGTATTTCATAAGGAGGGACTTCATAGAACAAGGAAGTCATCAGCCCGTTTTTAGGACAGTGAAAACAGCGGTATACAGATAAGTAAATTGTGTGAAAAATACTGTGTTTTTTTACATGCGAAACATGAACACATGTTATATTGCACACTGTAAACACAATCAAAGCTTCAAAAACACAGGAAAAACGGGACCTTTAAAGGTATATGTTTGTCGCTGCTGGTCCTGCTTAGCACAAAGCCTATGTCATCGCCTTATATGGAGATTGTGTTGTTGTCACCGATCATGCTCAATCTTTCTCTCTCCCCTATTCTTCAACATCCAGCTAGTCCTTCAGCCCCATCTTCGTTGGTTCCCTTTAGCCCCTCGTCTTTTACCCTGACACATTGCTGTGTCGAAAAGCCTTGAGTCTTACAGTCTCTAGCTTCCACAAGGAAAGTGAATCCAGCCGCTGATCTCATCACTCCCCCTCGGCCCGTCGGCACCACCTTCAGCGGGCTCTGCCTTCTCCCGTCTTCGCCTGGGTCCTCAGTCACACCGGCTCCACCACAGTCCTCAGGCACTCTGTCTCCACCTTGGACACTCGTCGCCACGGCTCTGCCTAGGTCTCCAGTGCCATCGGAGTCGTTTGGTCCCATCTGCTCTCGGTCTCGGTCCACCATGGTTCCTCCCTCCATCTACTCCACCCTGGGTCCTTCTGCCTATAATCCTGCCTGGTTCCTGCCCTTCATCTGCCCCCTGTAATATCTCCTCAGCCAATTTATGGCGCGAGACCACTCTGGACTTTTAGTTTGTTTATCTTCAATCACATGTTTCCCTTTGCTTTATGTCCCACCACGAATCTGTTACCATGGACATTCATTATTCATCTCAGTTGTTTTTAGTTGTCTCATTATTATCCTGTGTATTTAAGGTTCTCTTTAGTTCTCTGTCTTTGTCCGGTATTGTTTATGTGTGTTACGTTACGTTACATTGCCTTTGCAACTTTTGGATTATCTTTAATTTACTTTAATAAACTGAATTTTGATTATTATCTACATTTGTCATGCTTGGACCCAATACATTACAATATATGTATGTATACTAAAAGGTGATTCACCAAAAGTAATAATTGTTTTCAGAAAGGTTTCCCAAACACTCCCCCATCTGGTCAGATAAAACACATCCGCCTCAAACACATGCCACTGGCCATTGTTGTGCTGGGGTGTTCTAGATGCTCAAACAAACAGAACAACTTTATTGGAAATAAGTACATGACTTTTAGTTGACTAGAGAAAAGGCAGTGTGTCATTTTTAAAAGCATACAGTATAGAAAGCATACTATCTATTTCTAATGAGGTGTAAATAACTATAACTATTTTCTTTCTTTAGAATATAATGGTTGCTTTCAGGAGCATTCTCTGAGTTCTCATGTATTCAACGGAATGACATGAGGGTGAGTAAATGATGACACAAGTTCAGAAGTTCAGAAGAAAGAGGAAATATAGCTTCAACACTTCTCAACCAACACATACACCCATTAAACACAAAGAAAGAGAGAGCTCTGGAGAACTGTGCACTGAGACACACTGAAAGATAATAATGTCCAGCAAAAGAGTAGTAGTATGTGACCTCAAAGCTAAGGATATAACCTCAAGAAAACTTCCACACAAACACAGACAGTGCCAACAGCTGTTGGTAGCTCACAGGGTAAGTCCTTCTGACAGCAGAGTTAACATATAGACAGGAGTTTGAGAAAATGCCACTTCCAGTTACAGTACAGCAGCAGAGCACAGAGGAAGTGAACAGTTCATTATTCCACAGCACATTTTCCATTCAAAATCCATCTTTGGACGCAGAGAACCATTGAGTGATTTAGAGCCACTGCACGATGCTAAGGTCACATTTTATGGTCAACCATCTCGTTTATGTCCTATTAAATATCATTACATGCTTTACGTAGAAGCTAAAAATGGAGACTGAGTTATAAAGTCGCTGACATTTGGCAGATTTAAAGACAATATGAAATGACATTCACAACAAATTCCACATTATAGTATTATTTGACAGTAGATGTTTCACCAGTGACCGATTTTGGAGGCTCTTAAAAGAGTGAAAAGGACTTACATTTTTCCCGGTCTGTTGCTAAAAGAGATCTAGGCATTTACAGCTCATTTTAATTATATATATATACTGTATATATATATATATATATATATATATATATATATATATATATATTTATGGTGGTGAATTGTCTACATTTTAGAGTACATTAATGTACAATTAACGTGTACAATTGTGTGCTAATTACGCTAATGAATTGTGAACTGTAGGTCCAGGCACATTTAAATAACTAGGGCCAAAAGTAGCTTTGTCCACTGGTTTCCATTCCTAGTGAGTCTGAGAATGGCTGCAATTTTGGTAGTTTTCCTTTAACATAATCGTCTACTATGACACATGCTCAGGTTTGCCAAGTTCCTTCTCAGAGAAAGATAAAGAGAAAGCCAACAGTTCTCCGCGAAGAGTGCTATTGACATCCATTGGTCTCACCAGGGCCCTTCACACTATATTTTATTGACAAACCAGGGAGAGAATATAGATCCAGTGGATCATGCACCATAAAAGCTTTTAACAAGCTGTCTAGAGAAAACCTTTCTTTCTAAAGTTCTGATCTGAAAACTTCCTCAGTAGGTTTCACAATGTTGTGTTTTGGATATGGAGTGTCCTTTGTAAAAACTAGTTTGGACTTAATCTCCGTCCCTGTGGCACACAGAGTCAATACAAGATATTCCAGAGCCTGTTCATTTCCATCATGGTCTTAATCTGAGTGTTTGCCTGAACAAACAGACTGAGCAAATGCCTCAAAGGAGGAGAGACAAAGAGGGAAAAAAATCAAATATTTGTTAATCAGCAAACTTGAAACATGCAGATGAATATTCCCATCAGCCCCAGAGGCCCACTGCCTTTTTCTCTTCTTCTGAATCACTCTCTCTCTCTGGTTCATTCTCTACCCTAGCTTCAAAAACCAGGAGAAAACAGAACGGAGTAAATGCACAATATGCAGTTTTGAGCATACCCAGAAACCTATTCTGTTTTATCTCTTTGCTCTGCAAGGGGGGAAATTGCAGCACTGGGACTAGGAGGTGAGTTATAATGATGAGGATTTGAGCAATACGGCAATAAATCTTCGACATGTTGTGTGGTACTAAATGTGCGAACTATGGTCTATAATGATACACTATGCAGTTATGTGTGCATGGGCTCATAACGATGACTGTAGAATGTCAGGGAGGACCTCTAGACACCAGAAACAGTCATAATGTTGCAAAAAAAGTTTAGTTTTAGACTAAATCTGATTAAAAAAAAAAAAAGAGTCATGTACCTATTTGTATTTGTTTGTTTGGGTGGCAGTTCTGGCTCAGAAAAATAATCTCACAGACCAATATACAGTAAATGTGTACAAAAGATGTGGTTTACATTTTCATTGTAAGGAAAAAGAACAGTTCTCTTACGAGAGGTTCTCTCATATTGCGTAAGTTGCTTACGCATCGGGAAAGTCTTCTTTCTTCGAGATCTGAAGCCAAAAAATTATCCTTAATTTTGTATTCATTGTCAACGCAGTGCAGCAGCCGACAGACCTAGGCAGGCTGTATAAGCGTGCTCATTGGCTGCTCGGCGGCAACTGCTTAAGCCTATCAGTGAGCGCTCTCCACACCCTTCTAACCGTCAGAATGGGTGTGGCCAGCGTGTATATATTCAGTGCTCACAGGCTAAAATTCTGATTTTCTTGTCTTCAGCGAAGCTCTTCGCATCGCTGGATCTTGAGAGCCGCCGCCGTTGAAACCAGCGACCAGCAAGCTTAGGACAGCGCCTGAGGAAGCCGGCCGTCTTCGCCGCCTTCAGCCATCCGTGCCTGCTACGCTATCCGGCGACATATCCTTTACATTATTACTGTTACTTTGTGTATTCTAAAAGAGCACGAGGCGTTTTTGTGAAAACACTGCCCCGAGTGCGAAGAGCTTTCAATGTCGACCCTGCGGGCTCGACTTGAAGCTTTCGACCAAGCTGTCGCTCCGCCTGTCCCTGCCGGGCCGCGCAATAAGAAGCGCTGCTCGCAGCGACCACCGGAGACTGTTGTGACTGAGGAGCTCGCCAGAACCTCTCCCTCGAGCTCTCTCTCGCCCTCTCCCTCCCGGCCGCTCAACCGCCGGCTCTCGCCCGCGCCGCCGCCGCGTCAGGAGATGAGGCGAATGTGATAGATACCCGTACTCTCCCTCTGTTCGAGCCGTGCAACTGCGCCGCTCACAAGGGATGGCAGAAGCGGACGGTCTCGGAGCGAGTTTCCTCTCCCTCTGTTCGAGCCGCGCAAACTGCGCCGCTCACAAGGGATGGCAGGAGCGGACGGTCTTGGAGCTCTCTTTACGTTACAAGAAAGCTACTCCATCCTCGCGCGTCACTCACCGGTGAAAGGGGAACAGAGTGTTTTCGTCCCGCCGTGGCCGGACTATAACCTCCATTTCTCACACATTTCTCAGTCCCCTCTTAAGTTCAGGCGACTGGAATTGTTACTATTGCAGTATACGAGCCTGTTATAAATACACGCTCGCCTGCAAGCAAACGCCGTCACAAGACATGATGACGCTAACCGAAAGCTAATGTATTCTCCCCTGTGGCTCAGTGGCGGAATCTTAGACTATCATGCTAGAGACCCGGGTTCGATCCCGGCTCTCGCGGCAGATAAAATTTATGCTGTTCGCTTCTCCGAGCTCGCGGCCAGTTTTTCTTACATACAGAAAGCAAGCCCGCCTCTCGCACCACACCTACTCATGGTGCTCGAGTATTTATGAGCGTCTAAACACGAGAGAAGAAAAGACGGTTAAGTCCCGCAGCGCTGCGGCTGGACCACCGTCGAAGCTTAACGCTCTGTCAGTCCCCGTTGCCACGGCTACTGCAGCTGTTTACCTCGCAGTCAACGAGCCGGTATATCTACCCGCTCGCCTGCGCGCAACCGCCGTTCTCACGGCAACCCAGAGAAATTTCAAAAGAGCATAATGTCTGGTTGCACGGCTGACGCCGTATGTGTTTCAAGTGCAGTGAATGTGCCCACGTTTCTGTGCTCACCCCTGTACACAAGCACTATACATCCCGTGTCTCTCACAGATCCCACTCTCATAAAGCAGGCAAAAGCCGCTTTAGTGTTAAAAGTAGGTCACGTGTCCAATTCTCTGTGCCCACACCTACTCACTGCCCGCTCTGTCACACGGCCTCGCACGACCGGTCATGTTTTGAATGCAAGTCCTGTGCCCGCCCTCGAGCGCTCACACATACTAACGAACATTTTCGCCCCGACGCCGCCATCGCGCGTCGCGCCTCACACTATATGTTCCCCGTCCAAAGCCACCGGGACACTGTGTGTAAAACGGCCAGCTATCGCTGCGTGCGATACGCCGTATCTAAGCACCAAGAGCGCGCGCGCCGCGCCCGCCCCTCCGTTTCGAGCTCTCGAGCCCGCGATGCGCGGCGATCGGAGCCCGGAGGCCATTCTGCCCCTGGCTGCACACGCTACAGCGTGGGAAGCTATTCCAGGCGCATCAGAATGGGTGCTAAGCACAGTAAAACAGGGCTATACGCTGCAGTTCGCTCGCCGCCCTCCGCGCTTTCAAGCGCGTATCGAGACCAGAGTGAATGGGGAAGCAGCAGCGGTTTCTTCATTAGGGCGATCGGGCGACGCACCACCAAAGTGTGAAAGGGACTTTTTCAATCACTATCTCATTCAACCACAGAGTTACGCTAGCAGTCACTCACTGTTGTTCTGCCTCTGGATATAGTCCAATCATCGCCAAGTCACGTTCTGTGGAGTAGCCTACCGCCTCTTTTTGGGCGATTTCACTCTGGCTGAGAATCGCCCAGAGTGTTCCCATAGACTTGCATTCAAAGATTTTTTTTTTCGAACTGCAGGCACTGCAATGCATTCTCTATGGGTTCCCGGGAGGGCTTGCACTAACGTGCTTTCGTCATCATACGTAAACTTCACTTGTGCAGCGATTGGTGGAAACAAATATACCTCTAATAGTATTTAGCCATAAGCTGAAGTGACATCCAATAATTTTCTCAGTGCATAACTTACATTTCACGGACATATTCTCCATCTATAAATGTTAGAAAGTCAATATTTCCAGTTTGATGTCATGAGTGGGCGAGCTTTCTGCAAGCTATACTTCCGTGAACGAGCGCCGCCGCGTGCATGCGCGCCGAACAGACGGAGCGCAATTATTCTGATTAAATATACATTAGCACTAAATTATAAATATATTTAGCTAAAACATTTGTTGTTGAATATTTGTTGTTGTTGGTGAACATAAATGTGCTAGAGAATTTCAAACCTACATGTGTACTTTTATGATATTAGCTTCTTTTTTTTTTAAGTTTAGTAAATTACTTCTTTAAAAAGCATTATTTTGTTTTTAGATTGTAATGTTGCAATGTTAGAATGTAATGTGATTTGACCCCTTTTTTGGATAGACTGCAGATAGACAGCAAGGTTACACTATGTTTGTTTTTATAACCTTCAATATGAATATTGTTTGTAGGACAATATTGATCAGGATATTAAATATTAAAAAAAAAAATTAAATACAGGATTTTTTTATTCAAATAGAAAAATAATAATTAAATATTCAGATTTATTTGGCAATTGGCTATTTCCCAACCCTATACCGGCTGAAGTTTTAGCTAAACTTTAGGCTAATGATAGCTACATTATTATCACTGTTAAATTGTTATTAGCAATAAGCCAACATTCAGTCATGAATTAATAATTCAGTTTGTTGTGCCCCCCAAATTTTTTTTAGCACCAGCCGCCACTGTGGGGAAGTAGCACATCTACTTCGAGCAGAAATAGCTACACTTCTGTGCAAAAGGGCTATAGAACCGGTTTCCCCTTCCATGAGCGAGTCGGGCTTTTACAGCCGTTATTTCCTCGTTCCCAAGAAGGACGGAGCTCTCAGACCAATTTTTGATCTGAGACGTTTGAACAAGGCTCTTATGAGAAGACCGTTCAAAATGCTCACAACCAGACAAATTCTCGCGCGAATTCGCCCGAGGGACTGGTTTATATCTCTCGATCTAAAAGACGCGTACTTTCAGATCCAGATAATACCCCGTCACAGGCCATTCTTGAGATTCGCCTTCGACGGTCAGGTATATCAGTACACCGTCCTGCCGTTCGGCCTGTCTTTGGACCAAGAGCTCGCTGGTGCCCAGTCAATCAACCTCTTTTCTAGGTTTGGATCTGGACACTGTAGCGATGACGGCCCGCCTGTCGACACAGCGCGCGCGCTGCATTCGACGCCTGGCCGCGTCCTTCCGGCCGGGCAGCACCGTACCTCTCAAAACATTTCAGAGGTTACTGGGTTGTATGGCCTCAGCCGCAGCAGTGCTTCGGCTGGGCCTTTTACGAATGCGCCCGCTACAACGCTGGCTGAATGCCCGAGTGCCTCACAGAGCATGGGCTTCCGGCGGTATCCGCATCAGAGTGACTCAGAGCTGCGTTTCAGCACTGAAGCCCTGGTTAGCGGCCGACTGGTACCAGCGGGGAGTGACAAGGGGAGCTATCTCACACCGCAAAGTTATCTCGACGGACGCTTCCACCTCAGGCTGGGCCGCTCTGTTCGAGGGCAAACCGGTTTTTGGCCTATGGTCAGACCAGGAAAAATGCCTCCACATAAACTGTTTGGAGATGATAGCGGTCGAGAACGCGCTCAAGCGCTTCCTCCCATTCATACAGGATCACCATGTGCTAGTCCGCTCGGAAAACATGTCCGTGGTATCCTATGTGAACCGACAGGGCGGTGTCAGATCCAGGAATCTGTGCAAGCTGACAGAACGCCTTCTCGTGTGGGCTTACCGCTCGCTGCGCTCGCTGAGAGCCGCGCACGTGCCGGGCCACCTGAATGTCGGTCCAGACAGACTGTCCAGGGACAACATTCCCCCGGGAGAATGGTCCCTGCACCCCCAGACAGTCCAGTTTCTCTGGCGCCTATTCGGCAGAGCGGAGATCGACCTCTTTGCGTCGGAAGACAATGCTCAATGCCCGAAGTTTTACTCGAAGAGCGAGGACGCGCTGTCCCAGACATGGCCCAGCCTCCCGCTGTATGCTTTTCCTCCGATCTCCCTGTTGCCACAGGTCATTTCGAGGATCAGAGAAACGCACCACTCAGTGCTTCTTATAGCCCCGCGATGGGAAAACCAAACTTGGTACCCAGAGCTGGTGAGGCTGTCGCACCCACCCCCGTGGCCGATCCCGGTGAGAAAGGATCCAGAGCGTTGGTCGCTGCATGCATGGGTGATCAACGGATACCCGTTGACCTGTCAGAAGGGGTCGTGAACACGATCACACAGTCTAGAGCCCCCTCCACGAGACGGCTCTACGCGTCTAAATGGTCGGTGTTTTCCAAATGGTGCACTACTAAAAGCTTGGATCCGCGCGCATGCGGGGTCCCGCGGGTGCTCTCCTTCTTACAAGAGCTGTTGGAAAAGGGCAGATCCCCTTCCACGCTCAAAGTATATGTGGCCGCTATTGCAGCGTTCGCTGAGACGACGCGCGGCCGGGCAATGGGAAGGAATGAGCTCATTATCCGCTTCCTCAGAGGAGCTAGACGGATGAATCCCCCGCGGCCCCCCTCGGTTCCTTCTTGGGATCTGTCCTTGGTCCTGGCGGCCCTGAAGGCTTTTCCCTTTGAACCGCTTGAATCCGTGGATCTAAGGTACCTGTCGCTTAAAACCATTTTTCTGATAGCTCTGTCTTCAGTCAAACGAGTGGGTGATCTGCACGCGCTATCTGTTAGCCCTGCATGTCTTGAGTTCGGGCCGAATGACTCGAAAGTCATTCTCAGACCGAGACAAGGTTACATCCCCAAAGCGATTGGAACCCCGTTTAGGGCACAAGTTATTTCCCTTTCGGCTCTGCCAGCATCCGATAATGGGGACAGTGATAACCTCCTATGCCCTGTCCGGGCGCTGAGAGTTTACATCACGCGCTCCGCCGCTTTCAGGCGTTCAGAGCAGCTCTTTGTTTCCTTCGGCGGACGCACCAAGGGTCTCGCCGCCTCGAAGCAGAGCCTGTCCAGGTGGATAGTGGACGCGATCGCAGCAGCTTATGCCTCCAAACACCTGCAGTGCCCTCTGGGCATCAGAGCCCACTCCACTAGAGGCATGGCCTCGTCGTGGGCCTGGTCCAGCGGAATTTCTATCCACGATATTTGTATGGCGGCGGGCTGGGCCTCCCCGTCAACATTCGTGAGGTTTTATAACCTGGAAGTTCCTGCCCTACAGGCAAAAATATTGTCAGTATAAGTGACATGTATGCTCTGCCCAGTTCTCGTGTGCAGACTACGTTCATATGCTGGCGCTATTCTGGTACTATACTCAGGGTGAAGTGTTTGACTCAGACCGGCTGATCCGCTCTGTTTCCTATTTCCCGTTACGCGCTGTTATCGGTGCTGGCCCGCGCTGCTGGCCGCCCGTATTCCTCTCTGTGGCGCTGGGATTTTTCTCTTCATGTGAGACCGACTATGTCGTTCTTCTCCTACCCTTATGAGTGCTTATGTACTGTATGGGCTCGCTCTGCCGGCCCTACTGTTTTGCACTGTTATATGCTTATAGACCGGCCGCGCCGCTCTATTTCATATACTGCATGAAGTGCTTGTACTGTGCTGGCCCGTCTCTCCGACCGGCCACATATTCCAGCAGAATGTTTTTCCCCGGTTTCCCTGGGATTCATGGGCTGGATGCTCGGCGCACACGGCGTTGACAAGGGGTTCCCGATGCGTAAGCAACTTACGCAATACGAGAGAACCTCTCGTAAGAGAACGTACTCGGTTACTAATGTAACCTCGGTTCTCTCTAGAAGAGGGAACGAGTATTGCATAACCTGCCGTGTCGCGCCACGAGCTTTTGCGCTTCAGACTGCGAAAACCAGAATTTTAGCCTGTGAGCACTGAATATATACACGCTGGCCACACCCATTCTGACGGTTAGAAGGGTGTGGAGGGCGCGAAGCGCCCTCATTGGTTGCCGCGTTCAGAGCGCTCACTGATAGGCTTAAGCAGTTGCCGCCGAGCAGCCAATGAGCACGCTTATACAGCCTGCCTAGGTCTGTCGGCTGCTGCACTGCGTTGACAATGAATACAAAATTAAGTATAATTTTTTGGCTTCAGATCTCGAAGAAAGAAGACTTTCCCGATGCGTAAGCAACTTACGCAATACTCGTTCCCTCTTCTAGAGAGAACCGAGGTTACATTAGTAACCGAGTACGTTTTAACATCCATTTCTTTCGTGTTTCACAAGGAAAAGGTTATCATGACATGAGGGTGGGGAGATGATGATAAATTTTAGTTTGAAGAAAATTATCTAGACAAATACTTTCTCCATAATAATCTTGCAAAACAATTATCAAAATATATATTGTTTATATTTTAGAAGTTGTGGCTTAAAAATGTTTAAGGAAGCAATAAGGAGAAATAAAGGGGAATGAAATCTAGAATTAAAACTGCTTTAAACCTGTGCTTCTCGGGACTAAGATGGTAATTTTAGTTTTTGTAATTAACACAAGTTTGTCTTTATATTTTGAGTCATAAATGTATTTTGTGGTTGACAAAAACCATGCAGTATGTATACCTGTTTCAATTGTACACTGAAATCAAATTTCACAATTACAAAGAAATGGCAAGTAACACATTGAGATAAACATGAAATTGTATTTTTATGTAAAACTTACTTCAATAATCTTGTATTATTTATAACTTTGAGAAAACGAACTATCTACCACGGTCTAAAATCAGACTATCTACCATGTTTCGTTCATGTTTACTTTACTTTCTTTCATAACATGTCCACATAAGCATCTACAGTTCCTAATCAGCAAAGCTTCTCCCAAGTGACCAATGTATTTGCTCCAAAATGGCAAAGAGTTTGATTGGATGACCAGCTGACTCTTAAAATCAACAACAAAAGTCATAGAAATTGCTATCTCCTCCCTTTAAAAGCTGTTAAGCCTATTTTTTGGTTAGTTTCTGGGTTGCAGCAGTTGAGAACCACTGTTTTAAACTTTCTTCTTCTCCATTGTTTTCTTGGAGGATGAATCTCACGTCAGCATTTCAATCATCTCTAATCCCGCTTAGTGCTCCCACAGCATCAGCCAGGGGACGAGGGAGGCGGAGGTCTCCATGGAACAGGCTAACAGAGGTTTTTTTTTTGTGTTTTTTTTTTTTTTGTCCCTCTACTAATGTGCTTTAGCAATATAAGTGATGTAATGTGTGGAGTAATGCGTTATTTGTACACGTCCGCATGTCGGCCGGGCATCTTGCAAAAAACAGCATTGACAGCACAGCTGTTGATCATTTAGCAAATGTTTCCAGGTGAGAAGCAAGCTGAGAACTGACCTGGATTCAGCGGTGCTGCTTAAGGCAAGGTATGTGTTTTATGTAAAACGCCACCTTTCCTGTGTCCCAGGCACTGTGGTTATCACTGCGTACTGCACTGGTGTTTACTCTGTTGGCAAGCTGCCAGAGTATTAACGGAAGGAACCATTTGCCTCCGGGCCCTCGTAACACCCCCGTCCCTTTCATTTCCAATTTTACAAAACTGATGTATGCGATGTTGTTTCCTCCAGCACATGCATAATTAAAGCTACAAAATGCATACAGATTTACAGATGAAAAAATTCAAACGATTGCAACTGATGCCATGCTAGCATGCCAGATACAGGTAGTACAGGAGTACATAATGAGAATAGACTATTGTGACCACTTTTATTCCAGTCCACATCCCATTTCCCATAGTCTTAAAAAAAAACTATTGTTGCATGAATATGCAGTGTTGCAGTCCAGAACAGTTCATTTGAGCCCAGGCCGAAATCTGAGTAGGTTGAGTCTGAGTCAAAGCAGAGACCAGATGATTGTTAAGTCCGAAAATAAATGTAGAGTCTGAGTCAAAACTAAATGCTCCCAAGTCCATGACAAGGACAAGACCAAGAAAATATGGTCTTTGACTCAGACTCAAGACAGACTCCAATTTCAAGTACTACAACACTGCTTCCTTGTTGCACAGAATGGAAAAAGCAGTATGTCAAATGAGTAGGATGTCTGAATTCTCAGTATTAAATATACACTAGGCGAACAATACCTTTTAGGCTGAGATTCTGTATGAGAGAACTCTCTGGAAAAAATAAACTAGGATTTTTTTTTCCCCCAGTGCTATGTAAGTGCTATGGGTAATGAAGGTATTTTGCTGTTGTTTTACTACAGCCTACAGTAGGTCAAAGATCACAGGCCCTATCATGCACCCGGCACAATGCAGCGCCAGGCGCACGGCGAGTGTTTTTTGCAAGTTTCAGCCTGACGCAGTTATCATTTTTACATCCTGCGCCACGTTGTTTAACCCTCTGGGGTCTAAGGTGTTTTTGGGGTCCTTGAGATGTTCTGACATGCCCTGACATTTGTGCTTTTTTCAGTTGCTTATAAACATATTAATGGCAAAGGTGTAAATTCACTCTATATAGCACAAACAGGGCTACCATCATATGTGAGCACCATGCATGTACATGTTTGTATTTTTGAGAGAATAATGTTTATGCATGGTTATTGAAAAAACTAAAAATTAAAGTTTCTGAAATAAGGCCATAAAACACATTCTAAATATGTGTCAATAAGACTTTTGGCTAATGGATGTCATCGCCTAGAGCAAATTTTGCAAAACACTTTCTGTCTGGAAAGGCAATATGCGGAGTGGGCGTCAACGATCATGCATATTTAGTGGTTCGCACCTGGAGACAATGGGGCCCGCATACTTAATGAGCCATTCATTCAGGTGTGTCACAAGAAAGAATGCAAGAGCAACAGTTGGAAGCATCTCGTGTTTTTTTATTTTTCCACAAATTGTGCTTGCAAATTGGCCTATAATATCCAAGGAAAACATGTCTAGTAATTGTGCAGTTAATTCTCATACTGTATTTTCAGTTTTGGAATATATATCCTCTCCCCAAATTTGTCACTAATAAAACACAATAAAAAATTATTTTAAAGAAAAGGCTTATATTTACCTTTTATTAGTTTGTTTACATCTACCTTGTATTTTTATTATTAAAAAGGTTACAATTACAACAACAATTCAAGTGTAATCTTTCTTTGTAAAAACTAAAGTATACATTTTATCATACATATTTCAAAGTTAAGGATTCATTACTTGAATATAGCCTAGGCTACATTGGAATAAACACTATAACATATTATTTGATTATTTTTGACAAAAATTGGCAAACAAAAGCTTATTTGAGGTGGCAGATATTTTACAGTAAAAATGTATAATCTATCCAAAACTAATCAATGAAATGTTGTCTTTCATATGTCTGTAACATAGTAACTTTAGTTTTTATTTTAAGAAATATAAATGTTAATTTGCAGTTTAATACGTTGCTTATACAAATACATTTTATTTCAACATATTTCACTCGATTTTTACTCCGTAGCCTATAGCAATACAGTTTGCTAAAAGCGAAACATTCACAGACAGAAACGATTCAAATTTAAACCGTCTTTTGCCAGTTGTGGTAAACAGCGCGCATCTCTGCCGTTCATTCATTCATTCATGCACAGATACGCGCCGCACTTGAGAATGAAAAAAAAACTTACTACATTATTCCATAGCCTCGGATCTGTTGCTCCTCGTACTTCTGAGGTAAATTTTCCATTATAGTATTATTCCTCACAGCGCTGCGAGACTGTGTAAACAAGTACAATGATCTGATGTGTTTTCTCGAGCTGATGTGGGCGTTCACAGTTTGCGTGGATTGCCTCAGACATTTGCGTTTGAATAGCGCGCGCTCTCCGTGGGCGGGGTCACATTACATCTGAATGAGCTCTAATTAGCTCGACTGGAATCGCTCTCTTTTAATGCAGATTTCACAAGATGAGAATATTTGTTTTTTATATAAATTACTTCATTTAAAAGAAGAGAATTCAAGCTTCATGCCTGTGTGTCTGTATGTCTGTTTGACTGAGTATTCGCTGAGTTATGGTTCATTTTCGGACGCGTTTCAGAATGGACTACACTGACAGAGAGAAGGCAGAACTCGCATCATGTTTATTTTTCTTTATTTGGCGAAAAGCACAACACTTTGTTTTTATTGTGAGTATACACAAAAATAATACACACTTAACAGGATCGATTGATGTATAACACAAGCATATAAGATAAAAAGTAGGGATGTAACGATGCACTCCGAGCCGGTTGAAAATCGATGAAAATATGTGACGATTCGTGTCGGTTATACACAAAAATAATACACACTTAACAGGATCGATTGATGTATAACACAAGCATATAAGATAAAAAGTAGGGATGTAACGATGCACTCCGAGCCGGTTGAAAATCGATGAAAATATGTGACGATTCGTGTCGGTTGAATGTTAAAAGAATCGCGATACATGTTTTAAACAGCAGGGGGCGCTGAAGCAGTAGCCTATATTTTGACCGCTTTACAGGCGCGATAGCAGCGAACAAGATAGCTTTAAACAGTAGCAAAAATGGCGGCGGCAAGTGTAGATGACGTTGATGTTGAGGATGCCCCAACCTCATTCAAATCGGAAGTGTGGCGGCATTTTGGCTTTCCGAAGACTAAAAATGAAAACGGTGAGGTGGTAACGGACAAAACAAAAACTGTGTGCAGATACTGCAAGAAGATGTTAATATACACCAATAGCACAACAAACATGATGCAGCATACAAACCGTCACCACAGTGAGAAGCTCCAGTCACCGCCGTCTGCACGTAAAAACCTGTTAGTGGGCCAAACCACACTGACCGGCGGATTTGCAGCCCCACTCGCGGCGACGAGTGCGAGAGCAAAGGAGATCACAAGGTGTATCGATGTTTTCATGGCAAAAGATATGAGGCCGTTTTCTGTCGTAGAAAATTAAGGATTTAGGCTACTCGTCAACAAATTGGAGCCCAAATACACCATCCCATCACGCCCCCACTTTAGCCAGACTGTCATGCCAGCGCTTTACAGGGAAACAAAATCTAAGGTAGTTGAGACCCTCAGAAAAGCATATAGTGTATCAATTACAACCGACGGCTGGACCTCCAGGGCTACCCAGAGTTATCTTACGGTCACAGCCCATGTGATAACCAGTGAGTGGGAAATGGTTAATTTTGTTCTCCAAACTCGCCCATTGTTCGAAACACACACCGGAGCTAATATTGCTGAAGTTTTAAAATCAGCTGTGAGTGAATGGGGGCTTCAAAAGGCCAACCATGGAATTGCTGTGGTCACGGACAACGCGAGGAATATGGATGTTGCTGTCAGAGAGGCTGGGCTGGCCCCCCATATCAGGTGTTTTGCCCACACTTTGAACTTAGCCAGCCAAGCGGGTTTGAGTGTGCCCCGTGTGAGCCGTTTGTTGGGCAGAGTGAGGCGTATTGCTGCCTTCTTTCACCGAAGCTCCACAGCCACAGCTGCGCTCGCAGCCAAACAGATACTACTGGAGCTTCCACCGCATAAGTTAATCATCGATGTCGCTACGCGCTGGAACAGCAGTCTGGATATGATCGAACGCTATCTCGAACAGCAAGCGGCTGTAACAGCAACTCTCCTGAGCAACGACGTTCGACGAAATGTTCGTGACATCGATACTTTGGATGCGTCAGACATCCGTAATGCGGAGGACATGGTGAAGCTTCTAAAGCCACTCAAAACGGCCACCACTGTGCTGTGTGATGAAAAAAACCCAACTGTGTCTCTCATTGTGCCCTTAAAGCATATGATCGAGCATAACATGGCATCCAACGAAGAAGATTCCCCCACTGTGAGCAACATAAAGAGAGCTATACTGAACAACCTTTACAACAGATACACTTCAGAGTACAACCACCTGCTGGAGTGCACCGCATTAGACCCCAGATTCCGGGCTCTGCCTCATCTAGAGAACGACCAACGCGATGATGTATTCCACAGACTGAAGGAGAAAGCTGCACTGATGTTGCAGAACCAGGTAGCCTATTGTATTTATTTTACTCTTTCTCTAAATTGTATTTATTTTACCCTTTCTCTAAATTGTTTTTTTTAAATAATTTGTTTATTATTATGGCATATTTTTCTAAATGTGTTTCCAAATGTGTTGGTCTAAACTGAGTATTATGATACAAATTATAACAAATGATATTAAAATCTTGCCTTTATAACAATGTGAAACTCCTGTCAATGTTGTACTTAGATTTTACTTAGTCTTTTTATTTCTGCTATTCCTCTGTGCAGGATGAGGGCAAAGAAGGTGCCAGTGGTCACCCTGCAGCAGAGCAGCCTCTTGACCAGACAGACAGAGCAGGAGCAGAGCTGAAACAACCTCCTTCCAAGAAAACAGCATTGGAAGATCTCCTTGGAGGGACTTTCGATGAACCAGTTGCACAGCACATCAGTCAGATTGATGCAGAAATGAATAAGTACAGAGCTGAAACATCCATTTCCCTCAATAGCTGTCCACTCAAGTGGTGGAAAGAGAATGCTAGGCTATACCCACTGCTATCCAGTATAGCAAAAGCATATCTCTCCACACCAGCCACCTCTGTCCCTAGTGAAAGGGTTTTTTCATCAGCAGGGGACATTGTGAATGTGCAGAGATCTCAGCTTCTGCCAGAGAATGTGGACATGCTGATATTTCTTAAAAAAAACATGTAAAAAAAAAAAAAGATTCTGAGCTAAGAAAGAGCACCAGCAAAGCCTCAGTTTGTTTATATGAAAATATTTATTTTATTTGTATTTATTTTTTTGGGGATTTGTTTTAATATTTCAATTTAGTTTTGTTATTTGACAAAGATATTTCAGTTTCAGAAAGAAATGTGCAGCATTTTGCCTGAGTGAGAATGAAGTAATAAAAGGAAACTTTTTCATTTATCTTTCTTAAATCTCATTTTGTACAAAAAATCGTGAGAAAATCGTATCGTGAAACCAGTATCGTTAATCGTATCGCATCGCGAGTTCAGTGAATCGTTACATGCTTAATAAAAAGTAATATTTTATTTTATTTATTTGTTTTCACTGATAAGGAAAAAAAACGAGCCTATCGCGCCGGCGCGATAGCCGACCTCAGGGGGTTAAATAGCAAATGCATTTGCACCCATCTGTTCGCCCATGGGCTTGCAGGTCTGAAAACCTTTTTTTGTTATTTAAAGAGCACGTTAGTAATGTGCACCTATAGGCGGGTCCACAACACACCTATACTTTGTCCCGTAGATGGTCTGCTTGCGCGCTTTAACCTCGCGCACGAGCAGATCTGTTTCCTCTTTCGAGAAGCGTTACTTTTTCCGCTTGCAAATTCTGCCATGTAAATAGTGAATCCGCCATGACGCGATCGCAACTGGCTCTTAAAGGGAATGAGAGATGAGACTCTGATTGGTTTATTGCACGTTACGCCCAAAACACACCCATTACTTATTAAGAGAATAGGGACAACCCCCTTTAGACCATGTGGCGGGCGCACAAGCATTTTCCCCGTCGTTAAACTAGCAAAAGTAGATTCGGACATGCCCTAAGTGCACTTGTGCTGTGCGCTTTAGACCATGAGCTTAGATCGTTAATATAGGGCCCCACATGGGTCAAAGGTCAATGCCATGATTGTGGGTCTAGAATATCTGGGAATGTATTTATACTGCATATCAAAAGAATGTACTTTATAAACAGTGAAGAAGTATGCTCATTATTGAATTCAGTACATGCTCTCAAAATAGGGGAGTTTGGCTGTAGCCTATGTTTGTTAGGAAGGAGGTCATCCAGCCGAGCTGCAGTGGGATTAACATAGTAATAACAAGGATTAAGAACACGAGTGGCCCAGACCTCTACTTGTCCAAAGTATTTTAATGTGCACCCCAAAAATCACACACACAAACAGACTATGAACGTTGGCTGGTGGACAGGGAAGTGGAGGATGTGTTAGGACTGTGGTCGAGTGATTACTGTGTACCGCACTGATGGGCAATGGGATGGGATTCACGGTGTAATCGGATGGGGTGAAAGGGGGATGGGGGTTGGGTGTGGGGATCAAGCAGATGGAGAGGAGAGATCAAGAAAAGAGGATTACACCACGTCAAACCATCATTGGACACAGAATCAAACTGCAGTCACTAGAAAGTACATCCACACCCCATATTCATTTGGAGCACCACTGCTGCGGGAGGAGGACGAATCTTATTTAGGCCAGTGCAGCCATTAGAGGAAGTCCATCTTCCTCCTGTGAGTGAGAGAGGCTACATAGAGATATAATGCAAAGCTGAATGCAGCTAAAGCCAAGTGAAACCAGCTCAGACAAGCACTCCGTTTAGCTGTTTTTAAAACACAAGACTTAAGTAAACATCTCCTAAGAGAAACATTCAAGTGCAGTCCGAGGAACCCAAAATCTGTGTAATTATAGATGGCTTCCATGGGACGGGTCATTCAACAAGTCATTCAGGCAATCCACCATAGGTTTTGAAATTATGTAGTTTTGCAGTTCCTAAGTTCAAACTGCATAAATCTCCATCTTGCAGGCCAGTTCTGAAGGCTAGCTTTTGTAGGATACTTAAGAATTCCCCAATTTGGCATGCTTTACTTTAACTGTAGAGCATCCCTCCGTATGTGCAATCCAGGCACCTGAATTTAAACAAATGCACTTGATTACACCACACATCTGGATGAGTTACTGTGCACTAAAATGGTACAACGGTACAGGATCTCCAGAGCTCTTTAATTCAGCACCAAGGACAGCGACATTGACCTCATATATGCATTTAAGTCAATACTGAAGAGCTTTAAACATAGGTTTTAAATATGCATTGGTTTCCTCATAACCCAATACAGAGTTTCCATGATATTTAATGTTATAAAACATTGTGCTTTACTTGCATGTTCTACCTACATGGCTGCCTTTGATGGCATGCCAGTGTGGAAGCGACTCAGTCTCATCAGATAATTAGTGAGTGCTCTGGAAAGCCTTCCCAGCTGTGAAGCACCGAAATGGAGGGAAAGCATTTAATCCATCTGTTGTAGGAGGTTCCTAATGAAAACGACAGCTTTCCATTTAGTCAGAAAATGAATGAGCGAGAGTGAGCGAGAGAGAGAGAGAGGCTGAGAGAAAGGCTTTTTCCTCCATGTCAGGAACACTTCCAAAACATGACATCAGATGCTTTATAGACACACTAAACTGCACTTATCTCACCACAAGGCATACACTTTTTATGGCTTGTCTTTCTTTATTGGAAAGATGCAGAAGAGAAAATGATTGGAGAGAAAGCAGAAAACGAAAAGAGGACACCGATTCAAATATGTGTCAACCATATAAAGGACATGGCTACAATGTGTCAAGATCAAAATTCACTGCACCAGCTATGCCTGGTTGTGACAAAGACTAAGTTAAATCTTACGCACTACCAAATATTTCTGTGTTGTAACTTGTACCATTAAAGGTTAAACTTAACTGTCCACAAAAACAAGATTTTTACAAAAACCTCTGACCAGGAGTAACCTTTGAAATAAAACAGCAGATTGATTGAATTTGCATCAATAAGCTCATGATTTACTCAACAAACTGTAATATTTTGTACATATATGATGATATTGACGTTTTTTTTTTTTTTTTAAGAGAACTTTTTGCAAAAAAAACAAAAAAAAACTAATCAGCTCTTCAACACAAACCTAATCTAAACAGTGCGTGCATGTCAGATACGATTCTTAAGATAAATCATTGCTTCATGTTTGATCATCAAACTAAGCATTGCCTCTCTGACATGGGCGCAGTGCTGGTACAGAAGATGAATGACAGAGTGCTAAAGTGTTATGGCACTGAAGCATTGCTTGGGGTTTGGAGCAATGAAACTCCCCTCGTCATGCAGCCAGATCCATTGATGAAGGTTTGACTGGGCATAGCGTCACATCCCTGCTGACAGCAAAATCATCAATTTATGATTGCATGCTAAGCTAGTGAGCCAGTGTGCTACCACATTGAGACTTAAAAGAGTCTGATGATGTCATGATCATGATAATGATTTTCACTGAGTGTTTCTTCTCTCTGAACTCTCCACCCATCCATCCTTACATATTCAATTATTTATCTCTTTGGAAAGATGAAAAATAATGGAATGTTTATTTTGATGTATCATGCCCTCAATGCTTTATGCCTGTACGGAAAGACACCCGCAAAAAACATGATACACGACACAGCAGGTAGAAAAAAAGGCACCCAAACGATTTATATTTTGCATTTTGTTATATTTTTGTTTAATATTTAATTTGCACTTAGTAGTTTTCAAAAGCACAAATTACTTAAACTTAATTCTATATTCATTAAAAACCACTTCATTCTGCAGTGATGTTCAACATTAATGCTGAAATGTTAGCTTCATTTTCTTGAATGGTCACAAAAAAACTAGTATTGGTTACCCAAATATGACCTGGGGTTCAAACTAAATCTACCAATGCATTCTGCACTTATTTCAATTCAATTCAGTGAAACACTTCAAGGCAAATGAATGTCCTATTTTGCATAGATGATATATACACAATTTGAAACCAACTTAAAAACAATCAAGGTTTTATTGGGCAATCCACTTCCTTAGACAGTCAGCAGGCAGTATGTTAAAATATGTGGAATGTAATTTAGTCTAGGCAATCTGACATGAATTATGCCTTTGTCAGAATAAGGGCGGCATTTCCTTTTGTCTAAATTTATAGTGCTGAGAGGGGGGAATAAATTCTCCTTGCTGATTAGACTTGGCACTGGCCATTTCAGGTGTCATCAGATAAAATCACAGTTTGTTTACGTTAGCTGGGAGTCTGTGTGTGTGTGTGTGTGTGTGTGTGTGTGTGTGCGTAACAAGCTTCCATATATATATGTATATATAAGTCATATCCATATAAGTCATAAAAATATATAATTTAAAAAAATGCTGGTCTTAAAATAGGCTTAATTTTCTCAGACAAGATTTTTTTTTTAATTATATATTTTCATGACTTATATATGGAAGCTTGTTTCAAACAATGAATACAAATAAAAAATATAACTGCGACATTTTATCTCACAAATATGACCTTTTTTCTTGCAATTGTGAGTTTACATCTCACAATTCTGACTTTTTTTTCTCCGAATTACGTGATATAAACTTGCAATTCTGAGAAAAAAAAAAAAAACTCTTTTCATTTTTCCTCAAAATTGGACTTTATATCTCACAATTCTGAGAAAAGAAGTCAGAATTGCGAGTTTATATCTCGTATATCTATATTCCTGCAATTGCGAGTTTATATCATGCAATAATTTTGAGAAGAAAAAGTCAAATGAGAGATGACACAATTGAGAGGAAAAAAAAGTCAGAATTGAGAGATGACACAATTGAGAGAGAAAAAAGACAGAATTGAGAGAGGACACAATTGAGAGAGAAAAAAAGACAGAATTGAGAGATGACACAATTGAGAGAAAAAAATACAGAATTGTCAGATAAAAAATCACAATTATGTTTTAAATTGTTTTATTCCGTGTTGCAGATACAAGCTTTCATACTTATATACCATCAATACTGTTCTGTAAATATATTTTTTAACAGCATATTTTGATGCACACACAATGAGCACACACAAATACACTAAACAATATATGTGGTATAACTCTATAACAATATAACTCTACATCCCAAAATCTCAAATAAACTTTCAAACAAACTGTTCATTGGAAAAACATGCCTGTGGCAACATTTCTGCAAAATGACGTTGTCTCTTCTCTTGTATGTTTTGCGACACATTCAAAGTGAAATGTCCAGTGAGCAGCGTATTTATTACATTGATTGTCATGCGTAAATGTTTTGGAAATGAAATGTGCAGAGAGTGGCGCAAAAAGGTAAATCGCGTTTGAAAATTACGTACCACCTACACTAAGTCTAAGTTTGCGGTTCCTGCTTTATTGTGTTTGTGTGTGTGTGTGTGTGTGTGTGTGTGTGTGTGTGTGTGAGAGCTGTTGTCAAGCTTTGGATTCTTGTATTTTGATTTCAACAACTAAAGCTACACTTAGATCCTACAACCTTCCCTCTCTGAGACTCCCATCGTGACAGCCGATTGAAAATATATATTTTATAACGAAACCCATCGGCTCTGCCTTGGTCCCGACCATCAGGTGTGACAACAGAAGATAACACCCCCGTTTGTCTGTCAGAACGCATTACTCCGGCCTCAGATACATAAACACACCTGTCACAACTCTGACAAGGAAAATAAAACACAACAATGGATCTTCCCTCCCAACTAGTGGCAATGTTTGTGACAGAGCCCGCTGTGTTGTTCAAAGCCCTGCTGCTGAGTTCAGCTGGCAAACACATCCCCCCCACCTGCTACCTGACAACATCACAATGTAGGAGTTTCACGCAGAGACCACTACAAGAGAAAGAGTTTGACTTTTGATGTCCAGCAATCATCAAAACATGCCGTTTTACTCCAAGAATGCATTAAATAAAGCATAATTTTAACATGATTTACATTTCAATAGTATTTTGTTGGTAAAGCAAAGCTATGCAAATATGGCAATATTTTGTTGTACAATTTTTGTATGATTTTTTTTACTTGCCTTTATACATAATTTTTTTATTTATTTGTTTTATTTGTTTCTATTTATTACACGGCTCTGTGGAATACATGATTCTGACTGGTCAATCGCACCATCCAGCAGTATGTTATTCCCTGATAACAACTGGTAAAAACGTACTCGGTTACCTAATGTAACCTCGGTTCTCTCTAGAAGAGGGAACGAGTATTGCGTAAGTTAGCTTACGCTACGGGAAAGTTCTCTTTCTTCGAGATCTGAAGCCAAAAAATAATCCTTAATTTTGTATTCATTGTCAACGCAGTGCGGCAGCCGGCAGACCATGGCAGGCTACATAAGCGTGCTCATTGGCTACCTGGCGGCAACTGCTGCAGCCTACCAGTGAGCTCTGTGTGACGTCACACCCTATGAGGGCGCTTCGCGCCCTCCACACCCTTCTAACCGTCAAGATGGGTGTGGCCAGTGTGTATATAAGGAGGGCTCACAGGCTGAGAATCTGGTTTTCATAGTCTGAAGCGCAAAAGCTCGTGGCGCGTCACGGCAGGTTACGCAATACTCGTTCCCTCTTCTAGAGAGCCGCGGGGGATTCATCCGTCTGGCTCCTCTGAGGAAACGGATAATAAGCTCGTTCCTTCATATTGCACGGCTGCGCGTTGTCTCTGCGAACGCTGCAATAGCCGCCACATACACTTTGAGCGTGGAAGGGGACCTGCCCTTATCCAACAGCTCCTGTAGGAAGGAGAGCACCCGCGGAACCCCACATGTACGTGGATCCAAGCTCTTAGTAGCGCACCATTTAGAGAACACAGACCATTTAGACACGTAGAGCCTTCTCGTGGAGGGAGCTCTAGACTGCGTGATCGTGTTTACGACCCCTTCTGGAAGGTCAACGGGTATCCGTTGATTATCCACGCATGCAGAGACCAGCGCTCTGGATGGGGATGCCAGATTGATCCACCGGCTTGAGAGAGGAGATCCTTTCTCACCGGGATCAGCCATGGGGCTAAGTGCGACAGCCTCACTAGCTCTGGGTACCAGACTTGGTTCTCCCATCGCGGGGCTATCCTCGTGATGACCTGTGGTAACAGGGAGATCGGAGGGAAAGCTTACAGCGGGAGGCTGGGCCAGGTTTGGGCCAGCGCGTCCTCGCTTTTTGAGAAGAACGTCGGGCAGTGAGCGTTGTCTTTCGACGCAAAGAGGTCGACTTCAGCTCTGCCGAACAGGCGCCAGAGTGACTGGACTGTCTGGGGGTGCAGGGACTATTCCCCCGGGGGAATGATGGCTCTGGACAGTCTATCTGGGCCGACATTCAGGTGGCCCGGCACGTGCGCGGCTCTGAGCGAGCTCAACGAGCGATGAGCCCACACGAGAAGGCGTTCTGTCAGTTTGCATAGGTTCCTGGACCTGACCCCGCCATGTCGGTTCACATAGGACACCACGGACATGTTGTCCAAGCGGACTAGCACATGGTGATCCCGTATGAGTGGGAGGAAGCGCTTGAGCGCGTTCTTGACCGCTATCATCTCCAAACAGTTTATGTGGAGGCATTTCTCCTGGTCTGACCACAGGCCAAAGACCGGTTTTCCCTCGAAAAGAGTGCCCCAACCTAAGGTGGAAGCGTCCGTCGAGATAACTTTGCAGTGCGAGACGGCTCCCATTGTCACTCCCCGCTGGTACCAGTCGGCCGCTAACCAGGGCTTCAGTGCTGAAACGCAGCTCTGAGTCACTCTGAATCGAATGCCGCCGGAAGCCCAGGCTCTGTGAGGCACTCGGGCATTCAACCAGCGTTGTAGCAGGCGCATACGCAATAGACCCAGCTAAAGCACTGCTGCAGCTGAAGCCATACAACCCAGCATCCTCTGAAATGTCTTGAGAGGTGCGGTGCTGCCCGGCTGGAAAGACGCGGCCAGGCGTCGAATACAGCGCGCGCGCTGTGTCGACAGGCAGGCCGTCATTGCCACAGAGTCCAGATCCAAACCCAGAAAAGAGGTTGACTGACTGGGCACCAATGAGCTCTTGGTCCAGTTGATCGTGAGCCCCAGGCTTTCCAGGTGGCTGAGAAGCACTGTTCTGTGGGCGATAAGCTCTGCCTCTGACTGTGCTAGAATTAGCCAATCGTCCAAATAGTTCAGAATTCGCATTCCCTGACCTCTCAGGGGAGCGAGAGCCATGTCCATGCACTTCGTGAATGTACGGGGTGCTAGAGACAGGCCGAACGGCAGGACGGTGTATTGATATACCTGACCGTCGAAGGCAAATCTCAAGAATGGCCTGTGACGGGGTATTATCTGGATCTGAAAATACGCGTCTTTCAGATCGAGAAAGATAAACCAGTCCCTCGGGCGAATCTGCGTGAGGATCTGCCTGGTTGTGAGCATTTTGAACGGTCTTTTCATAAGAGCTTTGTTCAAATATCTCAGATCCAAAATCGGTCTGAGAGCTCCGTCCTTCTTGGGAACAAGAAATAACGGCTGTAAAAGCCCGACTCGCTCATAGAAGGGGGAAACCGGTTCTATAGCCCCTTTGCACAGAAGTGTCGCTATTTCTGCTTGAAGTAGATGTGCTACTTCCCCATTCACTCTCGTCTCGGTTCGCGCTTGAAAGCGTGGGGGCCGGCGAGCGAACTGCAGAGTATAGCCCTCTTTTACTGTGCTTAGCACCCATTCTGACGCGCCTGGAATAGCTTCCCACGCTTTCGCGTGTGCAGCCAGGGGCAGAATGGTCTCCGGGCTCTGATTGCCGCGCATCGCAGGCTCGAGAGCTCGAAACGGAGGCGCGGGCGCAGCGCGCGCGCTCTTGGTGCTTAAATACGGCGGCTCGCATGCAGCGATGGCTGGCCGTTTTACACACAGTGTCCCGGTGGCTTTGGACGGGGAACATGTAGTGTGAGGCGCGACACGCGAGAGCGGCGTCGGGGGCGAAATGTTTGTTAGTATGTGTGAGCGCTCGAGGGCGGGCACAGGACTTACATTCAAAACATGACCGGTCGTGAGAGGCCGTGTGACAGAGCGGGCAGTGAGTAGGTGTGGGCACGGGGAGGTGGACACGTGACCTACTTTTAACACTCGAGCGGCTTTTGCCTGCTTTATGAGAGTGGGCTCTGTGAGAGACACGGGATTTATAGTGCTTGTGTGCAGGGGTGAACACAGAAACGTGGGCACATTCACTGCACTTGAAACACATTCGGCGTGAGCCGTGCAACCAGACATTATGCTCTTTTTGAGATTTCTCTGGGTCGCCGTGAGAACGGCGGTTGTGCGCAGGCGAGCGGGTAGATATACCGGCTCGTTGGCTGTGAGGTAAACATCTGCAGTAGCCGTGGCAACGGGGACTGACAGAGCGTGAAGCTTTGACGGTGGTCCGGCCGCAGCAGGACTTAAACGTCTTTTCCTCCCTCGTGTTTAGACGCTCATAAATACTCGAGCACCATGAGTAGGTGTGGTGCGAGAGGCGGGTTCGCTTTCTGTATGTAAGAAAAGCTGGCCGCGAGCTCGGAGAAGCGAACAGCATAAATTTTTATCTGCCGCGAGAGCTGGGATCGAACACGGGTGTCTGGCGCGAATGCCTAAGATTCTGCCACTGAGCCACAGGGGAGAACACATTAGTTTTCGGTTAGCGCGAGCATATAAGAGAGCGACATCATGTGTCGTGTCGGCGTTTGTTTGCAGGTGTGCGTGTATTATAACAGGCTCGTTTACTGCAATAGTAATATTTCCAGCCGCCTGAACTTAAAAGGGGACTGAGAAATGTGTGAGAATTGGCGGTTGGTCCGGCCTCAGCGGGACTAAAACACTCTCTCTCTCCTCTTTTCGCCGGTGAGTGAGGCGCACGCGCTGAACGTTGCTCGTGACCGTCCGCTCTGTCATCCATTGTGAACGGCGCAATCTGCGCAGCCCAACAAGGGAGAGAGTGGGTTCGCTTTCTGTATGTAAGAAAAGCTGGCCGGGAGCTTGGAGAAGCGAACAGCATAAATGTTTATCTGCCGCGAACGAACACGGGTCTCTGGCACGAAAGCCTAAGATTCTGCCACTGAGCCACAGGGGAGAATACATTAGCTTTCGGTTAGCGCGAGCATATGAGAGCGTCATCATGTCTTGTGACGGCGTTTGCTTGCAGGCGTGCGTGTATTATAACAGGCTCGTATACTGCGATATTAACAATTCCAGTCGCCTGAACTTAAGAGGGGACTGAGAAATGTGTGAGAAATGGAGGTTGGTCCGGCCACGGCGGGACGAAAACACTCTGTTCTCCTTTCGCCGGTGAGTGACGCGCGAGGACGGAGTAGCTTTCTTGTAACGTAAAGAGAGGATGAGGCGAATGAGATAGACACCCTCCCCCTGTTCGAGCCGTGCGAGAGCCGGCGGTTGAGCGGCCGGGAGGGGGGGCGAAGGCGAGAGAGAAGCTCGAGGGAGAGGTTCCGGCGAGCTCCTCAGTGTCACATCAGTCTCCGGTGGTCTCTGCGAGCGGCGCTTCTTCCTGCGCGGCCCGGCAGAGACAGGCGGAGCGACAGCTTGGTTGAAAACTTCAAGTCGAGCCCGCAGGGTAGACATTGAGAGTTCTTCGCACTCAGGGCAGCAGCCCGCAGAGAGTGCGGTGGCAGCGAGCTCGCGGCCCAGGCAGAGAGCGCAGAAGAGGTGGCGGTCTCCATTGCTGAGCGGGGCGCGGCACGAGCCGAAGGAAAAACGAGCCATTATTAGAAAAACGCCTCGTGCTCTTTTAGAGTAATGAGAGAAAGTGTGTGTCGCAGAGCGAGCACACACAGCAGTGAAAGGATATGTCGCCGGATAGCGTAGCAGGCACGGATGGCTGAAGGCGGCGAAGGCGGCCGGCTTCCTCAGGGCTTTCTTAAGCTTGCTGGTCGCTGGTTTCAACGGCGGCGGCTCTCAAGATCCAGCGATGCGAAGAGCTTCGCTGAAGACAAGAAAATCAGATTCTCAGCCTGTGAGCCCTCCTTATATACACACTGGCCACACCCATCTTGACGGTTAGAAGGGTGTGGAGGGCGCGAAGCGCCCTCATAGGGTGTGACGTCACACAGGGCTCACTGGTAGGCTGCAGCAGTTGCCGCCGGGCAGCCAATGAGCACGCTTATGTAGCCTGCCATGGTCTGCCGGCTGCCGCACTGCGTTGACAATGAATACAAAATTAAGGATTATTTTTTGGCTTCAGATCTCGAAGAAAGAGAACTTTCCCGTAGCGTAAGCTAACTTACGCAATACGAGAGAACCTCTCGTAAGAGAACTGATAACACAGGATCATGCGGGTAACTGGTCAGCGTTTTACGCTTGCTACGAATGTATTTTCCTCATCTAAGTTTTGCGTTTGGTGAGCTAATAAAATATTAAAACTCAAATCAATATTTTATGTACAATTATTTAATTATGTCATCTGGGTATCATGGACTCACTCTCTTCATACAAGCTCAGCTGCTGTCATTTTGCAACAATTGTTTTGTACACTGTACTGGGTTATAAGATAACAAACAGGTACGATTTCAAAACAGTTTCATCTCAAATCAATATCTCTTATCCCCATAATTATTTATGTGGTGAAATACCGTGTAATAAGTGGTATGACTGTATACCGTATCCCTTAAAGGTCAATCTAGTTTGAACTTGCCGCTTGCTAGCGACAAACCTTCTCTGAGGAAGCTTTGCATTTAAAGAGATAATAAAATATTTCGACTCAGATCAATATTTCATGTCTAATTAATATTTATGTGGAAAGTAGCCATTTAATAAGCGGGATAATATAGAATAAACCCCAACAGGGTGATCAGGACCCTGACATGAAGCGGAGGGGTCTTGCATCACCCTGAAGGGATTTATTCTAGGACAACAATGCTGGCTGGATGTATTATCCTTTACATAAAGCACTTTGAATAGCAATTGTACCCAATACCCAAAAGGTACCCAATATTGCCTCATATTTATGTCACAAATTGTACTGGGGATGTGTTAAATTTATACATGATTAATGGGTCATATTATACATAATTTTCTTTCTGAGGACCATTTATATTAGTAAATGTTCATAATTTAGTTTTTTTTGTGTGTGTGTGTGTGTGTGTGTGTGTGTGTGTGTGTGTGTGTGTGTGTGTGCTCTTGAGCCTTCAGGAAACACAAAATGCTACAAGCTGTAATTTTTAAATATGTAAAATATAGTTTTTAGTGAAAAAAAAAAGAACAGCATTTGTCATATGTTCAACCTCATCGTTACTGGGTGGGCTGAATATTGAATATATATTGTTGATGTTTAATGTGGGTGGTAATGTGTTGATGTTGTGGGGTTGTAAAATATTTCAGAATTGTTGCAGCTTAGTTTGGACTGGAGACGAAGTTATAGTATGCATAGTACAATTAAATATTTTATCTCAAATGATCAAGGAAATTTGAATTCCTTATGATTTTATTATAATGGTGTAAGCTATACAGGCCATATCAGGGTTTTTTTTTTTTTCTAAATGTACATACCTTAACACAGCATATGTGCTCTCAAAATATCTCTAGGGCGGAATATATTGTGATTAAACACACCTTAACTGCCAGAGAGAGAAAGATTGTGAACTCCACAGGAATCAAGCGTCAGCAGAGGTGTGAGGGAACTGAGATCAAAGCGTGAGGGTGTTTTTGGAGAGTTCAGTTCCCATAGTGTGCTCTTTGGATCAGAGAACAATAAGTCTGGTATTTGACATGCCAACACATGTGAAGGTCAACCAGTAGGAAACAACAAACAAGAGTGTAAAAACAGAAGAACTACTGAAATTCAAAATTGCATGACTTTAGGCACATAATCATTAACAAATAAGGTAACAAATAAAGGTAAAAAAAAAAAGTATATTATGTTAAATACAATTTAAGATCTATTCAAGTATAAATGTCATGGTTCTGCCTTCTTGTCCTTGATTTTCCCTAGTCTTGAGGCAGGATCATGACAGACCCATGTTTTGTGTACAAGCACATGGCCATTTGTTTGGGCCATGTGCTTGTGTTGTCTCGTTACTTAACCCCGCCCCCTTGTTATCCTCGTTTTGTCATTATTGCTTTACCTGTGTCACCTGTTATGTTATCATTAGTCTCCCTATTTAGTCCCCTTGTGTTTGCTGTCCAGTGCCGGTTCATTATTACACATTATGATTCATTGTGAAACCTTGTTGAGCTCTGTGAGTACCCTGTCAAGATTATCGTCTTAAGAAAGTTCTGATTTTGAATTAGCTGTTTGTTTATCGTCTAGTTATATGTCAAGTCATAGTCTAGTGTAGTCACTCCTTGTCTTGTCCATGTTTTGCCCCCTCGTGGGTTTTGTTTTCCCCATTATTGTCATCAATAAACCTTGTGTGTAGTGCATTCTGTCTGCGCTTGGGTTCATCTCTGCATCCTCATAACAGAATGAACCGGCCAACAAGGAACCCAGCAGACAGTATGTCCTCTTTTGTTGAGCATAACCCGGACGACCTTGCACAATGGTGGTTGAGGACTATTTCCGATGCAAGGAATGGCAAGCTGCCCATTCCTCCCCAGGGAGAGCGGTTTCTGAAGGAGTATGCCCGGGTCGCGAACGAGAGGAGGCTGTTCCTACCTGATATCATCCTCAACCGCTACCTCATTGCGGGTCTCAACGCTCCTCCACCCCTGGCAGAACGGGAGAAGCTGGTCTGCTGCTCGTTTGGTGATATGGTGGATTGCTTGTTGCAGAGGGAGTCGTGGGGTTCCACCTTGTTGTCACCATCACCCAAGCTGTCAGTGATCCCAGAGGGTTGTGTCCTGGCTGTGGTTACCCAGGGGAATCAAGCTGGCTCCACTTCCACACCTGAGGCATCAGTCGTACCCGAAAGTCTCCTCGGCAAGCGAGGGAGACGGACCTCATGGGAGTCGGCATCAGAGTCCTCTGCGACGGAATCAGCCCTGTCAGAGACTGTCCTTCATGCCCCAGTCACCGCTCCTGTTGAGCTTCCCCAACCAGTCGCTAGTCCAACCATGGCATCTGCTCCATGGCCAAGGAGAAAGAAGAGGAAGGGAGCCTCCAATCCTCTGTCTCTGTCTGTCCCTGAGCTCGCTCATACTGAAAGCGCTGTCCCAGAGTCTACTGCTATGGATAGCGCTGTTCCAGAGTCCGCTGCATCAGAAAGCGCTGTCCTAGAGCCTGCTGCTACGGATGGTGCTGTCCCGGAGTCCGCTGCTGCTGAGGGTGCTGTCCAAGAGCCCGCTGCAACTGAAAGCACGGTCTCAGAGCCCGCTGCAACCGAAGGTACTGTTCCTGAATTGGCTGCTGAGGGTGCGGTTCCAGAGTCTGCAGCAGTGAGCGCTGTTCCCGAGCCTGCAGTCGTGAGTGCTGCAGAGAGGGCAGCGGCCGATTCCGCTGCTGAGGCTGTTTTGCGCTCCGTTTCAGCTAGTCAAGAGATGCCGATCGTCATTCCTGCAAGAACCCTGTCAGAGTACTTATCCCATCTTGTCAAGATTCTAGAAGTCCCTGTCAGTCCTGCATTGTCCCCAGACCCTGTGCCCAGGCCGGCTGCAGAGAGCGCTGATCCCAGGCCGGCTGCAGAGAGCGCTGATCCCAGGCCGGCTGCAGAGAGCTCTATTCCAGCGTCAGCTACTATCAACGCCACTACAGAATCGGAGATGGGGAGCGTTGATTCCTATTCTACTTTGGGGAGCGTTGATTCCTGGTCTGTTTCTGCGAGCCCGGCACCTTCTCCCACTCCACAGTTGCCTGCTGTACCCCCCGTCATGATTCCTGTCCTGTCACCCACTGTACCCCCTGTTTCTGTTCCTGTTGCGGTTTCCATCCCTTTCAAGCCACCGTATGTTTCCCCGGTTACCCCTGTCTCCACTAAACCCCGGACTGTTTCCCCCAAGACTTTTCCTCATGTGTCCCCATCCAAGTCTGCCCGGATTCGTCGTCCTCAGCCCTCGTCCCGAAAAACCAAGACCCCCAGTCCACCCATCCACCCTGGACTATCCCCCATGAACTCTTCTGTTCCTCCGCCCCCCCTCCCGTGTTTGTTATTTTTATTGTTGCATCCCAACCCTGTTGTCGTGTTTTTGTGTCTGCCGCTACTATTTGTCATGTTTTGTTGGTTTGGGTCTGTGTCACAGTCTGTCATGTCCAGTGTTTGATGTTCCCTTGAGGAGCGTCTGGAAGCCGCTCCTTAAGGGAGGGGTTCTGTCATGGTTCTGCCTCCTTGTCCTTTTTTTTTTTTTTCCCTAGTCTTGAGGCAGGATCATGACAGACCCATGTTTTGTGTACAAGCACATGGCCATTTGTTTGGGCCATGTGCTTGTGTTGTCTCGTTACTTAACCCCGCCCCCTTGTTATCCTCATTTTGTCATTATTGCTTTACGTGTCACCTGTTATGTTATCATTAGTCTCCCTATTTAGTCCCCTTGTGTTTGCTGTCCTGTGCCGGTTCATTATTACACATTATGATTCATTGTGAAACCTTGAGCTCTGAGTACCCTGTCAAGATTATCGTCTTAAAGTTCTGATTTTGAATTAGCTGTTTATCGTCTAGTTATGTCAAGTCATAGTCTAGTGTAGTCACTCCTTGTCTTGTCCATGTTTTGCCCCCTCGTGGGTTTTGTTTTCCCCATTATTGTCATCAATAAACCTTGTGTGTAGTGCATTCTGTCTGCGCTTGGGTTCATCTCTGCATCCTCATAACAATGAAGCAGACAAGCATTCTAAAGGGTTTAAAAAAGTTAATCATTTTATTTTTATTAATGTTGGCATGAAACAAGTCTTTTCTTCCCTATTGTGACATATATATATATATATATAATGAAACGCTTTCTCAAACAAGAAAAAAATTAGGATGCCAGTAAACGTCATCAGAGATGTTGTTACAAGGGGGTTGGGGGAGGTTGTCCATTTTGATTTCATGATGACTTTAAAGCAAATACAAATTGTCTACATTGTCTTATTTAGGTGTTATTACTATTCTAAGCAGAATAACTTCTAGTTAATAAGCCCATGAGGGCTGGGCACCATGGTGTTTGACACTTAAATAAATCAAAATCTAATTGCTGTAACGTAGCTTATACAAACCTAATTCATGTAGGACAACTCAGCCCTATATGAACAATAACTTTACATAAGTAAGTCCTTACCAAAAATTCTCATGCAAGTACCAAGCAAAAATCACCACATTTTAACTAGTTATGATACAAGTAATTTGATTTAACTATGCACAGAAAAAGTTGGTAAGTGTTTTATCAGACCAACTTTCATGCCCTAATAGGCTAGTTAAGTCTTATGGTAACACAGCAGGTGACAGATGATTTAAAATGTCTCTTCACGGTGCCATGCTCCTGACTGCTAGGTGCAGTAAATGCATTAGTGTAAACACATTTTTTGTTCCTTTTAGCAAACTGAGTGTCAAATGACCTTGTCATTTGACAAGGACTTTTCACTGGCTAACATCACTGGCTTAGCTTACATACTTCTGGCTACATGCCAACCATTATTCTTTATATGTATATTAAACATATCAAAGTTAAATATGCAGCTTCTGTTTGTAATTCATGTCTTACTCGCACTACCAGATGCCCCTTTTCCATAGGATCGGTACTAGTGCCAGAGCCAGTGGCCAATTTGGCTCTGTTATGTGCATTTCTCCCAAATAAAATGCAGTTCTGGGCCAGAAGATTTGGCTCTGTACCTGTACCCTTAAACTGTGGGATGGGATAATGTCCTCACTGTAAAGTTACAGTCTGCTAGAATAATGCAAAACAAAAATAGTTCACACCAAACCAACTCATTTATAATCAATGAAGCTGTCTAAATTAGTGACTGATGCAGCATGTTGTGGAGCTTTACAAGGTTTACGTTGACAGCCACTCGATTCCTATTTTTGTCTCACTGCACAGCTACTCCAGCCACTTTATTTTCCCTGTCTGTCTATAATAAACTGATTTTATATTAAATATCATATGAATTGATTGCTGTTATGAATTTTGTTATATATTTCAATACTTAAATCATCAGTGGTTACATCAGTGGTTCTCAAACTTTTTAACATCCTCCTGCTGCGTACCCCTCTCTTCCACTACAATCACACCTTTTTGATTAAGGGACACTATTTGTCCCCTTTAAATCGATTTGTTATAATGTTTTAGCTCATCAATGTGTATTCTTAAGACGCAAAACCTACACAAAAATACAGTGAAGAAGAAATGTAATCTGGGAAAATAGTATAGTAACATGGCAATTTCCCTCATTATTCATCTCACAAATAGGTTTGTCATATCAAATGTTTGCCAGTTCTTAGCGCAATGGATAAACCAGTTTTCTAAGCTCTTATCTCATAATCTCTGCTCATGTATTAACACACATCCTAACGTGGCCTTTCTGAGACAGACAGAGAGCTCACTTGTGTATTATGGCTGTTTTCATGTTGCATACTGTTTCGTATGGACTAAATTTGTGTCTACTTTTAAAAAGAACCAGGCCGTCTAGAAGCAAGGAATCAAACAATTCCACATGCTTTCCCTTCCCTTCTCCAAGATAAGGGATGAATCATGCAGAGGCGATGGAAACAGGCTGTGGTGCATCTTGGGAAGACAGATAGGACAGCCGAGGTTAAACACAGTGATTAATCAAAGCCACAACTGGTTGAAAGCAGATAGCCACTTTTTTCCGTGAGTGGAGATTTGTTTCATTTTTCTAACGCATCTCATGTCTCCATATTTATTTAAAGCTTTGCATTTCTTAAACCACAGCTATCAACAGCCAACTGCAAATTCTGAGCGAGTCACTGAAGAGCTCAGTGAGGATACAGAACACAAGCTGACCCATCACTCAAAGGAAGACGAAAAAGGGGACAGAGAGAGGGAAAGACAGATGGAGGGGGTAGCAAAATAGCAGTAAAGAGAGAAAAAATTGCTAAACATTTGCTGTATTTCTTCAATATTAAGGCCCAAACACACCTTCATTCTATGCAAATGAGGCTGATAAAGATAGAAAATTCAGCAATCTTTGCTTTGCCCAATTAACTTTATGTTACTGGTCACAAAAAGCTTGTGTTAACAGAGTTTTACTTAAAAGGATTTCTGTTTTCTATTGATCATGGCAGCAGTAACAGCAGAAAGCAGTAAAAATAAGCAGTAACAATGAGAATACAGTACTGTGCATAAGTCTTAGGCACGTTTTTTTGGATTTCTTGCCTGTCCCATGGATTACTCTTGTGCCTCTGACCCCTGCCTGTTTTGTTTTGTTTGTTTGTTTGGACTGTCTTTCTGTGCTTGACCCTCTGCTTGTTGGATTACGATTCTGGAAAACCCCTTTCATAAAAGCTGCATTTGGATCCTCTACCCTCGTGTCTCAGAGCGGTTCGTAACAGAAACACAGTTGTTGTTTTTTTCCCCACAAATTGTGCTTGCAAATTGTATAATATCCAAGGTAAACATTTCTAGTAATTGTGCAGTTAATTGTTCTCATACTGTATTTTCAGATTTGGAATATATTCTCTACCCAAATGTGTCACTAATAAAACACAATAAAAATTATTTAAAGAGAAGGCTTAACCTTTTAAGATTTTGTTTACATCTATCCTTGTATATATATATATATATATATATATATATATATATATATATATATATATATATATATATATTAAGGTGGCCCTTATTTTTCAAGTTTTGATTTATAATTGTCTGACCCCCTCAAGTTGTTCCAATACATGAAAAAATAATTCAGGCAAAATATGAGCTCATTTGAACAATATTTAGAGGTGGCTCGATGACGTTGAAATTTTGTATAATCAGTTATTATGCTCAATTTGTGATAATTACCACTTGCCTAATTTTATCTCAACTATTTAAATTACATACTTGCTTATTTAATGGCAATTCTGAATTTACACCTATTTTGCACAAAATATATTCTATGCATTTCTTGCAGAAGCATAAATTGTGTTAACGACGGGCTAACGAAGCCACTTTCACAGAAATGCGTGGTGTTAAGAAACTCTGAACTATTGACTTTGAACTGTGCAAAGTAGCGTTTTATGACAGACTAATTGTAAAATAATTTTTTGCAGCTTAGATCATTTCTATGAGGTGTCCAGAACAACATACTAAGTCCTAAGAAATCCTAGTTGAGGAAATATGTTAAATTCTCATCAATCCGAGATGTGTGCCAATAAGGCCAGGCAACAATACACCCCAATGGGGCTATTATTTCCTTTACTCCTATCAAAATGAAACTTTACACAATGAAAGTACCCACGAAAAGTAATTTTTTTTTGTATTACAAGTTTCTTTGAAAATTCATTTTAATATGCAAATGAGCTATACACTAATCGAATATGCCCAAAATACACCCAAATAGGCTTAATTTTTTCCTTTACTCCTACCACAATAAAACTTTACATAGTAAAAGTATACATGAATAGTAACTTTTTTTTGTATTACAAGTTTCTTTTGAAATGAATTTGAATATGCACATGAGTGCCACACTTACTGTATGTCCTAATTTGCATATAGGCAGAAACACCATTCATATGTATGACAAATACATCGGCCCGATCTTCATCCAATCATCCTACTGCCAATGGGTGATGGCAATGCTGCTTTTAGACTGGCCTCTAACCTGAAAACTGCCTGGCTTGGTAGTACCTGCCAGGGGTATAACCCCCTCCTGTATAGTCTTCAGGGTCGGTAACAAAAAGGGTTCTTTTTGGTGTTTTTTCTTTTTTTTCTTTAACTAACCTAGATATTGCTGTTGCTAGCTTCTCATAACACTGCAAAGCTACTTTACAAACGGTGGAAGTCTGATGTGTGGCCCGCCTGGTCTGAAATACTTGCTAACTACAAAAAGAGAAGCAGTTTTGGTGTCTGGCAAAATTATTTTAAAGAGCTGGAATGTCTGGAAAGTGTGTCTATCTGGTTTTTCATCTGTCTTCTGTGTGAGAGTGAATCGTTTAGTTGGTAAGAATGACTTCTGCCTGTAATCTCGTAATCTTACCAACAATACCAATCATTTGTAAATCTACCAGCCCAAAATTTAATCTCACCACGTTACTAATGACTAAGATGGCTATTCTGACTTTCTTCTGATGTTATCTGTGGGGGAATGTCATTAGGTAAGGCTTGTTCGCCAAAAAAAAAAAAAAAAAGAATTTAGAAAGCAACTGGAGGCAAGATTGTGCAATCAATTCTTAAGGTCAATATAAGTCTTTTTGTGGCAAGTGACCCAGGTATGTGTGGCAAGTGACTTCAAATTTACCGTGTTTATGCATAGGTTACCTTACTGAATGGACATGAATGTGTTAGTTATTTGGCCCCTGTTTTTTCTACTTGTGATTTTATGGTTTCTTGGCCATAAGTCAATTAGGCCTAGTGTTGAGCTCATTTGCATATTTAAAATAGATTTTTCAAAGAAACTTATAAAAAAAAAAGTTACTTTTCATGTATACTTTCACTGTGTAAAGTTTTATTGTGGTAGGAGTAAAGGAAAAAATTAAGCCTATGCGGGTGTATTTTGGGTTGCCTATATTCGATTCGTGTATAGCTCATTTGCATATTAAAATGAATTTTCAAAGAAACTTGTAATACAAAAATTTTTACTTTTCGTGGGTACTTTCATTGGGTAAAGTTTCATTTTGATAGGAGTAAAGGAAAAAATAGCCCCATTTGGGTGTATTGTTGCCTGGCCTTATTGGCACACATCTTGGATTGATGAGAATTTAACATATTTCCTCAACTAGGATTTCTTAGGACTTTTAGTATGTTTTTCTGGACACCTCATAGAAATTATCTAAGCTGCAAAAAAATTATTTTACAATTAGTTCTATTTTGGGCTCCAAAATGAGTTACTTTGCCTGGACTACCTGTTAAAAGATGCGTATCATCAGTTATCTTACAATAGTCAAATGTATGTTGTGTAAGATATATTTGGTTAAATAATTATTATTGTACTCACATTGAACTGTGATCAAGTAATAGGCTATGTGATTTGATGCATTCTGCAAACTGTGTATAGTATTGAATACAATGCTCAATGCTAAACGTTTTAGAATGAAGAATTTTGCTGACTTGTAGAATTGCCTACAAAAACAGCGAACTTTGATGTGCTTGAGCTACCTCTAAATATTAATATTTTTGCCCCATTTTTTTTCTGGGGTGTTTTTTGCATAAATGGAACAAATCTAGGGGGTCAGGCTGCAGATAAATGGAAAAAAAAATTTTTCGTACACTTAAGGGCCACCCTAATATATATATATATATATATATATATTGTTTTTTTGTTTTGTTTTTTTTTGCTATTTTATTAAAAAGGTTATACAATTACAACAACAATTAAAATTAAAAACAATATTTCCAGTGTAATCTTTCTTTGTAAAAACTAAAGTATACATTTTATCATACGTATTTCAAAGTTAAGGATTCATTAGTTTGAATATAGCCTACATTGGAACAAACACTATAATAACATCTTAGTTGATGACTTTATTTTTGACAAAACATAGTATATATATATTTAACATATGAGCAGAAATTGGCAACATTATAAGCTTATTTGATGTGGCAGTATTTTACAGTAAAAACTTTATAATCTATCCGATTTTTGTAGTCGATTTTTACTCATCTCAGTATAGCAATAGAGTTTGGTAAAAGCTGTTCATTCATTCACACACAAAAACGTGATTCATTTTGAAACAGTATTTGTGCCAGCTGTAGTAGCTACACAACAGCGCGCATCTGTGCGTTCATTCATTCACACACAGAAACGCGATTCATATTTAAACAGTCTTTTTGCGTGTACAGACACTATTGCGATTAGAACAAAGCAAATATAGAACTGACCTATTCCTCAGCCGGATCCGTTGCTCCTCGAAATTAAACTTCCAGCACTGCTGAGGTAAATTTTCCAGGATTATTATTAAGATAGTATTATTCCTCACATCGTCGTAAAGTACATGACTCTGAAAGTCAACTCGCGGTGTGTGTTATCCAGCTGATGTGGGCGTTTCACAGGTTTGCATGGATCGCCTCAGATCATTTGCATTTGAATAGCGCGCACTCTCCATGGGCGGGGTCACATTAAAACATAATGAGCTGAGATGAGAACGACTGACATCTCTCTCTTTTCATACATATTACATAAACTGTGAATATTTGTTTTTTATAAAAAAATATTTCATTTAAAAGAAGAGAATTCAAGCTTCATGCCTGTGTGTCTGTATGCCTGTTTGACTGAGTATTCGCTGAGTTACAGTTCATTTTCGGAAGCGTTTCAGAATGGAATTCACTGACAGAGAGGAAGCAGAACTCGCATCATGTTTATTTTTCTTTATTTGGCAAAAAGCACATCACTTTGTTTTTATTGTGAGTATACACAAAAAAATACACACTTAACCCTCTGGGGTCTAAGGTGTTTTTGGGGTCCTTGAGATGTTCTGACATGCCCTGACATTTGTGCTTTTTTCAGTTGCTTATAAACATATTAATGGCAAAGGTGTTTGTATTTTTGAGAGAATAATGTTTATGCATGGTTATTGAAAAAACTAAAAACTAAAGTTTCTGAAATAAGGCCACAAAACACATACTAAATATGTGTCAATAAGACTTTTGACTAATGGATGTTGTCACCTAGAGTTTTTTCTTCAAAATGATGTGAAAATCATCCTGCCTAATCTTTCACATAACACAATACATTGATTTAAATTTTGCAAAACACTTTCTGTTTGGAAAGGCAATATGCGAGTGGGCGTCAATGATCCAACACCATCATGCATATTTAGTGGTTCGCACCTGAGGAGACAATGGGGACCGCATACTTAATGAGCCATTCATTCAGGTGTGTCACTGAGCCACAAGAAAGAATGCAAGAGCAACAGTTGGAAGCATCTCAATTTTTTTTTATTTTTCCCACAAATTGTGCTTGCAAATTGGCCTATAATATCCAAGGAAAACATGTCTAGTAATTGTGCAGTTAATTCTCATACTGTATTTTCAGTTTTGGAATATTTATCCTCTCCCCAAATTTGTCACTAATAAAACACAATAAAAATTATTTAAAGAAAAGGCTTATATTTACCTTTTAATAGTTTGTTTACATCTACCTTGTAAATATATTTTTTTTATTAAAAAGGTTACAATTACAACAACAATTCAAGTGTAATCTTTCTTTGTAAAAACTAAAGTATACATTTTATCATACATATTTCAAAGTTAAGGATTCATTACTTGAATATAGGATTCATTATATGAATATATTGGAATAAACACTATAATATATTATTTGATTACTTTATTTTTGACAAAACATACTATATTTAACATATGAGCAAAAATTGGCAAACAAAAGCTTATTTGAGGTGGCAGATATTTTACAGTAAAAATTTATAATCTATCCAAAACTAATCAATGAAATGTTGTCTTTCATATGTCTGTAACGTAGGTCTTTCGTTTTTATTATAAGAAATATAAATGTTAATTTGCAGTTTAATACGTTGCTTATACAAATACATTTTATTTCAACATATTTCAGTCGATTTTTACTCAGTATAGCAATACAGTTTGCTAAAAGCGAAACATTCATTCACACACAGAAACGCGATTCAAATTTAAACCGTCTTTTTGCCAGTTGTGGTAAACAGCGCGCATCTCTGCCGTTCATTCATTCACACACAGAAACGCGATTCACTTGAGAATAAAAAAAAAACTTGCTACAGTATTCCTCAGCTCAGCGGCATCCGTTGCTCCTCGAAATACCTGCACTTCTGATGTACATTTTCCATTATTATTATTACGATAGTATTATTCCTCACAGCGCTGCGAGACGTTGTAAACAAGTACAATGTGTTTTCTCGAGCTGATATGTGGGCGTTCACAGGTTTGCGTGGATCGCCTCAGATCATTTGCGTTTGAATAGCGCGCGCTTTCCGTGGGCGGGGTCACGTTAAAAATAATTAGCTGAGATGAGAACGACTGACATCTCTCTCTTTTCATACAGATTGCATAAACTGAGAATATTTGTTTTTTATAAAAATTACTTAATTTAAAAGAAGAGAATTCAAGCTTCATGCCTGTGTGCCTGTGTGACTGTTTGACTGAGTATTCGTTATGGTTATATAGTTATGGTTCATTTTCAGACGCGTTTCAGAATGGACTTCACTGACAGAGAGAAGGCAGAACTCGCTTTGTGTTTATTTTTCTTTATTTGGCAAAAAGCACAACACTTTGTTTTTATTGTGAGTATACACAAAAAAAATACACACTTAACAGGATCGATTGATGTATGAAACTCCTGTGGAAAATCAAAGTCAACAGAGTATTTATGAGTCTCTTTTACACTGATAAAAAAAAGCGAGCTGGTATCGCTGGCGATACCGCCGACCCCAGGGGGTTAACAGGATCGATTGATGTATGAAACTTGTATGCAAGATCAAAGTCAACAAGTATTTTGAGTCTCTTTTGCACTGATAAGAAAAAAAGCGAGCCTATCGCGCCGGCGCGATTGTCGACCCCAGGGGGTTAAGTTCAGGTAGCTTTGCAAGTAGGTTTCTTCAAGCATCTTGGAGATGTTGCCACAGTTCTTCTGGATTTAGTCTGTCTTGGGTTTTTGTTTTTTTGAGTTTGTACCGCATCGCCACAAAAATGTCGAAGGGGAGAACTCTCTATTACTCTCTGTTTTAATTTGAACTCTGAGGTAGAAAGTAGATACCAGAGTCTAAAACCAGTCTGTAAGATGGAGAATTTTGTGTGCATATTACATTCAGCACAGATTTTTTGGTATTTTTGTACCGTTACCTGATTTGCATAATTCATTTAATGAATCGCGTGCAATAACAATGCAGACAGTGTGCGCAAATAAATGACGCTATCAGCAGGCGCAGTTCATTCTTAGTGGATTTTCCCTGAGAGGTTTAATGATTAGGGAGATGGAGAAATTTAGTGGATAAACAGATGAGAGAGAGAGAGAGAGGCAGGGTGGGAGGGAGAGAGAGGGATAGAGGGAGAGAGGCAGGGAAGGAGGGAGGGAGGGAGAGAGAGGGATAGTTGGAGGGAAAGAGAGAAAGAGGAAGGAAGGAAGGGGGAAGAGAAACCCAGTTCTTCCTGGATAAGACCAAAAATGAAAAGAATGATGGAGCCTAAATGAAATGCCACTCCGGGTAAGGAGAAAAAAGCACAGCGAGAAAGCAGGTCAGCTGTATTGCTGGGGATGTTCGTGAGTGACTTTGCCCTCAGGTGCAAGTCAGAGTGCTTTCTCTTCAGCTTTTCTTTCTTTCTTTCTTTCTTTCTTTCTTTCTTTCTTAATCTTCGCTTTGGCACATAATCTCACCTATTCAATATAAAAAATGTCATGAGTTCTACTTTTAAACATGAAACAGTACACTGTTAACCCTTGCTGTAAAAAAGGCCAAATTTTGACAGTATCATACCATTTTCCATTAAAACAGTAATATACCGTAGAAAACAATGCATTCTGGTTTATATTTGTCGTTTTGGGGACATTCAGAGGCAATTTTTTTTCAAATCACACCCTATACCCTCATTCACTATTCCCTACATTAGTTCTCTAATATAGTCCACTTGAATGAAAAGTAGTGAGTGAATTCAGACACTGAACACCTGATAAGCAGAATCACTGAAGGACAAAGAAACAAGAACAACAACAAAAAGAGAAACACAAGAACTACTACTAACATCCAGCCACACTGAGTATGAAAACAGTTTACAAACCAGTTAAACATTATTTCTTTCATACATGTACAAAAGTTATTTTTGGGAATTAACAGATATTTAGTTGTTGATGTTTTATTGAATATAAGAAAGTTTGTAGTCACCATGATGGAGATCAGTATTTGCTTTAGTTGGTCTCTTGACACTTGACTTTTTACCTTTAGTTTCTCTCTGGCTGCTGTAACTGTGAGTTTATAAAGCACATTTGTTATGGCAAAAAAAAAGTCAAGAAGAAGTTGATCAGGTGTTTTTGGCTGTTGTGATGATGCCATAATCATCCTGGACATGTCTGATTCTCTGATCTCATCCTGTATGTAAGCTCTGAATTTATTGGTATTTAATATTTATCATATATCTGTGAATCTACAACATGAAATCCAACAATGTTTCTGTAATCAGTCTTTCTGAAGGATATTAAAATAATATAGTGCATTAAAACATTTTGAACTCCTTCTTGACTTAGACACACACAGACATCAACAATCAGCACATGAATCTAAACAATGGTGACAATCAAAAGTTTCATGTAGCAATGCATGTTGGGTTCTTACATTTACATTTATTCATTTAGCAGACGCTTTTATCCAAAGCGACTTACAAATGAGAACAATAGAAGCAGTTAAACTAACAGTAGGACAACAAAATGCAAGTGCTATGACCCTTCTCAGTTTAATCTAACGCAGAAGGTTTTTTTTTTTTTTTTTTTTTTTCGTCTTCAGCCGTTTCTTAAAAGTGGCTATGGACTCAGCCGCTCTGGTTGAGTTAGGCAGATCATTCCACCAGCAGGGAACAGTCATGGTAAAGGTCCGAGAAAGAGATTTTGTGCCTCTTGTAGAGATGGCACTACAAGACGCCGTTCACTTGCAGAGCGCAAGTTCCTGGATGGCACGTAAGTCTGAAGTAAAGAGTTAAAGTAAAAGGGAGCAGAACCAGTGGATGTTCTGTAGGCAAATGTCAGTGACTTGAATTTGATGCGAGCGGCAACTGGCAACCAGTGCAGTTTTGTGAGGAGAGGAGTGACGTGTGCCCTTTTCGGCTCGTTAAAGACCACTCTAGCTGCGGCGTTCTGGATCAGTTGCAGAGGTTTGACTGTGCAAGCTGGAAGACCGGCCAGGAGAACGTTACAATAGTCAAGTCTGGATAAAACAAGCGCTTGGACAAGGAGTTGAGTAGCATGTTCTGATAGGAAGGGTCTGATCCTCCTAATGTTGTACAAGGCAAATCTACATGACCGGGCAGTTCTAGCAATGTGGTCTGTGAAGTTCAATTGATCATCAATTACCACACCAAGGTTCCTGGCTGACCTAGATGGAGTTATGGATAACGAGTCTAGCTGAATGGTGAAGTTGTGGTGAAGTGTTGGGTTGGCCGGGACCACGAGCAGCTCTGTCTTCGCAAGGTTTAGTTGAAGGTGGTGGTCCTTCATCCAGCCAGAAATGTCTGTCAGGCAGGCTGAGATGCGAGCAGCTACCGTCGGATCGTCAGGCTGGAATGAGAGGTAGAGTTGTGTGTCATCAGCGTAGCAATGATAGGAAAAGCCATGTTTCTGAATCACAGATCCTAGTGATGTCATGTAGATGGAAAAGAGAAGCGGTCCCAGCACTGAGCCCTGAGGCACTCCAGTAGCTAGATGTTGTGTCTTAGACACCTCACCCCTCCACGATACCCTAAAGGACCTACCTGAGAGGTAAGACTTGGGAGTGCGGTTCCCGAGATGCCCTTCATCTTTAGGATTGACAGGAGGATCTGGTGGTTAACTGTGTCAAAGGCAGCAGACAGATCCAGCAGGATGAGAACTGAGGATTTGGAGGCTGCTCTTGCCAGTCTCAGAGCTTCAATTACTGAGAGCAGGGCAGTCTCAGTTGAGTGTCCGCTTTTGACACCAGATTGATTGTTGTCCAAGAGGTTGTTCTGTGTAAGGAAGGAAGAGATCTGGTTGAAAACAACTCGTTCAAGTGTTTTCGCGACGAATGGAAGGAGAGATACCGGTCTGTAATTCTCCAGATGTGCTGGATTTAGAGTGGGTTTCTTAAGCAGTGGGGTTACACGAGCCTGCTTAACCCTCTGGGGACCACAAACGCGCCCGCGCGTTTTGCTCGTTTTTTTTTTTTAGCAATGAAAATAAACACTAAATGCTCTGTTAATTTTGATCTTTCATTTTCGTGTAATACATCAATCGATCCTGTTCAGTTTCTATTTTTTTTCTGTATACTCACAATAAAAATAAAGTGTTTTGCTTTTTGACAAATAAAGAAAAATTAACATGATGCGATTTCTGCCTTCTCTCTGTCAGTAAACTCCCATTTGAAACGCGTTCGAAAATGATCTATAACTCCGCGAAAATTCAGTCAAACAGGCAAACAGACCCACGGGCATAAAGCTTGAGATCGCATCTTTTAAATGAAGTCATTTATATAAAAAACAAATATTATCAGCTTCTGTAATCTGTATAAAAAGAGAGCGACTCCTGTCGAGCTCATTACGAGCTAATTCACTGTAATGTGACCACTCCCCGGAGAGCGCGTGCTATTCAAACGCAAATTCTGAGAACTATTTCAGAGCTGTGAAACGCCCACATCAGCTGTAAACAAAGCGCCGCGAGTGAGGCATAATATAGCCTACCTTATGGAGAAAAGTTTCCTCAGAACAGTGCTGATATGAGGAGCAATATCTCCTGATATGAGGAGCAGATTCCGCTGAGGAGTGAGGTAGGCTGTTTTCTTTTCTCACGTGTGGAATAACGTTATGGAATAACGTTAGTGTAGGCCTATGTAAACCGCAAAAAGATGAATCGCATTTCTATAATATGACTCGCCTTTCTGTGAGATGAATGAAGGGGACATATTTGTAAAGACTGTTTAGCCTAAATATGAATCGCGCGTCTGTGTGTGAAAGAATAAACTGCTTTGCTATAGCCTACTGAGATGAGTAAAAATCGACTGGAATATGTTGAAATAAAATGTATTTGTATAAGCAACATATTAAACTGCAAAAAAAAATACTATTTTTGTCAAAAATAAATTCATAGACTAAGATGTTAGATGTTCCAATGTTGGCTATATTCAAACTAATGAATACATATGATAAAATGTAGGCCTATAATCTTTTTTTTTTTTTTTTTTTTACAAAGAAAGAGTACACTTGAAATATTGTTGAAATTGTAGTTATTGTTGTAATTGTAACATTTTTAATAAAATAGCAAAACATATTTACAAGAGAGATGTAAGCGAAATCTTAAATGGTCAATATAAGTCTTCTTCTAAATACATCTTTTGTCCTTGCATTGTGGCTCAGTCAGTGTCACACCTGAATGAATGGCTCATTATGCAGAGTGGGTGGGACATGGTAATCTAAGGTGTAAACTACTCCTCCCCCTCGCATATTGGCTTTCCAAGCAAAACCTGTTTTACACCATTTAAATCAATGTATTTTTTTTGTGAACGATAAAGCAAGACTATTTTCACATAATTTTGAAGCTAGAACTCAAAGGGACAACATCCATTAGTCAAAAGTCTTGTGGACACATATTTAATATGTGTTTTGTGGTCTTAATTCAGCAACTTTCATTTTAATTTTTTCCAATAACCACGCATAAACATTATTCTCTTAAAAATACAAACATCTACATACACGTTGCTCGCATATTATGGTAGCCCTGTTTGTGCTATATAGAGTGAATTTACACCTTTGCCATTAACATGTTTATAAATAACTGAAAAAAGCACAAATGTCAAGGCATGTCAGAACATCTCAAGGACCCCAAAAACAGCTTGGTCCCCAGAGGGTTAAATGCTGTGGGAAAGGTACCAGTGTGAAGAGAGGTGTTTATGATGTGTGTGAGTGTGGGTACAACCGAGGATGAAATGGCTTGAAGTAGGTTAGTGGGAATAGGATCAAGCGGACAGGTGGTAGGGAAGACTGGAAAGGAGGAGATTGGAGACTTCAGCCTCTGAGAGTAGAGAGAAGGAGGGTAGAGAGTGTGTGTTAGCTGGAAAAGTGTGTGTGTCAGTTTGTGGGTTGGTAAATTGGCCGCTGATGGAGGTTGTTTTATTTATAAAGAATGTAGCAAAATCGTCAGCTTTTAGTGTTGATGGAGGAGGAGGAGGAGGAGGAGGGTTGAGAAGAGAGGAGAAGGTTTTGAAAAGCATGCGAGAGTCTGAAGAATTGTTAATTTTGTTGTGATAGGTTCTAGTATAAAACTCCCAGCATGCACTGCTGCATAAATAAAAAAAATAAAAAATGATTGCCACCATTGTTGAGAGACGTGCTGATTTCTGATATCTCTGTGCTTCTTCAAAATAGTGTAGCTCTGTTCCTTTTTGGTTGTGAATGATGAAAAATTTTTGGTTGTAAAAGAAATTGGTCATTGTAACTCATTGCTGTAGTTTCACAGTGGTGGTAATGTAACACTTTTGATACAAGATTAAACTCTGAATGAGATTAGTGAATGAACACGCTATATGATGATTTTGTCATTATAATCAATATAATAAACTGCATTCACAAACCATGTGTGTGTGCACAAGTGTGGCTTGCAAAAACAGTGCAAGCAGCAAGAAACAAACTAATGTTAAAAAGTCAAGGGTCAGCATCACAACTAAAGCAAACACTGATCTCCACAATGGCAACTTCAAACCAAACATTTTCAATTAAACATCTCAATAATATATTCTGTAGATGTGTGACAGAAATAAAGGAATACTGGTTAATAAAAAGTGTAATAATGTGTAATGGCTGGAAATCAGTTATAGCTCTTGTTGTTCTTCTTTCCTTCAGTGATTCTGCTTGTTAACAGCAGGTGTTCATCACTAATGCTCAACAATCACTAACATAATCACTTAATTATCTCATTGCAACACTGCGTCAATGTTACTTTTTACTCTTTGTAGTGTGGATTTTCCTGTGGGATTGAAAGGGTTAACAGTGTAAAAGACACACCCACGAAATGTATTTTAACAGTAATAAACGTACTCGGTTACTAACGTAACCTCGGTTCTCTCTAGAAGAGGGAACGAGTACTGCGTAATATCTTACACTATGGGGAAATCTCTTTTCCGCGAGATACTGAAGCCAAAAAATTATCCTTAATTTTGTAATAATGTAAAACGCTATGCGGCAGCATGCAGACATAGGCGAGACTGCTCGCGCGCCTATTGGCTGCCCTGCGGCAACTGCAGCAGCCTATCGAGAGAGGCCCCCGTGACGTCAGATCCAATGGGGGCGCTTCGCGCCCACTACGTCACGTCCCGCCGAAACTCACGTGACGTGGGCCTTATAAATATAGCTCGACAGGCTGATTCCACTGATTTTCATCGCTGAAGCGAACCAGGGCGTAATATCTTACACTATGGGGAACACAGTGTAAAACGCCGTGCATGCTGAGATCCGATACCAAAGTCCCAAGGGCAAGTGCCCGGGGCTCATATAGTACATGATAATCAGGGACTCACAGAGAGTCCAGGAAGAGAGGCTAGAGTAGCATCATTCCTTAATAAATAGCATCCTATAAGGAGCGGTTATATTGATAGTGTTCCATACAGCCAGGGCGAAAACTCGGCCCGGTCTGATGAATATAATGGGTCTTACACACTGCCCATAGTGTTACATGATCGATCAGCGAGCGTCGCTCAAGCAGTTTCAGTACTCTGGGCCGATAGCATCGGGGCAGACAATACTGATCTATTAGACCGAGAGCAGCTTAGCCTGCAGGGCCGGAACCTCTAGGTTATAAAACCTTATAAATGTAGACGGGGAGGCCCAGCCTGCCGCCATACAGATATCTTGCAAGACAATCCCACTAGACCAAGCCTACGAAGAGGCCATGCCTCTTGTGGAGTGCGCTCTGACACCTAACGGGCACTGAAGGCCCTTAGAAGCGTAAGCCAGCGCTATAGCATCAACTATCCATCTGGATAAGCTCTGTTTCGACACGGCTAGTCCCTTAGAACGTCCGTTGAACGAGACAAAGAGCTACTCTGTCTGTCTGAAGACAGTCGAGCGAGACACATAAGCCCTTAATGCCCTGACCGGGCAAAGGAAGCTCGCGTCCTTCTCCTCATTAGAGACCGGCAGGGCCGACAGGGAAATCACCTGAGCCCTAAACGGTGTGTTGAAGGATTTATGAACATACCCATGCCTCGGTTTGAGTATGACTTTCGAGTCATTCGGCCCAAACTCCATACACGTCGCGCTCACAGAGAGCGCTTGCAAGTCCCCTATACGCTTTACTGAAGCGAGAGTCAGAAGAAACACTGTTTTGAAAGACAAGTGTTATCTATTGACTGGATTGGCTCGAATGGGGCACCTTTCATGGCTTCCAAGACCGTAGAAAGGTCCCACATGGGAACTGAGGGAGGTCTGGGAGGATTTAACCTCTTAGCTCCTCTAAGGAAGCGAATGACCAGATCGTTCCTTCCAAGTGACTGGCCAAGCGTCGGTTTAGTAAGCGCTGCTATGGCCGCCACGTAAACCTTGAGCGTGGATGGGGTTCAGCCCTTATCCAGTAGCTCTTGCAGGAAGGATAGAACCTCCGTCACCCCGCAATTTGGGGGTGATATGCCACGGGCTGTGCACCAGCTAGAGAACACAGACCATTTCGAGGAATAGAGCCGTCTCGTAGAGGGGGCCCTAGCCTGCATGTTCGTGTTTAACACTCCCTCCGGGAGGTTAGCGGGTACCCGTTGATGGCCCACGCATGTAGGGACCAAAGCTCCGGGCGAGGATGCCAGATCGAGCCCTTGGCCTGAGAGAGGAGGTCCCTCCTCACTGGTATCGGCCATGGGGCAGTGCTTGTCAGCTGCATCAGAACCGGGAACCAAGCCTGGTTCTTCCAGAACGGAGCCACTAGTAGCACTGAGCATCCGTTTTCCCTGATCTGCTCTAATACCTGAGGTAGGAGCGTGACGGGGGGAAAAGCATAGAGCGGGCAGCGGGGCCAGACACGGGCCAGCGCATCCCTGCTCTTGGAGAAAAATTCCGGACAGTGAGCATTTTCCTGAGACGCAAACAGGTCTACCTTCGCTCTGCCGAATGTGTCCCACAGCAGCTGGACTGTCTGCGGGTGTAGAGACCATTCTCCTGCTGGAACATTGTTCCTGGACAGTCTGTCTGGTCCGACATTCAGGTGGCCAGGCACGTGCGCTGCTCTCAGCGAGCGCAGATTGTGCTGAGCCCAGACCAAGAGGCGCTCCGTCAGCCTGTAAAGGTTTCGGGACCTGATGCCTCCTTGGTGATTTATATAGGCCACCACTGACATGTTGTCCGAACGGACCAGGACGTGGTGTCCTTTTATCTGGGGACAAAAGCGCCTCAGCGTGTTGTCGACTGCCATCATTTCCAAGCAGTTTATGTGTAGAAGCTTTTCCCGTTCTGACCACTGGCCGAAGAACGGTCTGCCCTCGAGCAGCGCTCCCCATCCTGAGGTGGAGGCGTCCGTAGACACCACCTTCACACTCGAGGAAGTCCCCAGGCTTACACCTGACTGGTACCAGTCGATCGCTCTCCAAGGTTTCAGAGCTGAGACGCATTTCTGATCGACCTTGAGGCGAAAAAGACCGGAGGTCAACGCTCGGCGCGGTACTCGCGCTTTTAGCCAGAACTGCAGTGGCGCATGCGAAGCAGACCCAGCTGGAGTACTGATGATGCTGAGGCCATGAGACCCAGCATCCTTTGAAACTTTCTGAGTGGGACTATAGCGCCGCAGCGGAAGGTTTCCGTCATGCGCTGAATATCCAGTCTGCGCTGAGGTGACAGCTGTGCTGTCATAGACAGCTAGTCCAGTTCTGTGCCCAGAAAAGATATTATCTGACTGGGAGACAGTGAACTTTTCGCCCAATTGACTTTGAGACCCAGATTCTCGAGATGCTCGAGTAATGTGGTCCTGTGTTCTATGAGCTCTGAGTGTGACTGAGCTAGATCCAGCCAATCGTCCAAGTAGTTCAAAACTCGCATTCCCCGAAGTTTCAGGGGTGCGAGCGCCGCGTCCATGCATGTATGAATGTACGGGGTGCTAGGGACAGGCCAAATGGAAGGACTGTGTATTGATATGCCTGGCCCTCGAAGGCGAATCTCAAAAAACGCCTGTGACGTGACGCTATTTGTATTTGGAAATACGCGTCCTTCAGATCTATTGACATAAACCAGTCCCCTTGGCGAATTTGCTTGAGGATTTTCCTGGTTGTGAGCATTCTGAACCGGCATTTTGAAAGCGCGTTGTTCAGCTGTCTTAGATCTAGAATGGGTCTGAGACCCCCGTCTTTTTTCGGTACCAGAAAATATCTGCTGTACAGACTCCCTTCGCGGGCTAGGAAGACTTTGAGGCCTCGCAGCATGCTCCGAGTCTGGCATCTCAGAGAGCGTCAAACATAAATGTCTCTCAGCAACGGTGAGAAAGGCCATATTCCGCCCTATGGCCTGTGCAGCGGACTTAGTGGTGCGGAGTGCAAGATCCGTGGTGCTCCTTAAATCCGGCAAGCTGTCAGCTCCCGGTCCTTCCTCATCCATTTTGCGGAGAAGGTCGGCCTGGAAGATCTGCAGGGTGGCCATTGTGTGCAACGCCGATGCAGCCTGTCTAGCGGCGGTGTAAGCGCGACTTAGCATGGCTGAAGTCGTGCGGCAAGCTTTAGATGGTAGCGCCGTCTTAGCGCACCGTCCAGCAGAGGGCGGGCAAAGATGGGCCGCTACAGCTTCTTCCACCAGAGGAAGAGAATGGTATCCTCTAGCTTTAGCACCGTCCACCACGGAGAATGCTGCCGAGGCAGAGGTACGCATCCTGGCTGAGAAGGGGGCGTTCCAAGACATTGCAAGTTCTTCATGAAGCTCAGGAAGAAACGGCGCGGGTCTTGAAGGCGTCGAAACACTGTCTCCTTGCAGGAAAAAACCATCCAGCCGGTTGTGCGCAGGCTCGGCGGGCACCGACCACTCGAGGCCGAGGCTCTCTACGGCCTGTGAGAGCAGACGCGTCAGCTCTGCTTCGATGCTAGCCCTTTTCCCAGAAGACTCGCGAGCAGAGGGGGCGAGGTCCACAGAGCTCGACCAATCCTCACTTCCTGACGCCAGGATAGAGCAACTGTCCTCCTCTACAGATGCCGCTTTCTTGTCATCATCTAAGACGGAAGCGGCGGCAGACTGCGGCCGCTGTCCGGGAGTGAAGCAGGCGGTGAAGCTGGCGGGCGAACCGGCGAGCTTCTATCGGTTGGAGGAGGTTCCGGGACCCGCTGAGCACGGCGCTTCTTATGGCGCGGCACCACAGCGGGTGCAAGTGCAGTCTCGCGAAAGATGCCAGGCAAGTCCTCAGAGTCACCATGGGCAATAGCTCACAGTGAGGGCATCCGCCGTCCGCGAGCGCGAGAGCTGCATGATCGTCACCCAGGCAGGAAACGCAGATGACATGGCGGTCCCCGTCGCTGAGTGGGGCCTGTCCCCGTCGCTGAGTGGGGCTCGGCACGAGCCGCAAGGGTTACGAGACATCTTGAGAAAGACGCTCGGCTCTTTTAGAGAGAGAGTGTGAGTCGCGGCGGCGAACACACACTAGCAGTGAAAAGGATATAGTGCGCCGGATAGCGCAGCAGGAACGGCGACTGAAGGCGGCGCGGCCAGCGGCTTCAGATGCAAGGCTCGTCACGCTGAAAGGCTTTCTCTGAAGGCTTTCTTCTTTCTCTCAGGATCCAGCGATGCGTGAGCTCCGCTGAAGAGATGAAAATCAGTGGAATCAGCCTGTCGAGCTATATTTATAAGGCCCACGCCACGTGAGTTTCGGCGGGACGTGACGTAATGGGCGCGAAGCGCCCCCATTTGATCTGACGTCACGGGGGCCTCTCTCGATAGGCTGCTGCAGTTCCCGCAGGGCAGCCAATAGGCTCGCGAGCCGTCTCGCCTATGTCTGCATGCTGCCGCAACGCGTTTTACATTATTCCAAAATTAAGGATAATTTTTTGGCTTCAGTATCTCGCGGAAAAAAATTTCCCCATAGCGTAAGATATTACGCAGTACGAGAGAACCTCTCGTAAGAGAACTGTAAGTTATAAAACAGCTATATAACACTGTTGCAAGTAGTTTACTGTAAAATTTTGTTTTTTGGGGTCACCATTATGCAGAAGAGTAGAGCCTGTGCTTCAGTCCAGGAGAAGATCTATAAACATTGATAATATGCTGCATGTTGTTTTATTTAACAGGTGGTGACTGTGTAGTTGCTAGTCCAGAGGAAATCTCTTTATTTACAACAGTTTTTAGTGGTCTCAAATGAAATAAGTTCACAGTAATACTTTGCTCACATTATCTATCCAACTATCCATTAGCATTCCTGTTCAAGCAATGGGACTTTTTTTTTTTTTTTGCTTCTGCATCACATCGGGTTTGCACGTACCAGTTTGACTTGGCCAGAATTTCACTCCACATAACTTTAAAAGTCAAATATGTTCTTACTGGCTGTAACTGTTTTCTGTCACATTGTTGTTTTGCTTCCACTGTAGACAGACAAATTAGTTGTTGAATAAATTATGTCTTTTTGCTTTTTAGACTGTAAGAGTATAAGAGAGAGATGTTCAGAGAAAAGAAAGATAAATGACCTTTAACTTCTAATCTTTACACACACCTACACAGTGAGAAACCTTTGTTTCAGTGTAGATTTCCCAAAATACAGTACTCTATCCATTTTATATAATACAGTGATTTTGTAACATTAAAACATTGTTTCAGCCAGAAATGTCATAGCCGGGATCATACTAATAATAATAATAATAATTATGGAAATAATGATCTACTCATCAGTTTCTTTATTTTTTTCCATCCCTCGCTCTCCTCTTCCACACTTCACTTCACAGCTCGTGGAGGGTTCAGCACGCTTCATTTAATGACATTAATTAATTCCCACTCTCTTTCTTTAATGAGCCAAATCAGTCATGAGCCAAATGAAAAAAAAAAATGAAAAAAGTTAGCGAGTAGCTTCTTCTTAATGTCACCAGATTGGACGGAATGTTTCAAATCGACAAAATCCTCTGTGTGGTTTGCCGAACGAGAGACACCAGCCAGGAACCAAACAGAAAATGTATGAATGTGAATCTATTGTTCACTTATAATCTGCCCAATTCATCTTAGACAAAAGTGTGTACTCGTTAGTTAAGCATTAGCTAATCTGAGGCTGTAGTCTCGGCTAATGTGGCAGTTCCACCTTTATGCACACTTTAACCCTTTTGTTTGGATTAGACGAACCGTAGTCTTGCACAGACAAACTTTAAGAAATAAAAGTCCAAGTTACAGATTATTCTGGCAAAAAAAAACAAAAAAAAAAGGCTACTTAAAGGGGAAGAGTGTTATTTAAAAAGATATTAATAATATATATTTAAATAGATGATAATAATATGCAGAGAGTAGGTTTCTTTTCATGTGAACACTGTAGCTCTGTGGTGCTTTCAAACAGTATTTGCAGTGTTTGTTTGAGCCCCCTGACCAGCCCAGCACAACAACATTAGCTAACCAGTTGCTAAATGTCAGTCCACGTTTAGTAGAAAGATAGGTTAGGAAACAAGCTAGAGCATGGCATGCAAATGCAAAGTTACGTCATGAAACTCTAGGTGGTGCAGGCTGATAGGTCCTTAATCTGCTTCCAATCACATCATTCTCTATAGGGCACAGCTGATTGGTGCAGAGACCGGACTCGAGTACTACATCACTAGTGGTAACCAAACCATTTTGGTTACAACTGACTTCCATTTTATGGACAAAAAACACAGACATTTCTCAAAATATCTACAGAAGAAAGAAAGAGCAATTTTTGAAGAACAACATGAGGGTGAGTGAATGATGACAGATTTTTTAGTTAAGAAGAGAGAGAAGTTAAGAAGACTAATGACCTACTGCTTCCACTGGCATTCTGAATGAATGGACACTTTACAGTACTATCCCATGAGGTCACAGTACAGTAACAGCAACAGAGCTGGCATCAGAGGTCAAATGACAATGTCAACACGGGAGATCTGGCACCAACAACCATCAGTGTCACATGTAAAAAATACCAATCACTGTCAACTGATATTTAGGGATGGGCAATTCTGAAACAAATATCACAATAATAATCACACCTTGTCATAACCAGATGGAACCCACAATAAAAGGTATCTTTTCCATGTTAATCAGAGCCTTTTGTCCTAATCAGCTGCAAAAGTGCTACCCGATGAGCAACAAGGGGATTCTATTTTTGAAATGGTTTCTATTTTTGCGACATCGCGGCTGACAGCTCAATGATTATCTCGGGTACTTGTGTTTTTTTGCAATATCACTTTTTTTATTTGAGTTTGAATATCATTTCTGCATTACTTTGATAGTGAAAGCTGCATTTGATAATATAGACCACAACATTCCCTTGAATAGACTCGAAAATTACATTGGCATTAGTGGAATTGCATTGGCATGGTTCAAATCATACTGATACTCAGCTCTATATTTCTTCGCGCCATACTTATCGGAATGTGTAGTTGACATAAAAAAGTAATTTCCTACTACTTTATTATGAAAAAAATAGTGGTTCTAATTATTGGACTAAAAAACTCCCCATGTATAACCTAGAATACTGTCTAACAATTGATGGCTGCTCTGTCAAGTCTTCGTCGTCGGTTAAGAACCTGGGTGTGCTCTTTGATACCAATCTTTCATTTGAAAGCCATATTTCTAACATCTGTAACACCAAATTTTTCCATCTTAAAAATATATCTAAATGACAAAATATGCTCTCAATGACAAATGCAGAACAATTAGTTCATGTGTTCATGAACTCAAGAACTCCAGCGGGTCAAAAACGCAGCAGCTAGAGTTCTTACCAGAACCAGGAAGTATGACCATATTAGCCCGGTTCTGTCAACACTGCATTGGCTCCCTATTAAAAACTGTATACATTTTAAAATCTTGATAATTACTTACAAAGCACTAATGGTTTAGCTCCTCAGTACTTGAACAAGCTCTTAACGCATATTTGTCCTTCACGCCTATTGTGATCTCAAAAGTTTGGACAGTTAATAATACCTAGAATATCAAAATCAACTGCTGGCGGTAGATCCTTTTCCTCTTTAGCAGCCAAACTCTGGAATAGTCTTACTAGCCTTATTTGGGAAGCAGACACACTCTGCCAGTTTAAATCTAGACTAAAAACACTCTTTAGCCTGGCATACACATAACATATTATCAATTTCTATTATTCAAATCAATTAAATGATTGTTAGTCTTCTTAAATTACGGTAGGTCATCCGGAACTAGGAACACTTCCTATAATACCCAAAGTACTTGTTACATCGTAAGAATCTAGATAAGACCACAACTACCCCGGAACGCCAGCAGAGACCTTGTCTCTCTTGACCTTGTCTACTAGACGATTCCCTGTGAAGGACTCGTTAAATGACAGTCACCGGCACAGATCCTCAGTAGAGACCACAGGAACCAGACAGGTCCTCTGCACAGACCCCATGGCCAGCTTCGGCTCCATACTGGCGTGATGAATCATAATGACAACATGTTCATTCTTTGGCCAGAGGAGAAATGGCGCCCCGACTGAGCCTAGTTTCTCCAAAGGCTTTTTTTTCTTCTTCTCCATTCTGTCACCTGATGGAGTTTGGGTTCATTGCCACTGTCGCCTCTGGCTTGCTTAGTTGGGGACACTTAATATTCAACAATATTATTGATCTGACTGTACTGACACTGTTGTATGAGAATTGAACTGAGATTGACAATGACATTTTTTTGCAGACCTGCTTTATAGATGAAATGAACTAATTAAATAATGTATTACAGCAGCCATATCACCCTGTAGCCCAAGACTGGTTGCCCACTGAAGCTAAGCAGGGCTGAGCCTAGTTAGTACCTGGATGGGAGACCTCCTGAGAAAACCAGGTTGCTGCTGGAAGAGGTGTTAGTGAGGCCAGCAGGGGGTGCTCACCCTGTGGTCTGTGTGGGTCCTAATGCCCCAGTGTAGTGACGGGGACACTATACTGCCAAAAGAGCACCGTCCTTCGGATGAGACGTTAAACCAAGGTCCTGACTCTCTGTGGTCATTAAAAATCCCAGGATGTCCTTCGAAAAAGAGTAGGGGCATGACAACCCCGGCATCCTGGCCAAATTTGCCCCTTGGCCTCTGTCCATCATGGCCTCCTAATCATCCCCATATACTGATTGGCTTCATCACTGTCTCCTCTCCACCAGTAAGCTGGTGTGTGGTGGGCGTTCTGGCGCAATATGACTGCCGTCGCATCATCCAAGTGGATGCTGCACATTGGTGGTGGTTGAGGAGATTCCCCCATCTATGTAAAGCGCTTTGAGGTCTCAGAAAAAGCGCTATATAAATGTAACGAATTAATTAATTAATAAAGATCTTTACAATGGATCTGAATCAACTGACTAAATATGTTTTCCTGTTTATCACTGTAAAGCTGCTTTGAAACAATCTATATTGTATAAAGTGCAACAAAGATAAAGGTGACTTGACTTGAAAGCGGCAATGGATAATTTTACCTCAAATCTTGAACATAAATAAGGACGTTCAAACCGTGGACTCATTGAACAAACAATTGTATCCCATAACAAAGACTGTATCATGAGCTATTGAATATTTTGAAGAGTGTTAAAATTGTTTAATGTTGATTAATTAGATTTTTACTTCTAATTCCATTTAGTTTTCTCAAACCCACTTTTACTGGAATATCCTACTGACAAATCCACAAGCCGAGAAATCTCACCTTTTTTTTTCTGGTGAAAAAAGAGAACCCATGTTCTCTTTTCATTCAAGCTTGCCTCTGACAATTTGCAATGATGCATTGTTGAGGGAAGTAGACGCGGGCATGGATACTGGCCACCATTAGCACAGGGTCACCTTCAGTCTGCTGTCTGCCGGAGCGAGACACGAGCGCTCAAAAAGAATTACTCAATTACAGATGAACATGAGAAATGCAAGATCTGCAACTCTCCAGATACGCAGTAATAAGCCACAACTCACAGCTGTGTGTGTTGCATTACCAATTAGCAGTCATGCCGTTTGGTAATGCAACGCACACAATGAATGTTTACTAAGAGTTCAACATATTAACAAGTAGAGCACTTTATTAATGCACAAATACATGTAAACACATGCTTAACAGGAAACCCTGCTGTGTACATGTATACAGTGGATCACTTAAGCTGCATCATAATGCACACAGAACGGCATGAGCTCATGAAATTTTGAGATAAAAGTCAAAGGTATCAAAGTCATTCAAGCAGGCTCCTTTTTAAAAATATGATAAGGTGATCCTAAAAGGTCACAGCTATTACCTCTACCAAACATGCTAATGGAGTCATTTATCTGTGTCACCTCCAAAACAGTCCCTCTGGAATATATAATATTCTGCTGAACGATTCCATCTGTTCAGATCTTTTGGTGTGTGTGTGTGTGTGGGGGTGGGGGGGGGGGGGGGTCTTTAGGTCTTTGAGCCTGAGGGCAAGGCCTGAGGGCAAGACCCATATATATATATATGAAGACTTCAGATGCAAAAGCCTCTGAGTGCCATCTGAAACTTTCTTCTAAAACAAGCATTTTTATCAAGCTCGTATATTTAAGTTCAGTAATTTCACTTTAATGACAATTAATAGGTACTTTTCATTGCCATTTAAGTGAAATAACTGAACATAAACATACAAGCTTGATAAAAATGCTCTTTTAGAAGAAAATTTCAGATGGTACTTATAGGCTTTTGCATCTGAAGTCATGATATATATAAAATGATATTATTTAGATTTTTTATTTATTTAAATGACTATTGTTTTCATAAGTAGATTGGCTCTCTTTGCAACAAAAAGTAAAATCTGTAGCCCGAAAAAGAAAATCATTGCCTGTCCTTTGGTTTGTATAATAGTAACTTATACAACTACATTTGGATTATTAAACAATGTCGAAATAAAGTGAATCTACAGAGTGTTGCATTCAAAGCATGTAATTGACACAGAGAAGAAAGAGTTAAAACTCTTCACATGTGCTCGCGCTCATGACTGCTACTGAATATCTGAACACAAAAAAAACAAACAAAAGTACATCGACGGATCTTCTTCTGTCGGTTCTCCAAAATATAATCAAATGTATACTGTATTTCTGAAGCATGTTTAAACTGGTTAACTCAACTGTGTCGACGGCAGGCAAGGCATTCGTTTTCAAGCCGAGTTCGCACCTCTATGGTTCGCACGCCACTGCGCAACAATACACACAAACTACCGCGGGATGGCGGGTGTTCATAAACTGTGAACAATGGTAGCTTATTTAATGTATAAATTAATGTATATGTCCAAAAAACGGGTAATGTCATACTTTCTAGTAGTGCTATCATGGCGTAATAATCTGTTTGGTTGTAAAATGTATTACCTGAGTGAAATGAAATCGAATATCGTCCTGTGGAATCATTCATTCACAGACAGCTTACGAAGATGTTCAACTAATAAAGATCTTCATCGCTGGCAAATATATGATGCATTGGAAGATTTGCTCTCACTTGACTGTACTGTAGGTCCACTGCCACTTCATCCAACGCTCTTGATGTTCTTAAATCTTCCTGTTACGACTCCGAGTCCAGTGTGAATTGAAATCGTTTCAGACGGTTCAGTGCGTGCAGGAACTGAACAGATCATTCAAACTGATTCGCGAACCGATTTAGACAGATCTGCCAACTTGTTTGATGAAGTCTTTGAACAGAATCGACTCAAAAGAGTGATTCATTTGTGAATTGAGCATCGCTCAAGCCCAGAAAAAAGATACAGCGCGCTTGGAATAAACTACGCATTTAACAACACATATTGCATTAAAATAAAGTAACGAGAGGAACGTCGCCCAACGTAACGAAGTAAAAGTACAGTTTTTTCATTAGAAATGTACTCGAGTAAAAGTAATAAGTACCCACATTCAAATCTACTCTTAAAAGTACAATTTTTCCCAAAAAATACTCAAGTAAATGTAACGAAGTAAATGTACTTCGTTACTACCCACCTCTGCATGCAATATTTATTCATATCACAATTATATAAAAAATAGTAGCACTGCAGGAAATTGTAAAATTCACTTTCTTTTTCATTATTTTCTTTCTTTCGTCTAATTATATAACCACATATATGAAAGGGACATAAAAAATGAACTGCACAGAAGGAATGACCCTGGCACTGTAATAAAGAGGAACTGAAGCAATCATAAATACAGTACAAATGCATAGGTCTAAGCAATACAGTCATTTTACGCTTCTAAGTCCATTCATTCTCTAGCCATCAGATGGTTTTATGTTTCTCCTGCTCAGTAGTGTTGGTTTACATAAGTCATTATGTCCACATAATAAATTATATGGCAAATGTGTTATGAAAAAACACACAAACAGAAACACATCAGGGCTCAACGCTATTTTTTCTACTGGCCCGGTCAGGCATTTTTACTTGCTCTGTCAACATTTTCACTGGCCCCACCACAAAAAAAGTACCATAGTGGGCATAAATAACTTGACTCTCCAAAATAAAGGGTAAGAGTCAAGACGCGTCAACCCCCAGGCGCAAAATCGCGAGTCATGGACTGTTTAGTGGAGCAACCCCCTAAACTTAATTCCTCTACAGCAAGAGAAAGCTACAGCTTCAGCATTGCTCTATTGCAGGAGATTGTCCCTTCCTCCTTGAAAAGAGAAACAAACGGGCAGAGGCAAATAATGCAGAGCTCATGTGAGTCCTCATGTGTGAGAAAGCGCATACACAGAGGAACACACTGCCTGAAACTCTTTGATCCGCTCGCCAATTTATTGCTCTACCCGTTCAAAACAAACGGCTCCTGAAGACAAAGCCAATGACATATTATGCAGGCGCCCTTTTATACTTGTGGGCGCTCTGCTCATGATATCATAGACTGACGTCAGCCAGTCACATTAAAAACAGAGGCATCAGCAGGAATATTAGGCTGATGCCACTTTAAGACCTAATGCATGGATCCAATATTATGTTTTTCCATTCCACTGCGCTTTGTTAAAGGGGACCTATTATGCAAAATTCACTTTTGTATGGTGTTTGGATATAAATGTGTGTTGGCAGTGTGTGTACACAACCACCCTACAGTGATAAAAATCCACTCACTCCTTTTTTTTTAATCCCCATAAATCATAAGCAGTCTCTCCAAACGACCTGTTTTCAGAATGTGGCTTTAGTGACATCACTAAAGCCACAGGCCCCGCCCACGAGTGTTGACTGACACTGCCGTTATAACTTAGACCCGCCCTGATCAAGTTCACTGCGAGTTGTACACATCAGCCATTGCTGCAGCAATGCACTCACGAGAAGCGTCGAAGCATCTCCCAAGCGTGAGATCATGACAGACCCATATTTTATGTGCAAACACATGGCCTTTTGTTGGGCCATATGCTTGTGTTGTCTCGTCATCTAGCCCCGCCCTCCTTGTTATCCTCGTTTAGTCATTATTGCTTCCCCATTATCACCTGTTTCCTTCATTAGTTTCTCTCTATTTAATCCCCTCGTGTTTGCTGTCCTGTGTCGGTTCATTGTCAAACTTTGTGAAGCACATTTGTGAGTATCCTGTCAAGAGTTGTCGTCTTGTTGAGCTATTTCTGTATCAGCTGTTTGTTTTCTTCTAGTTATCTGTCAAAGTCATAGTCTAGTTAGTCACCATTGTCCTGTCTTGTTTTGCCCCCTCATGGGCTTTGTTTTCCCTATTATTTGTATATAATAAACTGTGTGCTGTCACTACTGGCTGCGATTGGGTTCATTCCCTTCATCACCCTTCCAATATAATAACATATATGCAAACTAAAAAAAAAAAAAAAGTAAATAAGTAATAAATTGACTTAATTACTAATTTATTTATTTTTTTGTACATACCAGTTATTGTTCTGATTAGGCCAATGCTAGTATTAAGTAGTAATTGTAATTGTAAATTCAATTTCCTTGCCAAGCTTAAAACGTATTAACAGTTTTTCAAAAAAATATCCACAAGAAAAGGTCATACAGTGAGTAAATAATGACAATTTCCATTTTTGGTTAAACAACTTATTTAGCATTGGCCATCATATCTGTTATCAGCAATTAGTTGCAGCTAGCGGTATTGACCAAATATACACACAAACTCATTTGAAATGACAGTTGTTAAGTACAGTTGTTCATAGTATAAAGCAATTATCAGTTATCGGTATCCACTAAAAGTACTAATCAATTTACTCTCAAAAGTATCAATTTTTTTTAAAACTTGGGTATCATATCAATTATTGTCCATAACGTTAATATGTGTGTATATCGGTTATCAATTTTGGTTAAAATATCCATATCTGTACTTAGTCTACTACTAAACACAAATGTGAAATTAGAGTAGTTCCCTAAAGTACAGATTTTAACCCTCTGGGGTCTGAGCTGTTTTCTGGGCCCTGGAGGTGTTCTGACATGCTCTGACATTTGTGCTTATTTCTGTTACTTGTGACATTTTCATGGCTAAAGTCTGATTACACTGTATTCAGCACAAACTCTGCTACAATAATATATCAGCAGCATGTATGTAAAAGTTTGTAGTTTTGAGACAATTACATTTATGCGTGGTTTGTGAAAATACAAAAAAAAATTGTCACTGAAATAAGGTCATGAAACCCATACTGATTATTTCTTCACAAGACTTTTGAAAATTGTATCACGTAGCCTAGAATATTTGCTCCAAAACTATGTGAAAATCATCCTGACTGCTCATTCAGAGAAGACAATATATTGATTTAAAAACTGTAAGACGTGTTTTGTGTGAGAAAGCTTTATGCGGGAGGGGCGTGATCACCTCATTAATATGCAAGCTTTTCACACCTGAGAAAGACAAAGACACTCCCTAATGGCCCTATTTTAGGAGCTATCAGGCCCTGTCATTCTGAGCAACCTTGCACAAAGAATGAGGAGATTTAAAAAAGAATGGCTTTTTGATTGTTTGGATTTATTTACAACACAACATAATCCAAATATACACAACAAATGACAAAAAAGCACACTATTGAAAACAATCATCCAAAGACAGAGACCTTTGTGCCATTCCTAAAAACATTGTACATACCTTTCATTTCCAAGGTGTTTGATTTTCACTTTACCATGTTCATATACAGAGACTCATGTGAATGTTGAAGTCAGCAGGACTCAGTGGCATCTGGTCCCTGAAAGAAAAAAAAAGTGAACATACTGATATCAAGAAAAACTATAGGGAATATAGTTCTTAAATTTATTGGGAATAAATTTTAGATTTTTCTGGTTAAAATTGCTTTTTAAAATTCACAGAATACACACACACACGTTTCCAACAATATATAATATAATGAACACCAGGTTTGTTGTGCCTTGTAAGCATAGGCTATGCACAGTGCTGCATAAAATAATAACAACAATAACCTATAGCAGCATATAAATCTTCCAAAAGATTTCAGTAACAACTACGCTAGAGAAAAATATATTGATTATCATATGTTACTTCAAATGTTTCCATTCTTTATGAAATGAGATAATAGTAAAAACATGAAGCCTTTGTTTGGTGCGTTTTGCTTTTCAAACGCGATCGTTTCAAACGCGATCGCGATACATTCAAAACCAGAGCTCGCTCCAAAATATGAAACATTATGGTTACCATATTATACAGGTGCTGGTCATAAAATTAGAATATCATCAAAAAGTTGATTTATTTCAAGAATTCAACTTAACAGGTGAAACTAATATATTATATAGACTCATTACATGCAAAGTGAGATATTTCAAGCCTTTATTTGTTATAATTTTGATGATTATGGTTTACAGCTTATGAAACCCACGAAATTAAAATCCCAGAAAATTAGAATATTACATGAAATCACACAGTAATTACACAGTAATCCCATGGTCATTGAACCAGGTTTTGGTTCTTTTGGCAGTGTGGGCAGGTGCAAATCCTGCTGGAAAATGAAGTCAGCATCTCCATAAAGCTTGTCTGCTGAAGGAAGCATGAAGTGCTCTGAAAATGTCCTGGTAGACGGCTGCGTTGAGTGGACAGCACAGTGGACCAACACCAGCCGATGACATGGCTCCCCAAACCAACACAGACTGTGGAAACTTCACACTGGACTTCAAGCATCTTGGATTGTGTGCCTCTCCATTCTTCCTCCAGACTCTGGGACCTTGGTTTCCAAATGAGATGCAAAATTTGCTCTCATCAGAAAAGATGACTTTGGTCCACTGTGCTTTATTAAATCCAGAGTCAACGCAGCCGTCTACCAGGACATTTTCAGAGCACTTCATGCTTCCTTCATTTCCCAGCAGGATTTGCACCTGCCCACACTGCCAAAAGAACCAAAACCTGGTTCAATGACCATGGTATCACTGTGTAATTACTGTGTGATTTCATGTAATATTCTAATTTTCTGGGATTTTGATTTCGTGGGTTTCATAAGCTGTAAGCCATAATCATCAAAATTATAACAAATAAAGGCTTGAAATATTTCACTTTGCATGTAATGAGTCAATATAATATATTAGTTTCACCTGTTAAGTTGAATTCTTGAAATAAATTAACTTTTTGATGATATTCTAATTATATGACCAGCACCTGTACATATCTACGTTTGAGCAGATATCCACAAACACAGTAACAGTAAACACGGGTCCAAATATTATAATATTCACCATATATCTAGCAACAGTTCAACTGCAATGTGAAGTTTATGCAACAATAACATGAACTAATAATTAAGAATTTCTTACCTTACATCTTTCTTGTCTTCAAATCGCGTTCTTCTTCTTCTGGGGTAAATCCAATGTAAGCTCATGGCACGTCTTTCAAACTCGACGAAAAGCAGAGACTGATGAAGTGTGGTGTTTTGTTTTTTGAGGTAGGCTAATGAGCGCGATCACGTTCCATGTGGAGATTTGCATGTGAATCTCTTTTGCGCGCGTGGCCGTGGTCAAATTAAAAATAATTAGCAAGCGCGTGAGAAGCTGGACATCTTGTTGGTTTTATACAAATTCCTTAAACAGAGAATATTTGTTTTCAGTTTGAATCCGATCATTTAAAAGTACACACTTAAATGTTTATAAAGGTATATGGCTCATAAATGTGTGACAAGTATTCGCTGAGTTTTGTTTCAGTTTATAGACGTGCTCAAGAAAAAAAAGTTCACCGCGACGAGGAGGCAGAAAGCACACCCTGTTTATTTTCTTTATTTTACAAAAGCACAATGTTTTGATTCGATTGTAAGTGGACACATACAAAAGTAGAAATATCACAGATTCTTTTTTCATATTTCTTTTTTCTGTATGACCATAAATGACGGAGAAATTTAAGTTTATTGTGCTACTATGTGAAGAAAATCCAGCAAAACGCGCGGGCGCGTTTGTCGACCCCAGAGGGTTAATACTTGGCATCATATCCATTATTGACCATTACAGAAAATCTAAATCCATAATTTGTCATTCAACTATTAGTATCTGACAAAATATCAGTCCATCCAAAGTTATACTAAACTACAAGTATGAAATTAGTCTGGAACACTGCTGTAAAATGACAGCAAAACAGTGTTACTTTCTCACAAAAACAAAGGCTGTATAATTATCATAAAGTCAGACATCAAGCTAAAAAAGGTCGTCAGGCTGGGCTGTAGCTCAGGCGCCTGGGTCTAGCATTTGAGCTCAACATCACAGGACCTCTGAAACTTCTCTTAAACCAAGAACAGACACGAGAACATCATCTACTGAATTATTTCTTGGGACAGACGGTGCATATGGTATGTTGTAGCATACCAGCATCTGGCTAAACTAACATCTAAAGGCAAATTTAAACTGCACCAACAGATGTCGATCAACACAGACAGTCACCAGGTTACAGTACTTGTAACTTCTCAAACTTTCCAAGACCTGACAAACGCTGACTTAACAAGACTGAAAACAACATTTGAATTGGCCTTAACGCAACTTAAAGGTCAAGTAGTTTTATCTGATGTAGTTGCTAACATTTATTTTGCATTAATGAGATACATTGTGAGACCCCTCACTGCTCTAGTGTGACTGTATTTGTGTAGTTGACGCACAACATGTCCATGAACATTTCTAACAATCATCAATATTTTATTATGCATGTTTTTTAAGCACTAGAGTGGCCAAAAGTTACATAGTGTGCCTTTAAATAATCTGTAAAAAGAAAAAAGAAAAATAACAGCCATGTACACCATGCCGACTCAGCATTTGCTGTAATTCAGATGAATTACAGCATATCACACAGCAATACACTGCAGAAAATGCTTGATATTTTATGTCAACTGCAGCATGCTCGGCTAAGAACAATTCAGATGGAAATGATTCCTTAGGAGCCGCTGAGTCACGGCCCCTTTTGATAACCTTAAACAGCAGTTTCCAGAGAGGCGACGTCCTTGAGCTCCGACTAACTCTGACGTAACTCTCTCTGCCTCATTCTGCTGTAGCCTCGGGACATGTTCCCCAACATTTCCTCAGATTCATTGTATCGTTGGCATAGTAGACTCGATGTTTACTGCCAGTGCTAAAACCTCACAAAAGTGACTTAGGAGCTGTTCTCATAATTTATGTTCTTTCATCCAAAAAGAGCCAAATTAAACAATAATCAAACAGCATGCAGAGGTTTTATGGGGAATTTTTAAAAGCTTGACTGTTTTTAACTCGATATGTTTAGGTTTGCTGAAATTGGGCTGGCTAGGTGTTGTTTGGAGAGAGTGTGTGTCTGAAGTTAGCAAAATGATGGAAATAGTCTTTAGAACCTTTAAGCTTGTTAAGCCGAGTGCAAAGCAAGTAAATTAAGATAATGTAGATTGTAATTGTGTTCGTAACAACAAACGTGATACTTAAGTACTTTGATTGTTAGTAATGTCAAGTTAGCAGTATTTTGTAATCTGACAAGGAGATGGATGCCTATCAATGTCAGGAGGTATTTGCTCTATGTCATGAGAAATGGATTTATACAAATCAAAATCGTGGCATTAGTTGGTATTAAAAATTTTTTAGCATGCAGGAGTGTGTAACATGATATAGTGGATAAACACAGTATTGGATTTGTGCGGAGCCTTGGGTTTGCTAATGAACATCATAACTCCATCAAGGGGAGGAGGTCTAATATGATGCTAATGCCTCCTGACTTACGGCCATGATAAAGTGTGCCAATTACTCATGAAGGCCACAACATTGGGAGTGCTGGGATCTCATTGCTGATCTGTGAAATCAGAGTCACACAATCACACACAGACATGGTAACACACACATAGGCGCACACAGCGTGTGATAAATGTACAGTTAGCCGTGTAAAGAGTCTGTGTGCGAGTTGAAGGCTCTGCTGAAATGTCACTTCCTAGTCATGGCCCGAGGGCCACTATGCCTGGAGTTGCCATGGAAGCATTGTCATGCTTGAGCAGAATATTGATTAGGTTTAAGAACAGATGTTCACAGACACACACACACACACACACACACACACACACACACACACACACACACACACACACACACACACCACATGGCTATGATCAAAGTAGCATATTTCTGAAGGAAATTCTCTCAAATAAATTCAATACAGGTCACTTTTATAAATTTATATGAACATGGAAACATAAGTGTCTATGGCATATTCCCTTCAAAGGCTTCCCACAGCAAGAGCATCAGACGGTTGAAGAGTGTAGGAGTTGAAAATAGTAAAACATGTTAATTAGTTAACTGTAAATTACCTTACCATATATGTGAAAAACTGTAAATGGTTTAATATCACATTATATGTAATTTTACTGTCAAATGCTGTCAAATTTATGGTTTTTGTAAGTGAAAACTATGAATTGCCATGTAATTTGCAGTAAGAAAAAAAACTGTAAAACGACATTTCCAGAAATCCCCGCCTTACACATTACATAATTATTTTTTTATAAACAATTTTATTTCTGTTATTTTTTTATCAGTAATGTAAATTAGTGTTTTTGTGTTACATTTTATTTAATGTTTATTTCATTATTTTTATCTTGTATTATTTTAGCGTCGTGTGTTTGTATGTATGACCCTTTACACTGTGTGAAGAAAACTCTCTTGAACTCTCTTGTGTTGAATTTAGGGCAAGTTAGCACGACAATAACACATTAAGGGCCCTATCTTGCACCCAGCGCAATTGACTTTGTACACCGACGCATGTTTCATTCCTATTTTGCACCCGACTCACAGCGGACTTTTCCCTCGAAAGACGCACGTCTGTAAATTAGGGAATGAACTTGCGCTCCAGGGGGCGGTTCAGCGAAAAGAGGAGGCGTGTTCTGATGCAAACGTTCCCTGGTGCTATTTTCCAGTTCCAGAAAACAATTCCACCACAGACCAGGAAAAACCTAGTCTAAAGTCAGTGGCGTGTTTTCAGTGGTGCATTCAGATGCTATTTTAAGGGCGCTTGCTTGGCCATAATGTAGCGTGTGCACAACGTGCATGCACTTTGCAATAGGCATAAATCTAGCTTACACATTTACCAAAATTATTATACGCCTGTTTAACCGAAGCTTATTTGGGTGGGTTTCTCCCATCTCCATACAATGTCACTTCTCTGTCTTTTACGGCCCTGACGAGAACGTCGGTCTCCTCGGCTGTGAACCGCTCCTGGCGTGCTCCTGGCAAATCCGCCGTTATAATAGCAATCCGCCATGGAACAAGCACGCCTACTTTTAAAGGGAATGTAAGATGACGCTGTGATTGGTTTACTGCACGTTACGCCCAAACCACACCTATGAATAATGTAGCTACTTCAGGCTACTACAGAAATGTATTGCATCAAATGTGACTTTAGAGTAAACAAACATGGCGGATGACCGGGTAGAAGAAGACGCTTATAGTATAAGCTAAGGTGACCATACGTCCCCGTTTTCCGGAGACAGTCCTGGTTTTTCTGTCCCTGGAAATGTCCGTTTAACAGCTCATTAAAAACAACCTGCAAATACATTGCAAAAAAGCCCGACCAACATACAGCAACCTGCTGATTATAGGAGCAATCGTGTAGCAATTATTTTCAACAATAGATGGCGTGGCGAGCTACGCTGACTCGTGCCGCTACTTTATGAAGAACGTAACCTGGGTGAGAGCAGAGCGACATAATCATTAAATATCAAAAGAAACATCGTTATCGCTTTATTGTATATAGTAGCCTATAAACAGCCTGTTTAACACATTACAGTTCCCTTTCGAAAGGGAACTCTACACTACGTCAGAATGACGCTATGGGGAACGCCTCAGGCGTGACAGGTGTCTGAAATAAATATCAACTCACGTCAATCATGTTGACCGGCGACAGCCCGTGCATCATCAGCTTGAATGATGAGCGCGCGACCTGGATGTATAAAGGGGAGCCTTGCACACATGACAACATCTTTTCGTCTTCAGGGACTGTTTGTCTGTTTTGAGAATATCGCTGAAGCGCGCGGGAGGCTCTCGAGAGAGCCTCTTGTGCAAACTGTGAGCGTTTTTCATTTAAAGATGCTCCGCTCTCGTCGGACCCTTTTCTCGAGGGAGGAGGGTTCAGCATCTGAGCCCCGTGGTGCACGCGATTTGTGAAACAATACTGTTTGGGTACGAGGCGTTCACAGCAGTTCCTGAGGGTGCTGACAGTGTTCATTAAGAAATATCTCGGCGCGCGTGAGAAAGAAAAAATCTGTGCGCTGTCGGATGTTTCAACCTCGCACCTGTTGACTTTCTTCTCGAGGGATGAAAGCCAAATATATTTTAACGGCTCGTTCTCGCGCTTGCCGAGGCAGTGTGTAGATTACGAGAACGTATAAATAAATATTAAAACAGTATTGTCTGGTGATTATGGCTGCATTTAATTCTATGAATTAAAATGATGGAATATTATCTGACTTTTAAGAAGTTAGATATTTAGTAATTCAGCCTATCATCCAGATCGCGTTATCCAGTGTTTGGCTGCATTTTAATTGAGGAATTAAAATGATGAGCAGCGAACAAAAAGAGCAGGTGTAATTCTGGTCTTTTTGTAAAATGTGAAATTAACATATTTCTGTTTCTTTTCAGACCACGTCTCCTGTTTTAGAGTCTGGGGCAAAATGTTTTGGGTAAGAAAATCTTTAGATTTACTTTTTCGATGGTCAGGTAGTAGGTCTTAACAGGCCTCCTTGACCATACAGTCCCCATTTTGCAACCGGACAGCGCTTGGGCCTCCCTGAGGTGAGCTCCCAGGAATTGACTGTCAAGGAGTAATGTGGTTATCAGGTCATAGGCCTCACTAGGCCTTCCTGAAAATGAGCTCCCACATACTGTGGTTGAATATGAGCTCCCACATTCTGTGGTTATCAAGTTATAGGCCTCACCAGGCCTTCTTGAATATGGGCTCCCACATACTGTGGTTATCAGGTCATAGGCCTCACAAGGCCTTCCTGAGTATGAGCTCCCACATACTGTGGTTGAATATGAGCTCCCATATACTGTAGTCGCCAGGTTATAGGCCTCACCAGGCCTTCCTGGTTATGAGCCTCCATATGTCAGGTTACAGGCCTCACCGGCCTTCCTGAATGTGAGCTCCCGCATACTGTGGTCATCAGGTTACAGGCCTCATCCGGCCTTCCTGGTTATGAGCTCCCACATACTGTGGTTGGATAAGCTCCCACATACTGTGGTTATCAAGTTATAGGCCTCACCAGGCCTTCTTGAATATGAGCTCCCACATACTGTGGTTATCAGGTCATAGGCCTCACTAGGCCTTCCTGAAAATGAGCTCCCACATACTGTGGTTGAATATGAGCTCCCACATTCTGTGGTTATCAAGTTATAGGCCTCACCAGGCCTTCTTGAATATGGGCTCCCACATACTGTGGTTATCAGGTCATAGGCCTCACAAGGCCTTCCTGAGTATGAGCTCCCACATACTGTGGTTGAATATGAGCTCCCACATACTGTAGTCGCCAGGTTATAGGCCTCACCAGGCCTTCCTGGTTATGAGCTTCCACATGTCAGGTTACAGGCCTCACCGGCCTTCCTGAATGTGAGCTCCCACATACTGTGGTCATCAGGTTACAGGCCTCATCCGGCCTTCCTGGTTATGAGCTCCCACATACTGTGGTCGCCAGGTTACAGGCCTTACTAGGCCTTCCTGAATATGAGCTCCCACATACTGTGGTCACCAGGTTTCAGGCCTCATAGGCCTTCCTGAGTATGAGCTCCCACATTCAGTGGTCACCAGGCTTCAGGCCTCCTAGGCCTTCCTGGTTATGAGTTTTCACATGTCAGGTTACAGGCCTCACCAGGCCTTCCTGGATGTGAACTCCCACTCACTGTGGTCGCTAGGGTATAGGCCTCACTGGTTGTGAGCTTCCACATGTCAGGATGCAGGCCTCATCAGGCCTTCCTGAATGTGAGCTCCCACGCATTGTGACTATCAGGTTAAAGGCCTCGCCTGGCCTCCCTGATCATGGGTTCCCACATGCTGTGGTTGCCAGGTTACAGGCCTCACCGGCCTTCCTGGTGATGGGCTTCTACATGTCAGGTTACAGGCCTCTCCAGGCCTTCCTGAATGTGAGCTCCCACATACTGTGGCCGCCAGGTTACAGGCCTCACCCGGCCTTCCTGAGTATGAGCTCCCACACACCGTGGTCGCAGGTCTTCCTAGTTATGAGCTTCCTCATGTCAGGTTATAGGCCTCATCCGGCTTTCCTGAATGTGAGTTCCCACATACTGTGGTCACCAGGTTTCAGGCCTCATAGGCCTTCCTGAGTATGAGCTCCCACATGCTGTGGTCGCCAGGTTTCAGGTCTCTCTGCCTTCCTGAGTGTTAAGCTCCCACATTCAGTGGTCACCAGGCTTCAGGCCTCTAGGCCTTCCTGGTTATGAGTTTTCACATGTCAGGTTACAGGCCTCACCAGGCCTTCCTGGATGTGAACTCCCACGCACTGTGGTCGCTAGGGTATAGGCCTCACTGGTTGTGAGCGTCCACATGTCAGGATGCAGGCCTCATCAGGCCTTCCTGAATGTGAGCTCCCACGCATTGTGACTATCAGGTTACAGGCCTCGTCTGGCCTCCTGATCATTGGTTCCCACATGCTGTGGTTCCCAGGTTACAGGCCTCACCGGCCTTCCTGGATACAAGCTCCCACATTCTGTGGTCGTCAGGTCACAGGCCTCAGCGGCCTTCCTGAGGATGAGCTCCCACTTACTGTGGTCGTCAGGTTATAGGCCTTACTAGGCCTTCCTGAGTATGAGCTCCCACATGCTGTGGTCGCCAGGTTAGAGGCCTCACCAGGCCTTCCTGGATTCAGAATGGATAAGTACATGCACTTTCGTTTCATGCACTTTCTAAAATCCATATTTATGGTAAGGGTTATGCGCTGTACGCTTCGTTCCCTTTTTTATGTGGTTCAGACTCCGGTTCTTCACCTTGGGTCCCACTCTAGATGCGTCTTCTGTCGCAATGTTTTACGACAGGCGCTTCCCTTTCAGGCTATCTCCCACATTCTGTGGTTACAGGCCTCATTAGGCCTTTCTGAAGGTAGCCCCACATTGTGTGGCTGTCAGGTTACAGGCCTCTCAGGCCTTCCTGAATACGAGCTCCCACTTACTGTGGTCACCAGGTCTCAGGCCTCACAGGCCTTCCTGAGTATGAGCTCCCACATACTGTGGTCGCCAGGTTAGAGGCCTTACCAGGCCTTCCTGGATTTGGACTGGCTAAGTACACGCACTTTCGTTTCGTGTACCTTCTAAAATCCATATTTATGGTAAGGGTTATGCGCTGTATGCTTCATTCCCTTTTTTACATGGCTCAGACTCCGGTTCTTCACCTTGGGTCCCACTCTAGATGCGTCTTCTGTCGCAATGTTTTACGACAGGCGCTTCCCTTTCAGGCTATCTCCCACATTCTGTGGTTACAGGCCTCATTAGGCCTTTCTGAAGGTAGCCCCACATTGTGTGGCTGTCAGGTTACAGGCCTCTCCGGCCTTCCTGAATACGAGCTCCCACTTACTGTGGTCGCCAGGTCTCAGGCCTCACAGGCCTTCCTGAGTATGAGCTCCCACATGCTGTGGTCGCCAGGTTAGAGGCCTCACCAGGCCTTCCTGGATTCAGAATGGCTAAGTACACGCACTTTCGTTTCGTGTACTTTCTAAAATCCATATTTATGGTAAGGGTTATGCGCTGTCCGCTTCATTCCCTTTTTTACGTGGCTCAGACTCCGGTTCTTCACCTTGGGTCCCACTCTAGATGCGTCCTCTGTCGCAATGTTTTACGACAGGCGCTTCCCTTTCAGGCTATCTCACACATTCTGTGGTTACAGGCCTCATTAGGCCTTTCTGAAGGTAGCCCCACATTGTGTGGCTGTCAGGTTACAGGCCTCTCCAGCCTTCCTGAATACGAGCTCCCACTTACTGTGGTCGCCAGGTCTCAGGCCTCACAGGCCTTCCTGAGTATGAGCTCCCACATACTGTGGTCGCCAGGTTAGAGGCCTTACCAGGCCTTCCTGGATTTGGACTGGCTAAGTACACGCACTTTCGTTTCGTGTACCTTCTAAAATCCATATTTATGGTAAGGGTTATGCGCTGTATGCTTCATTCCCTTTTTTACGTGGCTCAGACTCCGGTTCTTCACCTTGGGTCCCACTCTAGATGCGTCTTTTGTCGCAATGTTTTACGACAGGCGCTTCCCTTTCAGGCTATCTCCCACATTCTGTGGTTACAGGCCTCATTAGGCCTTTCTGAAGGTAGCCCCACATTGTGTGGCTGTCAGGTTACAGGCCTCTCCGGCCTTCCTGAATACAAGCTCCCACATACTGTGGTCGCCAGGTTACAGGCCTCAGCGGCCTTCCTGATATGAGCCCTCATGTACTGGAGCTCCCCACATGAGGGGGTCATCAGGTCTTAGGTCTCAGTAGACCTTCCTGGGTTTGAACCCTCTCTTACTTCCCCAGTGTTCGGATCGAGCACTGGGTAGACCCGTGGATTGAGTGGACGACTTCCGTCGTTTCTTGAGGTTAAGTCACACTCTCTGGGAGATCCCGTCTCTGTGATCCGGAACTGAATGGTTTCTGCCAGCTTTACAGGCCTTCAGTTTCTGGATGCCTTATCCAAGGCAACTTCCGGAGGCTCTGTCTTGGACAGACAGGCAATGGCCAGACTGTGAGTCTTAGTATAGATCACCAGGCCAGCCTGGTGGCATTTCAGGAGGCATGCTCCCCTGAATAGTGACTGGCTGGGAGTCCCTTGGGTCCCCTAGCCACACTCCCTAGAAGGGACCCCTTCTATTGGAAGTTGTGGTCCTAAGCCTTTGAGCTGGCCCAGATATACCCCCAATTAACTATGTTCTGGCGGTTTCTTGGTTCATTAGCTTGGGCTATGACCGGTAGGGAGTGCTGTCACTGACAGCCCGATGTGACCTAAGGGTGAGTGGTTCCAGTGTTTCTGAATTACTGGTTCGGACAGTTGTCACTGCCTTTGGGCACGCACTCCCCTCAGCATGGTGGCGTTGGTATATCGTTCCCCATAGCGTCATTCTGACGTAGTGTAGAGTTCCCTTTCGAAAGGGAACGTCTCAGGTTACGACTGTAACCTATGTTCCCTGAGAACAGGGAACGAGACACTACGTCTTCCTGCCATGCCTCGGGGCCTGCCTGCAACAGTCCCTTCAGACGATAGGATGTTGTCATGTGTGCAAGGCTCCCCTTTATACATCCAGGTCGCGCACTCATCATTCAAGCTGATGATGCACGGGCTGTCGCCGGTCAACATGATTGACGTGAGTTGATATTTATTTCAGACACCTGTCACGCCTGAGGCGTTCCCCATAGCGTCATTCTGACGTAGTGTCTCGTTCCCTGTTCTCAGGGAACATAGGTTACAGTCGTAACCTGAGACGTTTTTCTCGATTGCTTAAACACTATAACCAGGCTTTTGAATTAAAATTTCAAAACCATAATGCCATTTATCAAAAAGCACACCCATTTCACTAAACTTTAAACACTATTACCTGTTTTGACGCATGAGTCAGATTTGTTGAACTTTCACTGCAAAACTCTACACACAAATCCCTTCATTTCTCATTGCCTACACCATGTTGTCATTTAGAAAGCACTAGCATTCAATATTGTTCACTCAAGTCAGCACAGCTTCAGCTCAGTTAGCACACAATTACCCAAGTGGAAACACTAAGAGTCAAAATTTAACACATATCAACCAGATCCTTCAATAGATATATGAAAGGGCCCAAATCAGTTTATTGAGTTTTGGAACAATGTATCCAGAAAGACATGAAGGAAGAGATCGAGGATAAGGAGGAGGAGGAGGAGGAGGAGGAGGAGGAGGAAGGGCAAGAAGACAAGCAGTCTCAGATGAAATTCAAGCCACTCTAGTTGCCCATGTCTTAGTCAGTGGTATGACTATGAGGGAGGCTGGGCTACGAGTAAGGCCAAATTTGAGTCGTTTTACCGTCACCTCGAGAGCCTTCAGGGAGGTGTGGTGACAAACAAAATTCACTGAATAAAAGACAAACATTTCCAATAGTCTTTGATGAGGTTTATTTTCTTACAAGAAAAGGCCAGCAGTTGTACAGTCACACAGAGTGGCTGCAGAGTGTGACAGTGAAGGCATCCTTTCTCCTTTATAGTCTTGACTCCCAGAATGTTATCTTTCTAGGCAAATGATGGTATTTCAACCATATGTGGAACATTCTTTAGACGTGTTCATCATATTGTCTCCTTGAGTGGAGACCACAAGTTACATAACTTACCAGTTTTGGAAATGTTGTTTTGAATTTATTGCACCAGTGTGTTAGACTATGTTGTAGTGTGTGTGATTTTGAGGGCTTGTGTGTCCTGTCTGAGGGCAAAGTTTGGTTTTTCAGCAAGAGTGAATGGTTTTGAGTGTAGAGCTTCATTTTGACCTGAAAATAGGATGTTTGGGGAATTGGGTGAGACGTTATGGATTTGTGTTTACAGTTTTGAGAATACGAGGCATAGTTTCAAGAAATGTGTTTAAGCAATTGAGAAAAACTGTAACAATGGAGCTGTTTATAGAGTTTGAACTCAAATATAAAGAAATGCGGTCAGTGCTTAGTTCAAGGAGTTCAGTAAAGTTGGCAATATATTCACAGATTCAGTCTTCCCAGATCAATAACTCGTGAGCTAAAGGTTATTAAAACACAAATGAAGGAAAAAAAACGAGCTACACCCCAATTTATTTATTATAGTCCAGTTAAATAAACATTGCATTTAAAAAAAATCTAAAGAAAAGTTAATAATAAGAAACACATTACAGGTAAAATAACAAGTCTGTAACCTTTCAGATTTAATGCACAGATCGTTTTTGACGTCAGATTTTTTTCCCTGTCCGTTTCAAATATCACAATTTTAGAGTTCAATCCTGCATTTTAACATGGTTGTCACTCCTGAAACTTTGCAGTATGTATCTACGATGGCCAAGTAGTGCACAACACAACGGAATTTAAGAAGCAAACGTAAGTTTAATTGTTGTAATTGTTTACTGTGCATACATAAAGGGAGGTATTGGGGAAATTTTACCTGTAGTAAGTCAGTGTGGTCACTAGGAACGAACTATAACCTTTGGAACATGAAAATAAAAACACTTTTAGTGAGTTACAGCAATAAAAAACAACAACTATAAAAGCAAGATATTGGCAGAAGCTTATACAGTAAGTCAATTTTACTATAACTTTGCAAATATCGTTCACTTGAATGAATGATTAGACGTTTATATTTTTGGACTGTCTGTGAGTAGAATTTGAAGAGGGTCCCTTTAGCAGCCTAGGTGAATATGCAGCGAATATCAAACTTAAAACTTAAATTTACTGCACTATTAGTCAGGAGCATTTTAGTTGTGTTGTGAACTTGTGTGTGCTTTTTAAATTCCGTTGTGTTGTGCACTACTGGGCCACCATACTTAGCAGCATGAAAATATAATATGTAATATTTTGAAGAAAAAAAAAACATTATTTGAGTACTAATGTGTTGGAAAATAGCAAGAAATTCATTTTGTGAGGTATTTGTTCATATGCTCAGATTGCACATTTGTGGGATAACGAATTAACACCTTATTCAGTTGAATAACAGATTAAATTAATTTTCAAAAAAACAAACAAAAAAAAAAAACCTTGGTTGCCATGCATGATTGTTCTGCGTCGGCATTATTTATGCCATTTGGAATGCACTCCTTGAAATTGTTGTGCACAATTTTCCATAATTCATTGCACTCTGCTGGTGAGCTGTTTTGACCACTTATGTAAATGCCGCGTATAAGCAACGGCTGCCATTCTCACAAACATCAAAATTATCACAGTCACGTTTGTTTGGACTCTTTGTGTTTCATCATCGTCTGTCTGAAGTTTAAAATCATTGGTTACCCGTAAGCCAATCACATAACGTTTGGTTATAACGTGTGTTATGCGCATGCTCAGCCGTATCTAACTTGCACTGTAAACACATGTATGATGTGAAAACAAAACCATCGAGCGAAATACCGGAGTGAACATGGCTGTGAACGACTTTTGCAGATTATGTGAAGTAAATCTATGCATCCACGGTACAATCAGCGTCTACGTCACGGCTCTCAGCCCGCCCTCTGTTTGTTGATTGGCCGGCTGTTTTGAGGCCGGAGGAAAACGGGGAGAAAGGTCGCTACCTCAGACTGAGTACAGAAGCGAACTGAAATTGAGTGGAAGTATGAAGTCTGACGTAGTGTGACAAAAATACTTATTTTTTTACTTTTACAGAAATTCTTGAACGACCTTCAGGACAAAGGAAAAGGACAAAGAAACCTTCCCTATAGCTTAGAGTAAAACTGCACTTTATTGTGCAGAATAAGACAGGATGATTAACTCAGCAAATTTCCACACCACTGCCGCTCTCATTCAAAAAAACTAATTATGAAGCTTTGCATTTCCGTCAGGACTCCCACAAGGAGGAACAGTTTGGTTAACAATGACAGGCTCTAATGACACACTGCTATGATCAGGTTTCTCTGATCCTCTGAGGACAGCAGGACAATTATGCAGGCATGAGATGTTCAAACACACACAAATAACAAGGAGAAGAAAAAGGATCATGACATAGGAATTCCTTTGTGTCCCTGCACTGTAAACAAACTATTTTGCTGACGGAGCAAAAATAGTCATAAGATCTAGCCAAATTCTCGCTGAAATGTGTTGTAATTGATATTTTTTAAAGAACTGCTGTATGAATGCAATAGCACTCTTGTCATGCTGATGTACTGAATACCTTGTAGGATATTGCTAAAGGTTGCTTTAAGAGCAAAAATGCCCCTATACCTGACAGATACAACTAAAATAAGTCCATAGGCCCTATCATACACTCGGTGCAATGCAGAACCAGGTGTGATGCAAGTGGTTTTTGCTAGTTTCAGCCTAACACAGTTATCATTTTCACATCTTGCGCAATGTTGTTTAAATAGTTGTTTAATTGTGAGCCCATGGGCGTGCTGGTCTGAAAACGAGGTGTGTTGGCGCGTTGCTATTTTGAAGCAACTGAAATAGACTGCGCCATTGACTAACAAGAACCTGGTCTAAAGTCAATGGCGCAATATTTTTTTTGTTATTTAAAGCGTGTTAGTAAAGTGCGCCTATAGGCGGGTCCACAACGCACGTACACTCTTATTACACACACAGGGACGGGCAGCAGCACCCAACTAGCCAAATATTAAAAATAAAAGGATTACAATGTAAAAGTTTATAATTGTGTACATAAGGATATGGTGGAAACCGGCGTGTGCCGTAGATGGTCTGCTTGTGCGCTTTCATGATCTTGCGATTCTTGTGCTACATTTTTATTTTTCAAATAAGTATCCCGTTTACAACACGTTTCACTGTTTCTTCAGCATCTCATATCCTGTGCACCTTGTTTAAAAAAAGCAGTGCCAAGTTAAATATTGTTCCTCTTTTAATGTGGACCACAGCGGGTCAATGCCAATTTAAAAACAACTGACCAATCAGATAAAAGAGGGGGTGGGATAAGCATCCAACTTTTTGTCCAATCTCGATGAAACAAACAAATCCTGTTCCTCATACATATACATGTGTCCTTTGTCTTGAGTTGTTCATGTGTGTTAAAGGTTATGGCAGAGAGGGGAATGTAACATTGTAGAGCAGCACAGGTGGTGATTGGGGTCCAATGAGAGTTCTGCTGTGTGCTGATCAGTATTTGATTATGTTCCCTGAGCAGCAGCACACTGTGGGCCAGTGCCTTCATTAGCATCTCATCAACATAATATCTGAGCCAGTGCAAGTGCATTTGCATGCTCTACAGCTCAGCCCTCCTCTTAGGTGTACCTACTGATATAGTGCACATCTCACATGCTACAAATTGTTGAGCAAATGTAGGCTTATATATAATTTCTCAGGTGTATAAACACTTCTCGACTTCTTAGAAACTTGAAGAGTTATTTTCAAAAATAGTAAATATCCTGTTTACAAGTAAATGTTTAATATCTTTATTTGAAAGAGGTTTCACTAACTAACTACGACAATCAGTTATTAATATTTCGTTGATTATCTCTTGTTTTTGCATGTCTTCATAATTTCTTTGTATAATAGACTTTTGTCTGACAGCCTGGACAAAAATTATGTCCGCACAATTTGCCATGTTTCATTGTGTTATCACAAACAAAAACAATTGACTCCAAGCACAACATGATAATAATAATAATAATAATATTTGAATGTCAATTTTCTTAGGCCAGACATCACTTTTGGCCACTACTGTATATATTAAGCAGCACAAATGCCATATCCATATAATCTTTCTCCTCAGTCGTGGACTCACCCAGCCTGAAGAAGAAGCCCACAGAATAATACAAGAGAATCTTGCCATTGAGACAGACCCACAGTGTTCGCTGCCGAAGCGGAATACACAACGGCCCTGCCGCTCACCATTAATGTTTTGCTGAAAAGAAAAGAGCTATTTCAATAACTAAAAGAGGAAATTCACTCATGAAGATGTGTTTGTTTCAAAATGTCTCTCCGTGAGTGTTTTTATGCAAGGTCCCATCCAGTCATCCAATAGGCCAAACTAAGTGTAGCACCACATTTAATTTTTTGACTGGAATGAAAAAGGAGGCTGTGGGGGATAGAATTACAGTGTGTTCAATGGATAATAGTGTTTTTTAATAACATAACGATGTTCAGCTGACGAAACATCTTACAAGAAAAAAAAAAAAAACTTGAAAGTTGAAAAAAAATGAGGCGAAAATGACATGACCTAAGATCTGTATACAGTGCTGCCATTGTAAAGACTGTAACTCTATCCCTCACAGCCTCATTTTCCTCTGCACTATATTGAATATGGCATCTAACCTGACTAAGGTCTATGGGCAGGAGAGTTGTGTCATCTCCCTGGCCACCCTCATGCAGAGCCTACTCTTAAGGAGACAGACTGCCCTTACTATGAGGGCATGAGTCTCGGGAAGCCCTCATAGTCTCGGGAAGCTGAAGGTTGAACCCATATGGTCCCCCACACCATTATTCATTACATTCTCAGGAACCATGTACAAAGTAGCAGTGGAGCCGAGTATAAGGTCCATAGTGATGAGCTCATGCCGGTTCACTCTCCCACGTCCTCAACACGTTCCACCCCTCTGCTGGAGAAAACAGTTTGGTCACATTCAGTGTTTGGACGATGCGGATGATGCCATGTTTTTGGCAGCCTCCAAAGGTGAAGACTGGTCCATGCCATGGTGGAGTCCCATTCAGAGTGAAACGGAAAGACTTTTACTACACTGGTCAGTGCTGACCGCTGGGGGTATGAAAAGATCCCTTCCGTGGAGGAAGCTGCTGTCACCCACCCGTGTCCATCAACTGTGATCAGATGGTCACAATTTGCCAATCACTGTGGTCAATAGCATTTTGGACAGTGCAGCGTTTTTATCAGAGGGACGTGGAGATGGGCCTGGTTTGTCCGACAGATGCGTCCAGTATGGGTTAGTAGTGCACCTGGTGCTCAAAGCGTTTCTACCAAAACTCCACCATGCTTTTGTGCATATGGACAACACGGCGGTTGTAGCATACATAAATCGCCATGGGGTGTCAGGCCTTGTTCACTAGTACCGGGGGAATGGGAGCCGCATCCCCAGACGGAACAGATGATTTGGTACATTTTTGAGCAAGCGCACCTGAGGTGCACCTGTTCATGGAGAATTATCACAGCTAAATGTTAGCTATGCAAAGACACAAGCCCCCCTGAGGTTGGCACACAAGTGCTGGCAGCATGCAAATATGGGTTTCCTTCGGTGAGGTCAGAGAAACCATACTCATCATTCTCTAATAGCTGGCTGCTCTTTTAGTAAGAATGAAGTATCTAAGGGATGCTAGAAGATTACATCCTCCACGTTCTTCTACTCTGTCTACAGGGGATCTGGCTGTAGTGCTGAAAGATCTCAAAGGCCCAATCTCTATATAGGCCATGGACCCACACCCAAAGTAGCATACTTAAGTGCTATTGGCTAGTGAAATTCACTGCCGTGACTCAATAGGGTTGCATCAATTCTAGTAGAAAGGTGTTTCCCTTAGCATCTGCTACTGAGGCAATGTCTCGAGTAACCAAAGAAGTTTTCACACATTTCGCATTTCAAAATTACACATTTACGATTTATCACCTTTAAATCTTTGATCACCAAAATTACATATTTAAAAGTTTTTACTTGAAAACAAACTATTCATGCCTTAAAATAGCTTGAATATAACTCTACACTCTTGCCTCATTAAGTATATGGGGTTCTATGAATATACTAATAAGCCCCGCCTCCACCCACTCACACCAGCTCAGAGATCCACTCGTTGACGATCACGCGTTGATCTGATTGGTTACAAGGTAGTTTGTAACTTCAGAAACACCAGCGATTTCAAAGTGCGTTTTTTGAGACTGTCTTTGGTTCACTGCAGTTTTAAGAAGAAAATACTCAGCAATGGTGTTGACTTACCAATTTTCACATGGTTTGTCTTAAAGCACAACACCACAACACCACCAGACATATAAACAACATTAAAAACTTGATTTTCACCACAGGGAGACTTTAAGGCAAACCACCAAACCATGATTTTTTACTTGCTAGTTGAAGGAAAACTTTGAATTTTATCTAATGAAATCACTGAGAGAAAACAAATGCACCAGGAAAAAAAATACTGAGGGAGAAAAGTGGAAAAGGATGAAAAGTAACATTTGAATTGATAGTTGACTGATGTTAAAGAGATGTTCATGAGAGGGAGGAACTGCATTAGCTGAGTGAACGAGAAATCAATAACTGGAGAAATCCCAGTGCTGGACAAGACAGTGACTGAGCAGAGAATGGGGATGAGATGAGGAACAAGAGAGGAGTGAGACTGAAAAATGAGTGCCATAGAGACCAAAAGTGAAGTAGGAGGAGCTGATGCCAGAAGAACTATTAAGAGAGAATTGGTTTTCTAAATGATGTCTTTGTTACAATTATTACCAGAGAACATCTGTGTTTCATGCACTGATTTGGATAGGACTGGGATCTTTGTAGTTTTTACTGATGAGAGTGTTATTTGTCCGGATATTGGTGTTACAGTATTATGTGCTCGGGATTTGTGCATCAGAAACCCACTGAAATGAGCCATCACGTTGAGGATCACATCTGACACCACTCCATCTGATCCATTCTGACCAGTGTCTATGATGGGAAACTACTTCAGTTTGATGTGCTTGATATGTTGCCATGTGACTTGACGCTACACTCAACTAGAAATTCAACACAAACTAAACTCAAACAACCCCATCAAATGAGGATGAGATAAAATAGTGCAATTAAATATTCAATATGTGAATAATGTACATATTCACATTTTTTTGTGGTTTATGAGTGTCTGTAATGTTACAGGTTGCTAAAGGCATATTGTGTGTCTGAGTGCTAGCCATGTTACATAAGCACTGATGCACACTAGAGCAATGAGACAGAGATGAGTTGAGTTAATGTCCTCAGGGCCAAATGTCACTGCTGAAATAATTAACATATGGAAAAACATAATGGTTTACTACACCCCATATGAGAACACTGATAAAACATGCTACATACTATGAAATATACTGTAACAAATTACTGTAAAATTTACAGCAACTTACTGGCAATTTTGGTTGCCAGTAAGCCTGTAAATTTACAAGAGTACTGTAAATCATAAAATACAATTATACTGTAAAATTATACAGCACACCTGTAAAAGCAGCAACACATGAGGAGCTGTGAATTTACAGTTCTTTAATGTAATCTTTACAGATAACTAATATAACAGATAATTGAAATAACTCATTATATTTGAGGAAATTGATTGGTCAATTGCCATTAAATATTTATACTGTGAGCTTATTTCATTTGAGTCCACTAAAAAAAAGACCTCTAGAAAAAAACTAGAAACATCGATTTAACTAAATCCTACTAGTTAACAACAGCACACATGAATGAGTTGAAGAACTTAAAAAAAAACAAAAAAACATCAATGCATCAGCAACTACACAGTCACTGCCTTTAAATAAAGCAACATGCAGCATAACATCAGTGTTTCTCTGCTCATCCTGGACTGAAGCACAGGCTCTACTCTTCAGCACAATGGGGACCCACAAAACTCAACAGAAACGCTTTAAATCCCAACAGAACATTAAACAATAACAGATCTCCACGATATCATTATGTGCAAAAACACAAAAAATCACATCAATTCACAGAATTTTACTTTTTTGTTTAGTAAATTTGACTGTGAGATTTTACTGTAAACAACTGACTTCCACAGCCTTAGATTAAATCAACTGAAGATAAAAGACATTAAATATCTCAAGATCTCAGCAGAGGATTAAACAATCCACAAACAGTATTACCAGATTCACTTATTACTAACCAGATTTACTTTATTTCTGTCATAATCAGACTTATTGAGAAATAACAGAGGTTTAGATGTTGATGATTTATTGAAAATATTTCATTTGATGTTACCTTGATCGTGATCAGTGTTTACTTTAGTTGGGCTCTTGACTCTTGATTTATTTAACATTAGCTTTTCTCTGGCTGCTATAACCATGTCTTTATAAGACAAATGTGTTATGGCAATAAAAGCCAAGGAAAAATATGATCAGGTGATGATAGTTGTGTATTGATGTTGGCCTTATCAACATCTAGTGGCTGATACGCTGATCTTGACCAGAGACTATTCTCTGATTATGAAGGTGAGGTTACATACATATACATACAGTACACACTATACTTTACTAGGGATGTCAGAACTTGATTCGGTCATAGGTCGGTATTTAAAAAAAAGAGAGAAAGAAACCAATACACAGTCAACACCGAATCTGTTCTATAACTAAGTGCAGTCACTGAATTCAAGCCATCTGCTGTTTGAGTCAGGGCTCTACAGTGTGACCATTTCAGTCGCATTTGCGACAAAAAATCTCTGTGTGCGACCATGAAAAGATATTTAGGCGGATTGTGTGGCTGCCCCGTTCGAAGCTAAAAACTTCAACTCCCAAATGCCATCTTGGTGCTATTGTTCCTTGCAAGAAGCAGAAAACATAAGTGACAGGTAACGTTAAACAGGACAGGTTCCAAAAAGAATGGCTAGACGCTTTTCCGTGGCTACAATACGAGAAATATAAAGATGTTATGCTGTGCAAATACTGCAAAGAAGCTGGTGCAGAATTAGCAGGGCCAACAATGTTTGTGTGCGGACATTCACACTTCAAGCGAGAATCGCTAGTGAAGCACAGCATTTACGCTGCAGGGACATATTCATTAACAGGTCGCAACCTAATAATCCCCATACAATTCAGGTGGCCGCTAACAGGCAAATTAGTCTTACAGACGCAGAAGCTCTCCGACAACTAAATATCAAATTCAACACTGCATACATGATAGCGAAAGAAGAGATCCCATTCATGCAATTTGGGCCATCTGATTGCTGTACTTTGTGTGGCAAAAACATTAATTGTGTTCAGCAGTGAGTGCAGATGTCAATTTAGAGCTTTTATAAGGACAGTTCACCCAAAAATAAAAATCCTGTTATCATTTAATATTTTATTAATTTTTTATCATTCTTTAATCTTCAGAACACACTTGAAGGTATTTTTAATATTATGGGTGTATAACGACATTTGGGTTGGTAAATGGCAGAATCAGACTGTCCTTTTAAATACAATTGAGAACTACACTTCAGCGTCTGTGCATTGTGTATTTGTGCATATGAATTTAATATGAACTTGCATATGAATTTGTGCATTGTGTATTTGTGCATATGAAAAAAGTATTTGTGCATTTTTTGTGTTTTCTGAGGACAGCCGGTGTAATTGTTTTTCTGAAAATATTAAATGTTTATAAGGTAAACTTCTGTCACACACTATGTTTCTGAATTCTCTTTTCTCATGCTTTCCATACTTCCATTGTTACATGTTATATGTGGCACAGCCGCACAGTAATATTGTGTCATTTCAGAAAAAAAAAACTTTCAATTGTCTGTGCTCCTAAATTTTGGACTGTGCTCCTAATAAAAAAAAGTTACCGTAGAGCCCTGGTTTCAGTTAAATCCTGTAAAAGTAATTATGAAATCTGCAATTCTGAACCTTTACTTGAAAATTTTATACTTTTGTTAGATACCTAATAAACTTTAAACAAATTTGTATCTTTATGTTTGTGCTTCATGTTTCTACTTATTGTATTTTTTCTTTATTTTATTACTGAATATTAACTTAAATCAAAATTTGACTTGTTTGAGGTGTTTGGAAAACGTCCGCCAGTTTGCATTATTTGGAAGACAACATTGGGCAGGATGGAATAACATTTTATTTTATATTAAATAAAATACAGAAAATAAAAAAATGGGCTTATCAAAGAAATAATCATCAGTTTAATTGATTATCGAAATAATCATTGCAGCCCAGTATACTAAACTGTATTGTGTTTACTATACAGTACATGGTATACTACATACTGTATACTGTATACTATACACTATGTACTATTTATGCAGTACTATAGAAGTACTGTAAACTGCACACTATATACTATCATGGTATACCATGTTGTTACAAGGTGATTCAGAGGGTCTGTTGTCTTTTGGGACAAACGGGTTTGAAGTGTGTGCATGCGCATGCATCAAATGTATCACAGTCCTAAGAGATGGGGATTTTCGGATGAATCCACCCAGAAATCTACAGCACTGAAATGTACAGAGACGAAGAGAGAGAGAGAAAATGAGAAAGTCTTTGTTCAGAGGCAGAATTTTCACTGGATAATTAGTAAGAGTGAACGCTGAGGACTGGGGCCGAAGAGTGAAACTCTAAAGCTCCAGGCAGAGATTATCTAAACCAGAGCTGAACTTCTCCTGACTCTTCTAATCACTCCTCAAAGACGGCTAGTCGCATAGCATATCTCTCACGCTGCAGTAGCCAGCTAACCCACCCAGCCCCAGTCACTTCAGACTTTAGTCCAGTCTTGTGCAGGCTCTAGATTAGCTCTGAGCAGAAGCCGTTTGGATGACCTTCAGCCACCAGTATTTTCATCATCCCCAGCACCAGCACACTGATCCTCAGCCATTAGCCTAAGTTAATAACTTCTTCTCATCTCACTAAAACATAAGTAGAGGGTTGGTGAAGTGCTGATTTCATTTCCCTCCTCCAGTACATGAAAGAAAACTGTTACGATTAGCTGTCTCTTCCATTATCCGCTATGTGTAGGGTTGCTAGCAGAGTATAATTTGTTCATTTATGTAAATGTTTAGGCCTATTTATAATTTTTATTAAAAGTAAGAGTATAGAGAGGACAGGAAATGTCTAGTGTCAGAATAACTTCAGGTCTGTCTACTCTTGACGTGTCAAAGCCGTGTGTCATCTCAGAATGTTGACTAGCCAATCAGATGTAAGCTCGTACTGTACTTAAAATGTAAAATGAAAATAAAATCTTTGAAAAGGCAACCCTACTTTATTTTCAACAGCAATCCAAACTTTTAGAACAGGAAAATAATTTCACAAATAATCTTAATATTGGTAACTGTGTAAATTTAGGGCATCAGAACTTCTAGCATCTTCTAGTATTTTGGCTAAATTAAAAGCAAAATTTCGAAAAGTTGCTATAGATTTAGCAAAAAAATAAATATATATATATATATATTGACTGATTAAATGATTTTGTATGTTTTTCTAATCGCATCATGTTAAATCCTTATTTCAGTTTTCGCATGGAGATAGTGTAGAAAAGTGTAGAAATCTGTCGATTTTAAAGGGGAATTTGTAGTCTTGTTTTGTATTGTGCAGACACAACACGATGCTACAAGAATTTTCTCAAATCACAAGGTCAACAACAGTAAAGAGATCCAACAGGTCGGTTTATATGAAAGATTATGTCTCAGCATCTCTGGTTTTAAAGCATAAATATGCGGTGGTGTTGAAATACACTCGACCTGTCCCTAGAGTCACTGACTCAGCCAAAACACAAGCCCTCTCTGAATGATAGACCGAACATCTTCAAAATCCAGCCTGTTCATGCACTCAGCAACACGACAACCTCAGAAACACGAGACACTGCTACATTATATGCCTCAGAAATGGAAGTCTTATTTAAATAAGAAGGCAGACACCACCAATACATCTCCATATCATCGGGAATTATACGATTAATCTGTTTTGACCACAAAAAATGGTTTCATAATCAGCACTGATGGCTGGGCTGTCTGGACAAGAAGATCCCAGATCCCAAAGGCTCACAAACTTAACTATTCAAATCTGCAGAGGGTAATGCTTATCAGCGGTAGCTAATAATAAGGCCTACTGATATAATAAGGAACGCATGCAATACCTTTGTTTCTGCCTACATAGGGGTTGGTTGAAGAGGTTCCACAGAGACAAACAGGAAGGGAGATGTCAACAAGAACAACAGTGGGAAAGAGAGAGACAGGGACAGTAAATTGGAGGATGACAGTTCTGCACACATACATATTCAGGACAGATTCACATGCACTTTAGAATAATGTGAGCATGTAAACTGCCGTTTCTGACTTGAATTTCCTGTACTACAGAAATATAGACATAATTGTTACCCCATCCATATCACTTGAACTGAGGTGGAAAAAAAAAAACCTTAGTGTTACTCAAACTAACAGATGCTCAGTGTACTCACACATTTTGTAATTCTGGTCTGGAAGACAGGCATATGTTGATTCATATATTCAGCTGTATCTTTCTCCATAAGGACTAACCTATTCTATGTCCAGTTCAAAGGCTTTGATGTCAGGACACGAGTGCTTGAATGAAGGATATATAATAGATTCATGTCCGTGTGGCTGTCCATCTCCACCATAGGCAAGATGCACCCAAGAGAATTGTACATTTCTGTGCCAAGTGACCTAAATTAGTGAGAATACCTTTACGAAAAATAAGTATATTTGAAGTCAATTTTAAGTATACTTGAGTTCAAGTATATTTTTAAGTATACTTTATACTAATATCAATGTACTAGTAGTGAACTTGTAAGTACTATTTCAATACTAATTGGAACTAAATTGGCCCACTTTTTAAAAGTATATGTTTGAGTGTACAATAAGAGTAACAGTAGTAAACTTGTTCACTACTACAACTACGTTTCTCATTTGCACCACATCTGTACTACAAGTGAACTTAAAAGTATACTAGTAGTTTACTATTTTAATACTTGTAGTAATTTTTTTTTGTATAAGAAAGTACATTTTGAAGTGTACTCTCAGTAAACAACTAGGTTAATGTGGTTTTATAATGCAAGTATACTTGTAAGTTTTCTTTAAGTGAACATAACATTATACTTTTAGTTTACTATTTATATATTATTACCTTTAAGTATACTAATATTTTCCTATTTAGGTATTACTTTATTATACTAGAAATATGCATTTAATTGTACTTTAACTCTATCCATTTTAACATAAAACATTTTGGGACTACAAAATGGCACAAAATACTTTTAATTTATGTTAAACAATATTATATAAAAGTATAATATAACATTTTATATTAAATAATAATATAATGTTTATACAAACTATAATATATTGAGTTTGACCTTCACATGTTGACAAGTTGACAACCAACATTTTCGGAACCTTCTTTCACTATCTAAAAGTTTGGGACAAAACCATCACGGCAGATCATTCATATACCACAAATTTAAAAAGAAAAATCTTTCAAACTATTTAAAAGGTGTCATTCTATTAATATTCCCTGCTTTGCTTCCTTTCAGCACTGTTCACTCAGAGAAGAGCTGTTCTGTTTAACTCAGGAATATATTATTTATAGCTGCATAGTAATTCTGCCAGTCTATGAATGATATCTTAGTAATACGGAGGGCAGATCAGTGATTGTACATTATGGGTCAGTTGGCACAGCAGTAGTCGAACTTAAGAGAGAGAATGTAACTTTCTATAACATCATGGGGGAGTCAAACCTGAGAAAACCTCACTTGTAACCTGTCAGTTCACCGCACCGCAGTATCACAGAGAGAAATGACATAATTCACCAAGAGGACAATAATCATGCAGTGTCACGAGGGCAGAGCCAATCATAAAGCAGCATGCACGTGCAAGAGAAGTCGCAACAAAAATGTAAACACGTTGGAAAATGTGCAATGAGAGAATTAAGACAGAGCATACCTTGTGGAGACTTCACCATATGTGCGAACCCTTGGGGAAAACAATGAGCGTGATAGACAGAGAAAGAGAGAAAACTTGAGAACACCAATACCAATACTGTTCAGGTATTGAGACCACTCATAGTTTGCTGACCGACAAACCATGGCTATCACACTAAAGCTGAAGCTTTCTGCAATTAAAAAAAGCTTCATCCAGAAAAGAAATTGACAATAACATTTATAATAACAACTCCCTAATCCAGAACAAATGTGCTAATAATTAGGGCTGTCAATTAATTTAGTACAATTACATGTGTGTAACAAAAATACATATAAATAATTACTGTGAAATATTATTACAAATGTAAAACAGCTGTATTATATATTTTAAAATGTAATTTAGTCCTGTGATGACAAAGCTGAATTCTTAGCGGCCATCACTCCAGTCCTCAGTGTCACATGATCCTTCTAATATCGCCATAATCAATCTAATATGCTGATTGGTGAGCTTGTAACATTTCTTATTATCAATGTTGAAAACAGTTGTGCTGCTTCAAATTAATGTGGAAACTATGATACATTTTTTAGGATTCTTTGACTTTTCTGTTTTAAATTTAAAGGGCTTTACTGTCACTTTTCATTTAATTAAATAAAAAAACCTACTAACCCAAAACTTTTTAACAGCTGTGTATGTGTTTTTTGTTGTTGTTATTGTTGTTGATTAATTAATCAACATAATGTAATCAATTTGATTATTTTTTTATATAATTGACAGCCCTAATAGTAATACGTTATTGTAATATTTAAGCAGATTGTGTAATTTTATGCTTTCACACATACAGCCTTTGTCAGAAATTTAAATGTTTAAATATTCATATTTAAATATTTTGCCAGCTTTGAGGGTTTTCCGACTTTTCAATCGCAAATTTCAGTTGAAAAAGTTATTTACTTTTATCATGTCAATTAATTTAGCCATAAAATTCTGCAAACTTGTAGCATTCAACACCAAATAAATTGTGCACTCCCATCTTTCTAGTAGAAATAGGGGTGTTGATGATTATTAATAGAAAATGTATTAATTGTTTTAAATACTTGATTCCTAGAAAGAATGCATAGCTTATGCTAAACGTCGTCACCTCCATGACACACAGCCTTGGCTTGTAAAAATGGAAAGAGCTCAACTTAATGAGGTGTGGGAGTATTTCACTACAAACAAGGATTATGTTCACTGCCAGCACTGTGATAGTGTGCTGAAGTACAACATGACAACAAACACTATGATAGTCTGTCAGGAGAACTGCAAGCTGGGAGGAAATGACCAGTGTAATAGTATGTTAAACACTGTACACACAAACAAGTTTTAATTCGGTGTAATTTAAAAATGCATTGAAATAGCTTACTGAAACCTTAATAGAGGAAAATATTTAAATTAACTGTATGCTAGGGTATGTGGGGTGCATGCACAATGTATTTGGAGTCCTGTTTTATGGCTTCATGTGTGAAAGTGTCTATTAAGTGAATGGAACATTATTTTAATTCTCTTTATCTGACTTTTAGCTAAGTTTATACAGTATGTGATGTGTTTTCATAGCCTAAGACTCACTTACCAGGAGTTTTGTTGACAGCTTTTGAGAAGATGGCACAAAGGGGAAGGAAGAAAGTTCAACTGTTAGACACACTTTTGACTTTGCATGGAGGCTGTCATGCAAAACTTTCATTTTTTAGCTTTAAACAGTTTGTCATGCAAGGGATCAGGACTGTCCCTTGCATGCCTATTTCAAAACAATCCTGTGGAAGAAAAAGTCCATAATATCTGTTCCATTTTCTGAGAAACAGATTGACATTATTGTTTCAAATCACTCCATCACATTGAGAATATCGCTGCAGAGATATTGTATAGTGTCCAGAATGCCACAGTGTTCCTCACATACACTGGATGAGGCCATAAATCCAAGCAGGTTACTAAACCAGCTGTCCAAAGTGGACCATGTGGATTTACGAGGTTGTGAGGTTTGTGGATTTCAGGACATGCTGTGGACACAAAGAATTACTCTCACTGAAGACTCATATGTGAATAGCTATCCAAGTAAATCATCCAAAGTTGTTTTATGTTTCTGAATAAACCAGTTTAAATGAATGCACACTGATTGCATGAGGAGAACAGCACAGTTCAACCAAATAATTACATACTGTAAAACCTTAAACCAGACATTTGAGATTTGAAACTTTAGACTAAGATCAACTATACACTGTGCTTTTTTTTTCTTGCAGGATTGTACGAAACATTTATGAATTTTTCAAACACAGACGCCGTTGAAAAGTTTATGTGTTTCCTGGGAATAAAGTCAACAACCTACCAATTTAACATTTGATGCATTAGCCAGGTGATTTATCCAAAGCAACTTGCACTGTATTCAAGGAATACATTTTCTTTTTTTTCTTTTTTTTTAACGAGTTCTCTGGTAACATTACCTGGGAATTAAATACATGATTTTGGTGTTGCGAGCAGAATGCACTACCAGCTGAGCTAAATGTTGCATTTCATATAGACAATTTAGAACAAACATTTTTAATATTATGCCTGTCCCTGCTTCATCAGAGGGAATTCTTCAGAAAAGCAATTAATCGGCCATTGTTGAACATGTCACACTAAGCAATCAAAGACTGATAATTTTACCAAATGAGGAAAGAAATCTTTTATGATTCCCAAAATTTGCCATCTCAGAAGGCAAAAACTGTACACTGCGCACCCTAGTTAGTATTCCCATAAGCCTCCTTTATTTCTGGCTGGGAAAAAATCATATGGATTTTCTGAAGGCCATGCAAAATCAGTCATCTCCATCTGTTATCTTGAATCTGTTTTCCTGAGCTTTTTTGTCTCTTTCCTGTCGTCCTTTCAGGGTTGGAACCAGAGGATGATCAGTTTATTTGTTAAATAATAGCTGGTCTGCCTGGCTTATTACATTTACAACAGGCTTTTAGGACACACTTGTCAAGCTTTCAGGATTCGCTGGGTTTCTTGGCTTACAGCACTTTTGGTAAATTTAATCAACAGAGACAGTCTGATGTTTCACGTCTAAGTTTAATTGAAAAGTTGAATCGGCCAGCATGATGTGTTAAGGATGATGGTGCTGGTGTCCCCACCAGACTTCTTAACTAGCTTATCTTTCTTCTTTTCAGTATTGTAGTACTCAAATCTGAGTACAGGACCATATTTTCATGGTCTTTTTGTGGTCTGTGCCGACTCGTGCTGCTCGATCTGCTCTGCGCTATTGTTTCTCTGGACAATGTGTGAGCTGTGGAGGTTTGCATGACATTGACGCAAAACCAGGCTTCATTCATCATTTGCATTCACTGTCTGAATCGTTTAGACCCATCTTGACTAAACCCACTCAACCCTTTTCTGCTATGGACTTGACTTGGACTCAACCTACTCAGGTCTCTGTCTGGACTCTGACTTGAATAAACTGGTCTCGACAACAACACTTCCTCCTTTATCAACAAAATGGCTGCTTCTTAGAACAATACCCCTGCCTCCACTGTTAAATAAAAACACAGACGAGTGCAGAACCGGATTTCCAGACAGTGTCACTTTGGCTGGTTACTTGAAGCATTGAGAGACAGAGAAAGACGGTTTATCGCCTTCACGTGACCATATCCCTCTTGATGACATGCTGCTCAGCTTTAATCCTTTGCTCTATTTTTCATCCCCAAACATTTCATCCCAACATTTGCCCGCATTGGGTCAAGAGACACAAATGCCCTGTGCGCCTGAATCAGGATGCTAGTCCTTTTCCACTTTTTTTTTATTGACCTACTTTTGTAGTAAGATTATAGTAACTGTCATATTTCCATGTATATGTTTTAATCCTCACAGCTAAGCCCACAGCGATTGTTTTTACAATTTTTTTTTTTTTTTTTTTGGCATGCTGTTCAGCATTAATTGCTTCTTATCTTGTCAAAGGCTAGGTTAAAAATGTGTAGCTCGTAAGTGAAGAAAATAAGGTGCAGCTAATTACAGGAAAATGGTTCTTTTTCATTGAGCCTCTTAATGGTTAAAACATCATTACTGAGTTACTACTCTTCTTTGTAATGCAGTGTCTTGCAAATAACCGAGATTAAACAGATGGAAAGCTAATGGGTGCGTCTAAAATGTGACAAACACAGAAACATCACAGGGTTTAATATTTTCTTGCTGGAATTCACAGTAAAGTGTTTGTGTATGTGTGTTATGTGGTCTCTGTGATCTCAATAACTAAATGCTGGGGCACAGTTTGCCAATGGTAACCTCTGATCCACATCGCCAGGCCAGACTGAACATGTGTTATACAGCTAAACGCATATTGTTTTAATCTGCCTGCAGTTTAAGACAGATTTCTACATGATAATACTGGTGGTTGCTCTCCAGCTGGGGTGGTGTGGCCCGTCTAGTGCTTTCATACACACTGAGGTATGCGGTCGGCTTTCCTGAGCCATCTGCATGCTCTGAGGGTCTTTGCTAGCCTGTTGCCATGTCTGTTTGCATGTAAAACAAGTGCAGGTTGGACAGATTGCCTATATCGCTCATTACCAAGGGCAAACATTAAACTTATTAAATTATTTATAAGCTCACAATTGTTACTTTCGTACATACTGTGTTTTGACTGTTAAAATGCACCAGCACTAAAAGACGAATTCACTACACAGATAGGTAGTCTGTTTTTTAACTGCTAAGGGCAGTTTTTAATCCACTCTCACAATAGTTTGTTTATTTTTTTATTTTATTCTAAAAGATGCATTCTGTGGAGTAGGCTAAATAAAAAAAATGGTGGAAATTAAAATTTTGATCAAATGATGATCAAATCATTTGCCTCTTTCGTCCTACTAAGGATAATTTCATACTAAAGCAACTGCATCATTTAATGTACATTTAAAATATTCAGTATTTTCACACTTTTTGCATAATTGGTCAAATTATTGTTTTATATATTATTAATTACAGTTTGATTGGGAAAATAGCACACAATATAATATTCTGTGATATTTACAGTACCTTGATCAGTATCTTGTCTCCTTAGTAAACAAGTACACTTTATCAAGGGCAAAACCGTTCAGTGTAGTGGAACTGTCATGATTTTTGCAAAATATATTTTCACAGAATAAATATTGAAATGGTTTATGCTTACTTGAGTCTTTGTTGAGAATATTATAGTTTTAAATGATTTTTATAATGGATTTTCATATTCTACAAATGAAGGTCAAGTATTAATTACTTCAATGAGCTATTTCTTTCTGCCTTAAATTATTATATTGTTTAAATTAATACATTTTTAGCTAACTGTGATTTGTATATGTACATTTCTGAAAAACATAGCTTAGACAGTTACCTCTGATAACAGATCACTCTAAATTGTAATGTGGACTAATGCACTTTTTGTAAAGCGGCTTTGAAGCGATGTGCATTGTGAAAAGCACTATACAAATAAATGTGAATTGAAGGTCTGGCACTAGGACTAGGGTAAAACAATAATATATAAAACAAATTTGAGAAGTAGCAAAACCAAAAGATGATGGCATGTAAAAATTTTTATCTGATCTTTCATATACTGTAATAAAAAATAAAAAGTCAAGCACATTTCAGAGAACGGGTATAGTCTGCTACATCCTCCACAATTTAGCACTTAGAAGAAATGGCTTGCAAACTAGGGAATTGTGGAGTACACATTACATTTAGCACAGCTTTTTGGCCATGTTGGCACATTTTCGTGATTTGCATAATTTCTTTAGAGAATCGAGTGCTAAAAAAACCCAGATAGCAGGCACAAACAAACATTTATAAATGTATTCTTAGTGAATTACCACAAATAGTGAATTTACCCTAAACACAGCCAACGCTGTGAGATTCTGAGAGTGTGTCAGTCCAAGTTTAAGCCCATCATTTGCCCCCATCGCCCACCAGCGAATTAGCCATTTCTCTTTCGTTCCACCCCTAATTACAGAGCGCTCCCATAGCTCAGCAGTGCAATCCGTTATCAGACATGTCCATTAATCTGTGGACACGACTGGGGCCTGATGAAGCCAAGACAGGCCTGACAGCCACGCCTGCGGTCAAAGCATAGGACGGCCCGAGCTAAACCTTTGCTCTGAGATTAGAGGTTCACTAGCTCTACATTTATCACATCAGTTTTCCCTTGAGCAGCTGCTGACTGGCTCCTCATTAAGGGCACTTTTTTAGGCCTGCTGGTCGCCAGAAGGCCAGAGATGCAAGAAACATCCTTCACTGGCCCTCCAGCCCTGAGCGCCCCTACAGATCCAAAGGTGATCTGATCACACAGCCTAATCTCCTGTCGCTGCCGCTGAGGACTATCTCTTAATCTTTATAAAGGAGCACTGAGGCACAGGGCTGGTGTGATCAGTCTAAAGGGCTTGGGTTTGATCACGAAATGCAATAAGTCAGGCATTCAGTTTAGGTTCTATGATTCCCTGCCTGACTGGATGCCCTGAATAAATTGAGATGCTTGTGGAATTATAGACTATACACAGGGCACAACACTAAAAGAGTAATCTCTCATAACCACAGCACCAAAGTCTCTTGGCAATTCAGTGTGCATTCGGAAAGTATAATCAGTTTAGAGACTTATATTTTAATACCTGCTGGTGAGTCTTCAGTGAGAGTAATCCCAAATAGGTCTCAACACTAGTGCAGTTGGAAAAAGAAACTTGACTGTTAAATCAAGAAATTTACTATTATAAGGTAATAGACATCCTAATTGCAGTTCAAAAAGGTTCAACTCTTGAAATTGTGGTGTACCTTCCATTGTCTGTAACATGTGCAGGATCTGGATATTTAATGGGAAAAAGTATAATTTTATCTATAACAATGACCATATAAAACAATAAAAACCAAAGATGGATATCCCTGAAAATATCCCTGTGAAACACAATATATATGTAACATCATTGCAATCATTTCTATAAACTGTCACTCAATCGTACTCCTTAAATGATACAATGAGCAAAATAATTACCGAAAATCAAAACATTTTATTAAATGTAGTCAAAAAACTGATATGTCTTCTAATCAGACACCTTTAATTGCATTACTGACCCCAAAGACTATCCTGGACACTTAAACCACACTTTAAAATGGATGCATTTCATTGCATTAGAACAAATGGCATATTCTACTAACTTCACTTTTATAACTATTTTTGAAAATTGCAAACTACTTTAGTGAATGTATAAAGTCAGTTCCCCTAACTTCAAACAGGTGTCCCAGTAACTTTTTAAAATTATTTTATTAATTAATTAATTTTTTGTTAAACTTTTTTTTTATTAGTGTTTCACTTGAAAGTGTGGATATACTATCTTTAAAAAATTGCATGTTTTATTCATGTAATGACTTCAGTTTTAAGTATGACAAGTGTCTTATACTCTTTGGGTCTACTGCATATCATCATTATGTGAAAATGTTATACTTAGCATGCTTTTTTACATGCTTTTGTACAATCAGTACTGTTTCAATGACAATTTCACAAATGAATGCACCAAGTGTGATTGGAGGTGGGTGAATGAAATTACATATTAAACAGGATTTCAAACAGGCAATATTAAATTCAAGACCCATGTTACTTCCGTAATGCAATGTATTTCCAGTGAAACTAAATGTTCGATCAAAAGGGGAGGGGGGGGGGGGGGGGGGGACTGTTGAACTGCAAAAATTATTAACTTAATGATTTTTTTAATTTGTTTTTCAGCAAAAATATCAAGATAAATGTACTTGAAAGGTAACACTGCATTCGATATTAAGACCTGATTTGATGAATCTTGAAAATAAGTGTGTTTTATCTTACTGCACTGCACATGTTGTTTCACTTGCTTTTATTTAAAGGGGTCATGAACTGGCTTTTTTATTTTTTTATATTGTTGTCTGAGGTCAACTTCTGACGTTCGCTTGGTTTTTACATTCAAAAACATCAAAATGAATAAGTAATAGGCTATTTTCAATGGTTTTTATGGGCGTGCCGCATTGAAGACTTGGAAGTAAACACCCACTGCTATGATTGGATAACAGTTTTGCATATTATAATGAGTTTCATGTCATGCGCGAATCGGTGGGCGGGGCTAAACAGGCAGTGTTGAAGTAGGTGTTGATCTTCTTCTGCGGAGGCGGTGTTTGATACCCTTTGACGTCATAGATCCCCACTTTGAAAAACCTGTCGTTCGCTGTGCCTGGTGTCAATAAAAGATTTTATTGGACTAACAAGGAAGTTTTCAGTCCTGAAACTTACAGGATATTCTTATAGTATGATGACTTCTTATATGTCAAAAGCTCAAGGAAAATTTGATTTCTCAGTTCATCACCCCTTTAAAACAAGTGAAAAAATCTGCCAGTGTCACTCTGCCAAGACAAAATAGACTAGTATTAGAGATATATTCTCTGAAAAGTGTTGCTTCTTAAGTACATGTATCTTGTTTCAAATATTTATTTTTATTTTTATTAATATTTATTAAATATATTTTAACAGGAAAATTAGACAAAAATTAAACTATATCGCGTACAGTAATTGACATCAGCGAACAAGAAAAGTCATTTCAGAGTTGAGCATGTCTTGTCATGTCATGTGTTGACTTTGATTTTTTTAATCATTTGCTTATGTTCTCTTGTAAATAAATCACTGTAATAAATTACATACAACTATTGCCCAGACTCGTGCTGAAAATCAAAGGTAAATGTTCTTACCTTCATTGCAGTAATGACCAACATATCCTGTTTTGGAGCAGTCACAGTAAGCTTCACCGTCAGCCATGCTGCAAATGCCTCCATTTTCACAGGGGTTCTCCGTACACAAGCCTTCCATCTCCAACCGGACCTTTTGGCTTCCCAGACGTGTTGGAACCTGATTCCCATAACCCAGGTCTGTAATAATCCCCTTGAACGGTGGCATCTCCTTCGCCGCTGGTAGTGTTAGGGCAGTTGTCCGAATGTCTTGAGGCACTCCTCCGAGATACAGGTCACTGACAATCTTCATGAATTGCCTTTGCGGTTTCACCTCGTCCATCTTGGATTCTCCATCCAGTACCAACACCGTTCGCAAGTTGTGCCTGCTGATGGTTGCAAAGTGCCAGCGACTGTCGTTTACCATCTTGCCAGAGGTTATAGTGGTTTCTGCACAGTCCACACTAAAATGCAACTTTAGCTTGCCTTCCTCAATGCTCAAGAGAAGGAAGTCACAATATCCTCCATCGTCAAAGTAGAGAACCAGAGCGTCTGATATAGCTGTTTTGAATTGAAAGCTGAGGTCACTTCTGGTGCTGGCGTCCCAGCGAAGATAACGTGCCCATTGACCCTCTAAGCCTGTGAACTCCAGGCCCAAACCGAGACTCAGGAAGGTACTGAGCAGCAATAGTACACAACTGGGCCAGCAAAGGGGAGGCATGGTAACCAGTGATTATGCTACAAGGGATCCTCTAGCAATGAACAAAATAAAACTCCTCAATAATATTTTATGGCAAATTACGTGGAGGTAATTGAAGAAACATCAAATCCTTTAGGTGATAACCATATGGATGAAGAAGGTGAAGTCACTGAGGCTCTTGACACATGCTATCCTAAATCCTGTTTAGGGGTACCAGACCGAACAGCCTTGAGATTAGAACTGGACCACTCAGATACACTTATCTATAAGAGAGGCTTTACAGATTATGCTCCCTTGAGTCGACTTCCTGGATTAAAACAGAGATGCTCCATACTGGTTCTGATTCTATTATATCGCCACATTGGGACTTTTTTGCCTGATCTGTAAAGGGACAAAAAAAAGAGACAAACATCTTTAGGGTCATTATGTACATTAAATATACAGACAAATATACTACATACAGTGAGCACCTTTGTACTCCCTTACACCAACTGTTCCTTCAGTTCTGTGAGTTATGTTTAATTATGTTTAATCAACTGACAATGGCACAAAACAATTTGTATATTGCTTTGTTAAGCAACATGTCATCTTTATAATATGACGCTTATTTGTTTTCACACATAGTATAAATAGGCCTTAACAGTAAAAAATGCTAATTGTTAGTGTGTTGAACAGATATTTTTGAACAAGGCCAATAGTAGTAAAGGCTTTTACTAAAAAATAAAGCTACTATTTTAAAACAAAAATTAATCAGTCACAAATACAGTATTTCATATTTAAAACTGCATTTGCATTTAGGCAAATACAAGTAGTAACAAAATCCAGGGTCAAATATTTGCTGTTTACAACACCTGAGTATTTACAACACACGCGATCGGTTGACAGATGTCTGTCGGAGAGATACTGTACGTGTGTGTCGAATTCCATCCCTCCCTGCCCTGGCTGTTGCTTTTGACATGAAGCCCCCAGAGACAAAAGCCTCCCCAATCGTAGCTGTTCCACCGCGGTGCAACACAATAGCCCCTTTAACTACCTGCCCTGAATAGTTAATCTCTCCCTGGCAGCCAGGTATTGAATTAAGGCAACTGATACCAACACCGTCCCTTGAGTGACAGTAGGTCTTGTCTGTGTTTCAATAGAGAATGAGTGCTCCACAAGATTTGAGAAAGAAAGGTGAAAAGGGTGAGCCGAGTGGCCAGGGTCAAGACATTTACCCATGCATGCCACACTAATAGGCAAGGCATCATGGAGAACAGGTTTTCAGAAGGACTTTCCTGTTAAGTCTACTATACTGTGAACGGGCCGTCCCGAAACCTGATCCTCACGCACGGCACATGACGACTGCCATTGGTCTGGCAAGGAGGATTTATTACAAACATAATGCAGACTATTGTGTTACAAATGATATAGATCTGATCAGAGCTCTCTGAAACAGGAGTCTAAGAGGATTCTTGTTCAAAAGACATTTGGACAGGATTTTTGAGAAAAAGCATACGTTCTATTTAATATGTTCCGTATAATCCATAGAAAATTCACTCAAACAGAATAAGTGTTGCGTTTGGTTCCCAAAAGGCAAAAGAACATGAAAAGCTTACACATATCAGAGGAAAAGTCTGCCCTGAATGATTTAGAGTCATTTCCAGTATGTTTTATGTGAGCAAGGCCACGATGTTGGATACAGAAAACAACAAATAAATATGCTGATTATGTCTCCAATGTTGTGTCAGTCTCAGCTGGGTTTCTCCAGCAAATGTCTCTACAATTCTCAGAATCTGAATTTCTCTTATCGAAAAGGCAATTTGAAAATACCAAAAAGTCATCCAATACCTCCTGACATGCATTCACAAAGAACAACAGATGAGCAAGCCGTAGAAACCTGCAGTGTAACAGTAATGTGCATCTGCACAGGCACTGAAACACACTGTTTTAGATGGGATTCCCAATTAAAGGAATAGTTTTCCCCAAAACCTTATTCTGTCTTCATTTACTCACCCTCTTGTCTTTCAAAACCTGTCTTTCTTTCTTTTGTGGAACACAGGGCCGTTATTTATTGCAAAATGTTGATGCTGGTCTTTTCCATAGAAGGAAAAATGACTGCCAAGCAGCTAACATATGGCCAAAAAACTGCAATGCACTATGTATAGGTCTTATGGACTACTTTTATGAGGCTTTACAGGTTTTTTTGGGGGGGGGTTTGACAGGCTATGGTCTCCAATAGCGAAGCTCAGACATTCTGGCAAACATATCAAATTTTCAAGTCAAATGACTTGGAATAAAACCTTGCCATCTTTTTTCTAAAAGTTACATGGCAAAATATTATCTGAAGGCTGTGCTGACCTTGACCCTGATGTTCAGATCTTTCACATGTTATTTAAATGGGGGATTAAATCTGTGAAATTGGAAATATAAGAAATATATTGAGGAATATATTGAGGACAGAAAAAGAAATTGTATTATTGAGCCACAGTCAATTAATTTGTCTGAGGTATTTTCATATTAAAGGGTTAAGCCAGAGTCTTGATATGCTACATTACCATTCATGAAGGCCATGAAAGTTTTGCACTATTAACCAAGGGGAAGAGAAAGAGAGAGAGAGAGAGAGAGAGAGAGAGAGAGAGAGAGAGATGGGGGTTGATCAGGCTGCTGCATACATCCTTCAGTCTCCTCTCTGAGCAATGACAGCAGATCTCTCAAACACACATTAATTATTTAATAAATGTTTAGGTCATGGGAATTATAGGATACAATAAATAGGAAGTGGCAATCTATTTCATGCTGTAAAAAATGAATTTTCAAATTTGCATTAGAAGAATATCGCTATCCCAGAGCAAACACACGAAAAATAAATGCGTTTATGAATACACAATTGTCAGAAATATGATAACATAACATAATGTGATGTTAGTTAACGTCTAAACGCATTTTTGAAACTCTCTATATCTCTTAAAGTAGTTCTGCTTTACCTTATATGATGAAGATTGTACTCCACCGATAGAAAATCCGATTTATGTAAAAAAAAAAAGATCTCGAAAAAAGCGTTAAATCCACATTGCAAGTGATGGAGCGCGGATGGAGTGATGCTGAGGTCAAACCCAGAGTAGTGGGATAACAGGGATAATGCTCGCTCTCCTCCGCTCGACTGAGTTGCTCGAGCCTGTCCTGAGCTCGCGAGCTCGCGGCTCCGCCTACTACTTATATTAAACACGCCATTTAAAGACGTATCGAGACAAATACAACGGTTTCTGTCAGGAATCCCCTTCAGGTATTTTTACATGGGTGAATATCAATTTTTAATCCTGAATTTCACACCATACTTCCCCAGAAGATCTATCGTCTGCACACACACGAAATGACGAAAGCCCCGGATGTGAGCGACTGTGGAACAAGCATGAGTTTTCTGGAAGACTGGAAGCATTTGGGGAAGTCTCCATGGTGCTGAATAGACATAGTTCTTGAACTGGCCAGATACTAAACGCACACGTAATGACAGTTCCCCAAAAAATATTTTACATTTAAAGGGATTAATTTAAAGGGGGAACACACCTTGAAGTCCTGATCGACCATTAATTGACACATATATTACTGTCACGCGCATGCGCACTGCTTCAGAAATCTACTCCTGTCTGTTGACGTTCAGGGCTGCGTTCCAGTCATGCCTTTCACTTTCTAACTTCCCTCCGTCTCGTTCACTCGAATGTACGTCATTGCTTACGTTGCACGACTGCCCACTACTGGCGGAAACTGCAATGGGCTGAATTGGAACGTCCTAAGCTCTTGATCACTTGGAATCAGCTTTGAGAGAATCAGAGTTGATTTTTTTTTTTTTTTTTTAAATGTCCCTTTAAGAATTTGTTTTATGTAGCATCCAAATGTATATTGTGTTCGGGTTGTTTTAAATAAAAAAAATATATATAATTAATATATCATAGAGTTGTTTGTTGTGGTGATGATTAGACGAGATCTGTGGTGACGTCACAATCGTACTGCATTGTAGGACATGTACTGTAGGTGACTGAAGTGTACATATGAAGTAGACTCACTCCCTCGGTCAAAATCGAGGGAATGAGGGTCTGTCCCTCGTCCACTTCACAGAACGCATTTCAAAATGGCGGCAGGGATTCCCCCGAGGGGAAGTGCTTAGGGAAGTCCACAAGTGCATGTCTAAAAGTGGACTGGAAACGCAGCCCTGATCAAAGCTAGGCTGCGTTCCAGTCCACTTTTAGACACGCACTTGCGAACTTCCCTACTTCGCACTTGCGATCGAGTCTACTTCATATGTGCACTTCAGGCAGCTCCATATACCACAATGCAACACGATTGTGACGTCAACGCATATTGCGTTTAATTTACCCCACCACAAACAACTCTATGATATATAAATTATTTAAACATTTTTTTTAAACAACTCAAACACACCTATATACATATAGAATGCTGCATTAAACAATTTCGTAAGGGAAAAAATAATAACTAGAAAAATGCATTTCCGGAGGAACTGCAAAGTGTGCTTGCTCGGGTGCGGTTCACTAACGTTAGAAGGTAGTGGATTAAGGGTGCGTTGAAGTTTGCTTGATCTGAGAATTTCAACAATAGTACTTTTTTCAAGATTGTGCAAAAAGGTGAAAAGTTATGTGCATTAAGAGACATGTCTGCAATGCTCTTTATGGTGTGCGACTCGCGAGTGATAGAGCACGGCAGCAACGAACCATCAGCTTGCAGCGTAACAACATTGAATGCTCGGCCGAACAGCTGATCATAGCTGTACAGGGCGCCTTATTATTTTTCATCTCCATAAATATATCTAGTAGTAAAGCTAATGCAAGGGCTAGAAATCTATTAATATTTTGCTGATACTTCCTTAGCTGTGTCTGAAACCGCTCACTCGTTCACTCATTCACTAATCCCTAGTGAATGGCAGTTGAGTGCACTACATCAGCAAAGAATTCGGACGCTGACATAATTATCATGCGCCAGAGAGCTCGGACAATTTGTCATAAACATTACCTACCCATCTTTAATATTTCCTTTTTTTGGCTGTATGAATTGTATGTAACAATTGTACGTATGTATTTTTCACGTTTATTGCGTTATTTGATAAAAAAAAAAAAAAAGATAATAAAAACACTTGTCATATTTATTTACTTTTTACATTTATATGTGAAAATAAAAGAGAACAAAACACTACACAACACATTTGTTTATAACGGTATATATAAATAAATAACCAGGCGTCTGGTCTTATAAATGATTGTTTTCTAACTCGCGTGCACCGTTGCCATGGTGACATTTTTGTTTATTTTTCATTCGCGCTCTATCGCCTTATCGTGTTGGATTGTGGGAAATAGTGTCTCAGCAAGTGTACATCGTATGTACACTCGAATTCAGAGAGGATTGTGGGTAAAAGTAGTGAAGAATGTAGGGAATGATGTCGTTCACTCAGAATTCGGACACCACTACAAAATGGCCGACACCTTAAATAGTGCACTATATAGTGGATAGGGAGCGATTTCAGACACAGCTCTTGTCATCATGGAGAGCGCAGTTCACAGTTGCATAGCAACGACAGACGCCACAGGAGAACAAGCTTGTGGAAAGGAGACAGCGGCGCGCTCGCGCTTTCCACTTGTTTTTACACATCTAATGTGCGTTCCATTCGACAGGGTCCATACGCAGTGTTCACTGCTCCCCTACTCCCTGAGCACGGTATATCAGTTGAAGTGGACTTCACTGACAATACCCGCTCATTTGAAATGCCCTGTAAATGTCATCAAAGAAAGTCAACGATGGAGTCGCGCAGATTATGATATAACATAAATATATATAGGACTACATTCATATTTTAATTAAGTGTGCTTGCTGAAAGCAGCACACTTATTGTTCTTCTTAAGTTTTCTTCTTATTATTATTATTATTATTCCCGGGAGAAAAATTTTGGCCAGCTCCTGCGCCTAGGCCCTTTGAGACAGAGACACCGTTCCAACTTTAAAACGTTCGGTCAGTACCGGTGTAAGTTGCTCGCGAAGATGACATCACGAGTCCATGTCATTTGTCCGCCATAGTGGATTGAACAGAAAGCGAAACTAAAGTTTCACAGGTCACAAATTTGGTCTGAACTTCACGAAACTAGACGTACATGATCCTTGGACCAAGCCTCACAAAAGTTACTAGAAGGATTTTTGATTTTCGGAAGCGTTTGCCCGTCACAGCCAAACGAAATCAGCGGCGTAGTCGCCAAAACAGGAAGTAGTTCATATTTCAGGAACGCTGTCACGTATCGAAACCAAACTTTGTACATTAACTCGAGACTCCAATGTGAGGATGTACAAGATAAAAAAAAAAAAAATAATTACAAAATTTTACATTATTTGGCAAGCCCCCCCCCCCCCAGCTATTTGGCCAGCTCCTGCGCCTAGGCCCTTTGAGACAGAGACACCGTTCCAACTTTAAAACGTACGGTCAGTACCGCTGTAAGTTGCTCGCGAAGATGACATCACGAGTCCTTGTCGTTTGTCCGCAATATTGGATTGAACAGAAAGCTAAACTTAAGTTTCACAGGTCACAAATTTGGTCCGAACTTCACGAAACTGGACGTACATGATCCTTGGACCAAGCCTCACAAAAGTTACTAGAAGGATTTTTGATTTTCGGAAGCGTTTGCCCGTCACAGCCAAACGAAATCGGCGGCGTAGTCGCCAAACAGGAAGTCGTCCATATCTCAGGAACTCTGTCACGTATCGAAACCAAACTTTATACATGAACTCGGGACTCCAATGTGAGGAAGCACAAGATCTGAATTTTTAAAAAAAATGTTTTATTTCAGGCTAATAGACAAACCCATTTACCTATGTCTATGCAAGAGTTCACCTCACACTTTTAATGTTAATGCATTTAGACAGTAGGTGGCACTGTTGTATTACATTTCACAGAGCTGCCAAGTCAGTGTATATACTGCATTCGTTTTTACTAGGTTTGTCTTAATAAATGCAGGCATGAATTTCGTTTTTTGCATTGGTCTAATTTAATCATCTGTATTTATTAATATATACAGATTTGTATGCATGAATTGTGCATTTCCAGTTCTCAAAGCAGTTAATAACAACAACAACAAAAAAAACTTTATACAAAATACATCATGCTCTTCTTCTCTAACCGAACAAACAATTCATTGTCTGTGGCTGTGTTTGTGCGCACGGGAAATATGCTGCGCATAACAATAGAAAACAAGGAGAAACGCGCAGTCACATGCTCAAACAATCAACAGGTGCGTTCCATTTGACCATAAGTGGACTGCGAAGTGGACTTCACAGGGTTTTCCGCCATCTTAAGTTAGATTCTAATCCGAAGGGAGCGAACATGTTCAGTTCGAAGGGCACTGCGCACGGCATAGGGAATAAGGGAACATTGATACATCACTTCACAGGAAGTGGAGAGCCATGATCACCCAACTGTCATTTCGCGCACCACGTCATCACCAGTCAGAACGGTCATAACTAACGATGGAGGAGTTTACGTATGTGTGTAAGTATTCATACATTTCGCCATTGTTATACAAATGACAGTATTTTTAACGGTTATTGTTGTGAATATTACATATACTATTTTTGATGATTATAATTTACCTCAGTGAATGCAGCCAGCTTAGCTAGTTTGTGAAGTAAAGTGATTTTATTTTAGGTAGTTGTAAAATAGTGCAATATAATTGTAAATATATAATATAATAATAAAAATTAAAATATAAATGTAGTCCTATATATATTTATGTTATATCATAATCTGCGCGACTCCGTCGTTGACTTTCTTTGATGACATTTGCAGGGCGTTTCAAATGAGCGGTTATTGTCAGTGAAGTCCACTTCAACTGATATACCGTGCTCAGGGAGCAGAGGAGCAGTGAACACTGCATATGGACCCTGTCGAATGGAACGCACATTAGATGTGTAAAAACAAGTGGAAAGCGCGAGCGCGCCGCTGTCTCCTTTCCACAAGCGCTTGTTCTCCTGTGGCGTCTGTCGTTGCTATGCAACCATGAACTGCGCTCTCCATGATGACAAGAGCTGTGTCTGAAATAGCTCCCTATCCACTATATAGTGCACTATTTAGGGTGTCGGCCATTTTGTAGAGGTGTCCGAATTTTGAGTGAACGACATCATTCCCTCCATTCTTCACTACTTTTACCCAATCCTCTCTGAATTCGAGTGCACATACGATGTACACTTGCTGAGACACTATTTCCCACAATCCAACACAATAAGGCGATAGAGCGCGAATGAAAAATAAACAAAAATGTCACCATGGCAACGGTGCACGTGAGTTAGAAAACAATCATTTATAAGACCAGACGCCTGGTTATTTATTTATATATACCGTTATATCTATATTTGAATAAACAAATGTGTTGTGTAGTGTTTTGTTCTCTTTTATTTTCACATATAAATGTAAAAAGTAAATAAATATGACAAGCAAGTGTTTTTATTATCTTTTTTTTTAATCAAATAACGCAATAAACGTGAAAAATACATACATACAATTGTTGCATACAATTCATACAGCCAAAAAAAGGAAATATTAAAGATGGGTAGGTAATGTTTATGACAAATTGTCTGAGCTCTCTGGCGCGTGATAATTATGTCAGCGTCCGAATTCTTTGCTGATGTAGTGCACTCAACTGCCATTCACTATACGGGATTAGTGAACGAGTGAACGAGTGAGCGGTTTCAGACACAGCTAAGGAAGTATCAGCAAAAGATTAATAGATTTCTAGCCCTTGCATTAGCTTTACCACTAGATATATTTATGGAGATGGAAAATAATAAGGCGCCCTGTACAGCTATGATCAGCTGTTGGGCCGAGCATTCAATGTTGTTACGCTGCAAGCTGATGGTTCGTTGCTGCCGCGCTCTATCATGCGCACACCATAAAGAGCAAATTGTTTTTTAATGTTTCAATTTCGTGATTAAAATGACATAATTTGGAAGCGGATAATTTCTTCACAAACAGCTCATTATGACTCAATGTTAGAATGCTGCACCTACACTCGATAGTGTGAATAAGATCAGCGCAACGCAGACCACTGCATTGACAGCGTAAAACATATGATCTGTCTACGGCCAGGGCTCAGCGGAAGACAGAAAATGCCGGTCCAGCGCTGATTGAGGAATTAAATTAAAAAATAAAAGACAGTTTGACATCTTTTTTCTCGCATTCTCGCATTTTTTCTCGCATCTCGCATCTATCCACTACCTGCTAACGTTAGTGCACTGCACCCGAGCAAGCACACTTTGCAGTTCCTCCGGAAATGCATTTTTCTAGTTTTTATTATTATATTATATATTTACAATTATATTGCACTATTTTACAACTACCTAAAATAAAATCACTTTACTTCACAAACTAGCTAAGCTGGCTGCATTCACTGAGGTAAATTATAATCATCAAAAATGTAATATTCACAACAATAACCGTTAAAATACTGTCATTTGTATAACAATGGCGAAATGTATGAATACTTACACACATGCGTAAACTCCTCCATCGTTAGTTATGACCGTTCTGACTGGTGATGACGTGGTGCGCGAAATGACAGTTGGGTGATCATCGCTCTCCACTTCCTGTGAAGTGATGTATCGATGTTCCCTTATTCCCTATGCCGTGCGCAGTGCCCTTCGAACTGAACATGTTCGCTCCCTTCGGATTAGAATCTAACTTAAGATGGCGGAAAACCCTGTGAAGTCCACTTCGCAGTCCACTTACGGTCAAATGGAGAGCGACGTTGTTGATTGTTTGAGCATGTGACTGCGCGTTTCTCCTTGTTTTCTATTGTTATGCGCAGCATATTTCCCGTGCGCACAAACACAGCCACAGACAATGAATTGTTTGTTCGGTTAGCGAAGAAGAGCATGATGTATTTTGTATAAAGTTTTTTTTTTGTTTTTTTTGTTATTAACTGCTTTGAGAACTGGAAATGCACAATTCATGCATACAAATCTGTATATATTAATAAATGAAGATGATTAAATTAGACCAATGAAAAAAACGAAATTCATGCCTGCATTTATTAAGACAAACCTAGTAAAAACGAATGCAGTATATACACTGACTTGGCAGCTCTGTGAAATGTAATACAACAGTGCCACCTACTGTCTAAATGCATTAACATTAAAAGTGTGAGGTGAAACTCTTGCATAGACATAGGTAAATGGGTTTGTCTATTAGCCTGAAATAAAAAAAATAAAAAAAATTCAGATCTTGTGCTTCCTCACATTGGAGTCCCGAGTTAATGTACAAAGTTTGGTTTCGATACGTGACAGAGTTCCTGAGATATGGACGACTTCCTGTTTGGCGACTACGCCGCTGATTTCGGTTGGCTGTGACGGGCAAACGCTTCCGAATATCAAAAATCCTTCTAGTAACTTTTGTGAGGCTTAGTCCAAGGATCATGGACGTCTAGTTTCGTGAAGTTCGGACCAAATTTGTGACCTGTGAAACTTTAGTTTCGCTTTCTGTTCAATCCAATATGGCGGACAAACGACATGGACTCGTGATGTCATCTTCGCTAGCAACTTACACCGGTACTGACCGGACGTTTTAAAGTTGGAACGGTGTCTCTGTCTCAAAGGGCCTAGGCGCAGGAGCTGGCCAAATAGCTGGGACGGGTTGCCAAATAATGTAAAATTTTGTAATGTTTTTTTTTTATGTTTATCTTGTACATCCTCACATTGGAGTCCCGAGTTCATGTACAAAGTTTGGTTTCGATACGTGACAGCGTTCCTGAAATATGAACTACTTCCTGTTTTGGCGACTACGCCGCTGATTTCGTTTGGCTGTGACGGGCAAACGCTTCCGAAAATCAAAAATCCTTCTAGTAACTTTTGTGAGGCTTGGTCCAAGGATCATGTACGTCTAGTTTCGTGAAGTTCGGACCAAATTTGTGACCTGTGAAACTTTAGTTTCGCTTTCTGTTCAATCCACTATGGCGGACAAACGACATGGACTCGTGATGTCATCTTCGCGAGCAACTTACACCGGTACTGACCGTACGTTTTAAAGTTGGAACGGTGTCTCTGTCTCAAAGGGCCTAGGCGCAGGAGCTGGCCAAAATTTTTCTCCTGGGAATAATAATAATAACTAGAAAAATGCATTTCCGGAGGAACTGCAAAGTGTGCTTGCTCGGGTGCAGTGCACTAACGTTAGCAGGTAGTGGATAGATGCGAGATGCGAGAAAAAATGCGAGAATGCGAGAAAAAAAGATGTCAAACTGTCTTTTATTTTCTAATTTAATTCCTCAATCAGTGCTGGACCGGCATTATCTGTCTTCCGCTGAGCCCTGGCCGTAGACAGATCATATGTTTTACCCTGTCAATGCAGTGGTCTGCGTTGCGCTGATCTTATTCACACTATCGAGTGTAGGTGCAGCATTCTAACACTGAGTCATAATGAGCTGTTTGTGAAGAAATTATCCGCTTCCAAATTATGTCATTTTAATCACGAAATTGAAACATTAAAAAACAATTTGCTCTTTATGGTGTGCGAGTGATAGAGCTCGGCAGCAACCAACCATCAGCTTGCAGCGTAACAACATTGAATGCTCGGCCGAACAGCTGATCATAGCTGTACAGGGCGCCTTATTATTTTCCATCTCCATAAATATATCTAGTAGTAAAGCTAATGCAAGGGCTAGAAATCTATTAATCTTTTGCTGATACTTCCTTAGCTGTGTCTGAAACCGCTCACTCGTTCATTCATTCACTAATCCCTACATAGTGAATGGCAGTTGAGTGCACTACATCAGCAAAGAATTCGGACGCTGACATAATTATCACGCGCCAGAGAGCTCAGACAATTTGTCATAAACATTACCTACCCATCTTTAATATTTCCTTTTTTTGGCTGTATGAATTGTATGTAACAATTGTATGTATGTATTTTTCACGTTTATTGCGTTGTTTGATAAAAAAAAAAAGATAATAAAAACACTTGCTTGTCATATTTATTTACTTTTTACATTTATATGTGAAAATAAAAGAGAACAAAACACTACACAACACATTTGTTTATAACGGTATATATAAATAAATAACCAAGCGTCTGGTCTTATACATTCAACCGGCACATCCGGGAACTTAACTGTCAATTTCGTTACCGCCCCTTTTTAGGGGAAAACAAACAAGATTTTCCATAGACTTCAATACAAAATAGCGGCACAAAACAACGTTCGTACACAGCCGGCAGACGTGTATAACTTTAGAAATCACTTAGATAAAATATGTCGAGTAATTATATGTCCACCCAGCCTTCCATAGAGCGTGAACGCTACATTTATAAGCTTAATTTGGGCAACTTAAAAACATGTCCCTTCATTCTACCCGCGTCAAATTGGTCTAACAACCCCACCCAGTGGCCAGAAGTGTCTTACCCGGACATTTACTCGTACCTAATCGAGTCACCAGGTAGCGAGTGAATGATTTTACTTAGGTTTTAAGAAGTAAACATCTTAAATTGTATATATTATGTCTTTATATTTAGAACTGAGTGCACTTTTCTGTCCAGCCATACAACTAGCCTGATTTAGCTTTCGATAGCATCATCCGTAATTCATGATATTTCCATAACAGCAAGATATGGATGATGATGGTAGGCAGAGATGGGCATAAATACATGGAAATGTATTTAAAATAAAAATACAAAATACTGTGTGGGAAAATGTATTTAAATACAAATACATAATAGGGGTAGCCTACTGTGTGAAAAATGTTTAAATACAAATTACATTTGTTTTTTTCCAAAGGGTTTAAAATACAAAATACAAAGTAGTATTTTGTATTTAAATACATATTTTACATACATGTTTCTGAAATATTGCCCATCCTTGACAGGTAGCCTGGGGTAGATGATAACAGACATACACTAAAGACAGCCCAGCAGTTATCTAATATAACACGATGATCATGATATAGTGTAAAATATTGGAATTGTGGGAAGCTTACATAACTTAAACTGTATGCTTAAGGCAGCTATTGTCCTGCTTTCTTTCTAATCAAGCTTATGTCAATACATTTTTATTGAGATAATATTGTTCAATAATGTTTAGCCTGTTTGTACAGTGAAGAGTATCAAACATTTTTTAAATGATGGTGTTGTTTCTTTTATAGGAATTTACACGGTAAGCAAAATGAAAAACTTCAAATCATTAGAAGCGCACACATTTTTTATAGATGGATGGGTGCAGACAATCCATCAACCCAAGTTAAGCCATCCTATAGGGTCACAGAGAAGCCTCACAACACCTGGGTTGCTGTCAAAAGTGATGGAAATATCCTGGCAGCCCATTGTGACTGCATGGCAGGGTAAGACTGAACTTATAGAAACAAAACAAATGTATGCTCCTTGTAACACTGTCGTTCTTCTGCTCTGTCTCATTTGTGTGAATAAGCACCAAACTAAATATGTGTGAATCATGTACTTGGCCAGTAAACTGCGATTATGTTTTTTTTTTTTTTTCAGACTTGGTGAAAGCTGTTCACATGTTGGGGCAGTACTGTTTAAGCTGGAAGCCTGTGTCCGCCTGGGTTACAACAAAGTTGCATGCACCAGCGTCGCCTGTGCCTGGAATGGTGTTTCAACCAAAACCATTGAGCCAGCAATGATTAAAGACATTGAGTTCTATAGTAAGCATGCCAAAAAAAGAAGTGTCAGGAACCAGAGACCCATTCCAAAAGCTTCGGTCTCACAACAAAAAATTGTGCAGATTTGGAGAAATATTGATATATGTTAACCGTAGGCACATTGGTTGCTATGGTGTTGCTAGGCGGTTGTTAGGATATTCTGAGTGGTTGCTAGGTGGTTGCTAGGGTATTTTGGATGATTGCTAGTGCATTGTTAGGCAGTTGCTAGGGTGTCCTGTGTGGTTGTTAGGGCGTTGCTAGGGTGTTATGGGTGGTTGCTATGGTGTTAGGCAGTTGCTATGGTATTCTGAGTGGTTGCTAGGGCGTTGCTAGGCAGTTGCTAGGGTATTCTGGGTGGTTGCTAGGGCGTTGCTAGGCAGTTGCTAGGGTATTCTGAGTGGTTGCTATGGTGTTGCTAGGCGGTTGCTAGGGTGTTCTGGGTGGTTGCTATGGTGTTGCTAGGGTATTCTGGGTGGTTACTAGGGCGTTGCTAGGCAGTTGCTAGGGTGTTCTAGGTGGTTGCTAGGCAGTTGCTAGGGTGTTCTGGGTGGTTGCTAGGCGGTTGCTAGGCAGTTGCTATGGTATTCTGGGTGGTTGCTAGGGCGTTGCTAGGCAGTTGCTAGGGTGTTCTGGGTGGTTGGCTAGGCAGTTGCTAGGGTATTCTTGGTGGTTGCTAGGCAGTTGCTAGGTGGTTGCTAGGGTGTTCTGGGCGGTTGCTATGGTGTTGCTAAGCAGTTGCTAAGGTGTTCTGGTTGGTTGCTAGGCGGTTGCTAGGGTATTCTTGGTGGTTGCTAGGGTGTTGCTAGGTGGTTGCTAGGGTGTTCTGGGCGGTTGCTATGGTGTTGCTAAGCAGTTGCTAAGGTGTTCTGGTTGGTTGCTAGGCGGTTGCTAGGGTATTCTTGGTGGTTGCTAGGGTGTTGCTAGGTGGTTGCTAGGGCGTTCTGGGTGTTTGCTAGGACGTTGCTAGGCAGTTGCTAGGGTATTCTGGGTGGTTGCTATGGTGTTTCTAGGCAGTTGCTATGGTATTCTGGGTGGATGCTAGGGCGTTGCTAGGCAGTTGCTAGGGTGTTCTAGGTGGTTGCTAGGTGTTCTGGGTGGTTGCTAGGCAGTTGCTAGGGTGTTCTGGGTGGTTGCTCTGGTATTTTTGGTGGTTACTAGAGCTTTTCTAGATGTTGCTAGGGTGTTCAGGGTGGTTGCTAAGGTATGTTTGGTAGTTGCTATGGTGTTACTAGGTGGTTGGTAGTTGTCAAAGATGGTTACTATATTCGTGCCTTTGGCCGAATAGGCACAAGCATGGAGCAATATCACAAGGCTACGAGTGTGATATTGCTTTAAAAAATGTAAAAAAAATTTTTTTTAATTATTTATTGGTTTAGGGTTGTTGCTAGGGAGCTCTTAGTGGTTGCTAGGGTGCTGTAACTGGTTGCTAGGGTGTGGCTATGAAGATTTTAGGCCATTACTTATTGGCTGCTTGATAATATAAATCCTCTGAGGGAGAGAGAGAGGGAGAGATGCAGGGGTGTCAGGCCCTTTGGAGTCTGTGTGTGTGAAAACGGCAGTTGGGATTCAAATGTTTTTAGAACTCCCAATGTAAAGTCAATGGGACTTTTTGGGCCGCTTTTTCATCCGCTGTGCGAACATCGTACACCCGATCGCTTAGAAAAGTCATAGCACACCTCTCCTCAATGAGCCGGTCGATTTGACACCTCACTCAGGGGTCTGTGACAAACGGTGCGGGGCGCATTACGCGCCAAACTTTTGTCCGGAATAATAATAATAAGAACTAGAATGTACATTTCCTGAAGAAAATGTGAAGTGGTGCTTGCAGTGGCAAAACTCGCCACTCGGTTGCTAGAGTGTGGTACATGATTGCATACAAGCCAACAAACATGTCTGTACGATGTTCTGGTGCTGAGATATGGCTTATTCATGTTGTTCAGGTGGTTGCTAGGGTGTTGCTAGGGTGTTCTGTGTGGTTGCTAGGGCTTTGCTAGGTGGTTGCTAGGGTGTTCTGGGTGGTTGCTAGGGCGTTGCTAGGCAGTTGCTAGGGTATTCTGGGTGGTTGCTATGGTGTTGCTAGGCGGTTGCTAGGGTATTCTGGGTGGTCGCTAGGGCGTTGCTAGGCAGTTGCTAGGGTATTCTGGGTGGTTGCTATGGTGTTGCTAGGCGGTTGCTAGGGTATTCTGGGGGGTTGCTAGGCAGTTGCTAGGGTGTTCTGGGTGGTTGCTAGGGCGTTGCTAGGCAGTTGCTAGGGTATTCTGGGTGGTTGCTATGGTGTTGCTAGGCGGTTGCTAGGGTATTCTTGGTGGTTGCTAGGGTTTTGCTAGGCAGTTGCTAGGGTATTCTGGGTGGTTGCTATGGTGTTGCTAGGCGGTTGCTAGGGTATTCTGGGGGGTTGCTAGGCAGTTGCTAGGGTGTTCTGGGTGGTTGCTAGGGCGTTGCTGGGGTATTCTGGGTGGTTGCTATGGTGTTGCTAGGCGGTTGCTAGGGTATTCTGGGGGGTTGCTAGGCAGTTGCTAGGGTGTTCTGGGTGGTTGCTAGGGCGTTGCTAGGCAGTTGCTAGGGTTTTCTGGGTGGTTGCTATGGTGTTGCTAGGCGGTTGCTAGGGTATTCTTGGTGGTTGCTATGGTGTTGCTAGGCGGTTGCTAGGGTATTATGGGTGGTTGCTAGGCAGTTGCTAGGGTATTCTGCGTGGTTGCTAAGGAATTGCTAGGCAGTTGCTAGGGTGTTCTGGGTGGTTGCTATGGTGTTGCTAGGCGGTTGCTAGGGTATTCTGGGTGGTTGCTAGGCGGTTGCTAGGGTATTCTGGTTGGTTGCTAGGCAGTTGCTAGGTGGTTGCTAGGGTATTCTTGGTGGTTACTAGGGCGTTGCTAGGTGGTTGCTAGGGTGTTCTGGGTGGTTGCTATGGTGTTGCTAGGCAGTTGCTATGGTATTTTGGGTGGATGCTAGGGCGTTGCTTGGCAGTTGCTAGGGTGTTCTGTGTGGTTGCTAGGCAGTTGCTAGGTGTTCTGGGGGGTTGCTAGACAGTTGCTAGGGTGTTCTGGGTGGTTGCTACGGTATTTTTGGTGGTTACTAGAGCGTTTCTAGATGTTGCTAGGGTGTTCAGGATGGTTGCTAAGGTATTTTTTTTAGTTGCTATGGTGTTACTAGGTGGTTAGTAGTTGTCAAAGATGGTTACTATGGAGTTTTTATAGAGTTATTAAAATCTTTAATAAAGAGTGCCTTCAGTACTATTAAAATCTTTAATAAAGAGTGCCTTCAGTACGGCACTCGGCCTGCGGCCTCGTGCCTATGGCCGAATAGGCACAAGCATGGAGCAATATCGCAAGGCCACGAGTGTATTATTGCATTAAAAAATACAAAAAAATTTAAAAACAAATTTTTTTTGGTTTAGGGTGGTTGCTAGGGAGCTCTTAGTGGTTGCTAGGGTGCTGAAACTGGTTGCTAGGGTGTGGCTATGAAGATTTTAGGCCATTACTTATTGGCTGCTTGATAATATAAATCCTCTGAGGGAGAGAGAGAGGGAGAGACGCAGGGGTGTCAGGCCCTTTGGAGTCTGTGTGTGTGAAAACGGCAGTTGGGATTCAAATGTTTTTAGAACTCCCAATGCAAAGTCAATGGGGACTTTTTTGGCCGCTTTTTCGTCCGCTGTGCGAACATCGTACACCCGATCGCTTAGAAAAGTCATAGCACACCTCTCCTCAATGAGCCGGTCGATTTGACACTTCACTCAGGGGCCTGTGACAAACGGTGCGGGGCGCATTACGCGCCAAACTTTGTCCAGAATAATAATAATAATAATAAGAAGAAGAAGAAGAAGAAGAATAAGTATGAGCAATAACAATAGTGATGCCTTGCTTTCAGCAAGCACCACTAACTAGAATGTACATTTCCTGAAGAAAATGTGAAGTGGTGCTTGCAGTGGCAAAATTCGCCACTGGGCAGATGCTAACACAATTGACATGTTGTGATACCATGATATACCACGTTTTAGCATCATTTACCACGATTTACCATGATTCTAAGATGATTTACTACGATTTACCACATTCCAGCATGATTTACTAAGATTAACATGTTGTTAGAATGATGCTAGCATGATTAGCATGTTGTTAACATGATTAGTATCTTGGTAGCATGATGCTAGCATGTTACTAGCATGCTTTTAACAAGATGCTAGCATGATTAGTATTTTGCTAGCATGTTTTTAGCTAGATGCTAACATGATTAGCATGTTGCTAGCATTATGCTAGCTTGATTAGCATGATGTTAGCCTGATTAGCATGTTGGTAGCATGATGCTAGCATGCTTTTAACAAGATGCTAGCATGATTAGCATTTTGCTAGCATGTTTTAGCTAGATGCTAACATGATTAGCATGTTGTTTGCGATATGCTAGCTTAATTAACATGTTGCTAGCATGATGCTAGCTTGATTAGCATGTTGCTAGCATGATGCTAGCTTGATTAGCATGTTGCTAGCATAATGCTAGCATGATTAGCATGTTGCTAGCATGATGTTAGCTTGATTAGCATGTTGGTAGCATGATGCTAGCTTGATTAGCATGTTGCTAGCATGATGCTAGCTTGATTAGCATGATGTTAGCATGATGCTAGCTTGATTAGCATGTTGGTAACATAATGCTAGCATGGTTAGCATGTTGCTAGCATGATGCTAGCTTGATTAGCATGATGTTAGCATGATGCTAGCTTGATTAGCATGATGTTAGCATGATGCTAGCTTGATTAGCATGTTGGTAGCATAATGCTAGCATGATTATCATGTTGCTAGCATGATGCTAGCTTGATTAGCATGTTGCTAGCATGATGCTAGCATGATTAGCATGTTGCTAGGATGTTTTTAGCAAGATGCTGTTGCCAGGTGGTTGCTAGGGTGTTCTGGGTGGTTGCTATGGTGTTGCTAGGCAGTTGCTAAGGTGTTCTGGGTGGTTGCTAGGCAGTTGCTAGGGTATTCTTGGTGGTTGCTAGGCAGTTGCTAGGGTATTCTTGGTGGTTGCTATGGTATTCTGGGTGGATGCTAGGGCGTTGCTAGGCAGTTGCTAGAGTGTTCTGGGTGGTTGCTAGGCAGTTGCTAGGTGTTCTGGGTGGTTGCTAGGCAGTTGCTAGAGTGTTCTGGGTGGTTGCTAGGCAGTTGCTAGGTGTTCTGGGTGGTTGCTAGGCAGTTGCTAGGGTGTTCTGGGTGGTTGCTAGGCAGTTGCTAGGGTGTTCAGGGTGGTTGCGAGTGCCTTATGTACGGCACTCGGCCTGCGGCCTCGTGCCTATGGCCGAATAGGCACAAACATGGAGTGATATCGCAAGGCCACGAGTGTAATATTGCGTTAAAATATACAAAAAAATGTAAAAAAAAAATTTTTTTGGTTTAGGGTGGTTGCTAGGGAGCTCTTAGTGGTTGCTAGGGTGCTGAAACTGGTTGCTAGGGTGTGGCTATGAAGATTTTAGGCCATTACTTATTGGCTGCTTGATAATATAAATCCTCTGAGGGAGAGAGAGAGGGAGAGACGCAGGGCTGTCAGGCCCTTTTGAGTCTGTGTGTGTGAAAACGGCAGTTGGGATTCAAATGTTTTTAGAACTCCCAATGCAAAGTCAATGGGGACTTTTTTGGCCGCTTTTTCGTCCGCTGTGCGAACATCGTACACCCGATCGCTTAGAAAAGTCATAGCACACCTCTCCTCAATGAGCCGGTCGATTTGACACTTCACTCAGGGGTCTGTGACAAACGGTGCGGGGCGCATTACGCGCCAAACTTTGTCCAGAATAATAATAATAATAATAACTAGAATGTACATTTCCTGAAGAAAATGTGAAATGGTGCTTGCAGTGGCAAAACTCTCCACTCGGTTGCTAGGGTGTTGTACATGATTGCATACGAGCCAACAACCATGTCTGTACGATGTTGTGGAGCTGAAATATAGCTTCTATATGTTGCAATATGGTTTATATGTGGCTCTAAACGGTTGCTAGGGCGTTGCTAGGCGGTTGCTAGGGTATTCTGGGTGGTTGCTAGGCGGTTGCTAGGGTATTCTTGGTGGTTGCTAGGCCGTTGCTAGGTGGTTGCTATGGTGTTGCTAGGCGGTTGCTTGGGTATTCTGGGTGGTTGCTATGGTGTTGCTAGGCGGTTGCTAGGGTATTCTGGGTGGTTGCTAGGGCGTTGCTAGGCAGTTGCTAGGGTGTTCTGGGTGGTTGCTAGGCGGTTGCTAGGGTATTCTTGGTGGTTACTATGGTGTTGCTAGGCGGTTGCTAGGGTATTCTGGGTGGTTGCTAGGCGGTTGCTAGGATATTCTTGGTGGTTGCTAGGGCGTTGCTAGGTGGTTGCTAGGCTGTTCTGGGTGGTTTCTATGGTGTTGCTAGGCGGTTGCTAGGGTATTCTGGGTGGTTGCTATGGTGTTGCTAGGCAGTTGCTAGAGTGTTCTGGGTGGTTGCTAGGCAGTTGCTAGGTGTTCTGGGTGGTTGCTAGGCAGTTGCTAGGGTGTTCTGGGTGGATGCTAGGGCGTTGCTAGGCAGTTGCTAGAGTGTTCTGGGTGGTTGCTAGGCAGTTGCTAGGTGTTCTGGGTGGATGCTAGGGCGTTGCTAGGCAGTTGCTAGAGTGTTCTGGGTGGTTGCTAGGCAGTTGCTAAGTGTTCTGGGTGGTTGCTAGGCAGTTGCTAGGGTGTTCTGGGTGGTTGCGAGTGCCTTATGTACGAATGGCCGAATAGGCACAAGCATGGAGCAATTTCACAAGTCCACGAGTGCAATATTGCTTTAATTAAAAAAAAAAAAGCAGTTGCTAGGGTGTTCTGGGTGGTTGCGAGTGCCTTCAGTACGGCACTCGGCCTGCGGCCTCGTGCCTATGGCCGAATAGGGTGTTCTGGGTGGTTCAGTACGGCACTCGGCCTGCGGCCTCGTGCCTATGGCCGAATAGGCACAAGCATGGAGCAATATCGCAAGGCCACGAGTGTAATATTGCGTTAAAAAATACAAAAAAATGTAAAAAACATTTTTTTTTGGTTTAGGGTGGTTGCTAGGGAGCTCTTAGTGGTTGCTAGGGTGCTGAAACTGGTTGCTAGGGTGTGGCTATGAAGATTTTAGGCCATTACTTATTGGCTGCTTGATAATATAAATCCTCTGAGGGAGAGAGAGAGGGAGAGATGCAGGGCTGTCAGGCCCTTTGGAGTCTGTGTGTGTGAAAACGGCAGTTGGGATTCAAATATTTTTAGAATGCCCAATGTTAAGTCAATGGGACTTTTTTGGCCGCTTTTTCGTCCGCTGTGCGAACATCGTACACCCGATCGCTTAGAAAAGTCATAGCACACCTCTCCTCAATGAGCCGGTCGATTTGACACCTCACTCAGGGGTCTGTGACAAACGGTGCGGGGCGCATTACGCGCCAAACTTTGTCCAGAATAATAATAAGAATAAGAATAATAATAATAAGTATGCAAGAGAACACTAATGATGCCTTGCTTTCAGCAAGCACCATTAATAATAAGAATAATAAGTATGAGCAATAACAATAGTGATGCCTTGCTTTCAGCAAGCACCACTAACTAGAATGTACATTTCCTGAAGAAAATGTGAAGTGGTGCTTGCAGTGGCAAAACTCTCCACTTGGTTGCTATGGTGTTGTACATGATTGCATTCGAGCCAACAACTATGTCTGTACGATGTTGTGGAGCTGAAATATGGCTTCTATATGTTGCAATATGGTTGCTAGGTGGCTCTAAACGGTTGCTAGGGTGTGAATTCAGTTACCATGGTGATAGTTACAGACTGTTTCCCAACCAAAACAAAACAGCCAAACCCCATCTCTATACGATGTTCTGACGCAGAGACATGGGTCTTGATAAACGGTTGTTAGGGTCCTCTGTTTGGTTGCTAAGGAGTGGCTTGGCAGCTGCCAATCATGAAACTCCAAAGGCTGCTTGTCAGTATGAATGATTCAAACCAAATCCCATGCCTCTGTGACATTCAGAATGGAAGATATCCCTCTTTGGATTCGGTTGCTAGGGTACTCTGTTTGGTTGCCATGGAGTTGCTTGGCAGCTGCCAATGATGAAACTGCAAAGGCTTCTTGTCACTGTGAATGATATAAACCAACTCCCATGCCTCTGTGACATTCAGAATGGAAGATATCCCTCTTTAGATTTTGGTTGCTAGGGTTCTCTGTTTGGTTGCTATGGATTTGCTTGACAGCTGCCAATGATGAAACTGCAAAGGCTTCTTGTCACTATGAATGATATAAACCAACTCCCATGCCTCTGTGACATTCAGAATGGAAGATATCCCTCTATGGTTTTGGCTGCTAAGGTGCTCGACAATGGTTGCTAAGGAGTGGCTTGGCAGCTGCCAATGATGAAACTGCAAAGTCTTCTTGTCACTATGAATGATGTAATCCAACTCCCATGCCTCTGTGACATTCAGAATGGAAGATATCCCTCTTTGGATTTTGGTTGCTAGGGTTCTCTGTTTGGTTGCTATGGAGTTGATTGGCAGCTTCTAATGATGAAACTGCAAAGGCTTCTTGTCAGTATTAATGATATAAACCAACCCCCATCTCTATACGATGTTCTGACGCAGAGATATAGGTCTTGCAAAACGGTTGCTAGGGAACTCTGTTTGGTTGCTAGGGAGTGGCTTGGCAGCTGCCAATCATGAAACCCCAAAGGCTTCTTGTCACTATAAATGATATAAACCAACCCCCATCTCTATACAATGTTCTGATACAGAGATAGAGGTATTGCTAAATAGTTGCTAGGGTACTCTGTTTGGTTGCTATGGAGTGGTTTGGCAGCTGCCAATGATGAAACTCCAAAGGCTGCTTGTCAGTATGTATGGTATAAACCAGCTCCCATGCCTCTGTGACATTCAGAATAGAAGATATCCCTCTTTGGAATTTGGTTGCTAGGGTACTCTGTTTGGTTGCTATGGAGTTACTTGACAGCTGCCAATGATGAAACTGCAAAGGCTTCTTGTCACTATGAATGATATAAACCAACTCCCATGCCTCTGTGACATTCAGAATGGAAGATATTCCTCTAGGATTTTGGTTGCTAAGGTGCTCGACAATGATTGCTAGGGAGGGGCTAGGAAGAGTGAAGGTGATTCATGATTGGCTGTTTGCTGCCCCAAGTCAAACGAGACCACCCTCAAGTTTCTATGACAATTCAGTCCGGAGATATCCCTTTGAACTCTTTCAATGGAAGTCTATTGGACTTGTTGCTAAGGTGCTCTAAATGGTTGCTAGGGCGTGGCTTGATAGCTTCACAATGATCCTGAGAGACTGATTGGTCGTCTGAATAAAATGAGCCCACCCCCTTGTCTCTATGACACTGTGATCCAGAGCTACGTTCATTTCAAAATCCCTATGCAATTTACCATAGTAGGAAAAGCATGTGTGTTTCACGGGACATTCCTTCCCCATAGTAAGTCAATGGGGCAACTTTGGGACGCTCCTGCCCCCCAGGGGTGCAACTTTTACCCCATTGTGAGGTATGTTCTTACAGAGCCTGTCAGCCTCTTCAAATGTGGCAAATCACACGTTTCTGCGAAATCCTCGCTCCGAGCTACGAGTGCTCAAAGTTCGTTGCAATGTTAAGTCAATGGAACTTTTTGGGCCGCTTTTTCGACCCTGGGGTGAACACCGCACCCCCGATCGCTTATAAAAGTCATAGCACACCTCTCCTCAATAAGCCGGTCGATTTGACACCTCATTCATGGGTCTGTGACAAACGGTGCGGGGCGAGTTACGCGCCAAACTTTTGTGTTGAAGAATAATAATAAAAAGAATAATAAGTATGAGCAATAACAATAGTGATGCCTTGCTTTCAGCAAGCACCACTAATAATAATAAGTATGCAAGAGAACACTAATGATGCCTTGCTTTCAGCAAGCACCATTAATAAGTATGAGCAATAACAATAGTGATGCCTTGCTTTCAGCAAGCACCACTAACTAGAATGTACATTTCCTGAAGAAAATGTGAAGTGGTGCTTGCAGTGGCAAAATTCGGCATGGTTGCTAGGGTGTTTCTATTGGGTTGCTAAGGTGTTCTGGGTGGTTGGTAGGTGGTTGCTAGGGCATTGCTGGGGTGTTCTGTGTGGTTGCTATTGTATTTTGGGTGGTTGCTATGATGTTACTAGGTTGTTGGTAGTTGTCACAGATGGTTACTATTGGACGTTCTTAGCATTTTTTGGCATTATTTAGTACTTACCTAATCGGTATTAGCATTTAGCTATTTGCAGCTAGCATGTGTAGCATGTTGGAAGTCCTGTTTGCTAACATGAGTCAAAAGAGCCAATCCCCATCTCTATACGATGTTCTGATGCAGAGATATAGGTCTTGCAAAATAGTTGCTAGGGTACTCTGTTTGGTTGCTAGGGAGTGGCTTGGCAGCTGCCAATCATGAAACTCCAAAGGCTGCTTGTCAGTATGAATGATATAAACAAACTCCCATGCCTTTGTGACATTCAGAATGGAAGATATCCCTCTTTGGATTTTGGTCGCTAGGGTACTCTGTTTGGTTGCTATGGAGTTGCTTGGCAGCTGCCAATGATGAAACTGCAAAGGCTGCTTGTCAGTATGAATGATATAAACCAACTCCCATGACTCTCTAACATTCAGAATGGAAGATATCCCCCTTTGGATTTTGGTTGCTAAGGTACTCTGTTTGGTTGCTAGGGAGTTGCTTGGCAGCTGCCAATGATGAAACTGCAAAGGCTTCTTGTCACTATGAATGATATAAACCAACTCCCATGCCTCTGTGACATTCAGAATGGAAGATATCCCTCTTTGGATTTTGGTTGCTAAGGTGCTCGAACAATGGTTGCTAGGGAGGGGCTAGGAAGTGTTGAGGTGATTCATGATTGGCTGTTTGCTGCCCCGAGTCAAACGAGACCACGCTCGTGTTTCTATGACAATTCAGTCCGGAGATATCCCTTTGATCTCTTTCAATGGAAGTCTATGGGACTTGTTGCTAAGGTACTCTAAATGGTTGCTAGGGCGTGGATTGATAGCTTCACAATGATCCTGAGAGACTGATTGGTCGTCTGAGTAAAATGAGCCCGCCCCCTTGTCTCTATGACACTGTGATCCAGAGCTATGTTCAATACAAAATTCCTATGCAATATACCATAGTAGGAAAAACACATGCTGGGCCGTCCTACACCATAGTAAGTCAATGGGAAACTTTGGGCAGCTCCTGCCCCCCAGGGGTGCAACTTTTACCCCATTGTGAGGTATGTTCTCACAGAGCCTGCCAGCCTCTTCAAATGTGGCAAATCACACATTTCTGCGAAATCCTCGCTCGGAGCTATGACTCGTCAAAGTTTGTCGCAATGTTAAGTCTATGGGATTTTTCGGCTGCTTTTTCGCCCCTGGGGCGAACACCGTACCCCCGATCGCTTATAAAAGTCATAGCACACCATTCCCGAATAATACGCACGATTTGACACCTAATTCGTGGGTCTGTGACAAAAGCTGCGGGACGAGTTACGCGCCAAAGTTTTGTACGGAATAATAATAATAATAAGTATGAGCAATAACAATAGTGATGCCTTGCTTTCAGCAAGCACCACTAATAAGTATGAGCAATAACAATAGTGATGCCTTGCTTTCAGCAAGCACCACTAATAATAAGTATGGAGGATAACAATAGTGATGCCTTGCTTTCAGCAAGCACCACTAATAACTAGAATGTACATTTCCTGAAGAAAATGTGAAGTGGTGCTTGCAGTGGCAAAATTCAGCATGGTTGCTAGGGTTTTACTAGGCGGTTGCTAGGGTATTCTGTGTGGTTGCTAGGCAGTTGCTAGGGTATTCTAAGTGGTTGCTATGGTGTTGCTAGGCGGTTGCTAGGATATTATGGGTGGTTGCTAGGGCGTTGCTAGGTAGTTGCTAGGGTATTCTAGGTGGTTGCTATGGTGTTGCTAGGTGGTTGCTAGGGTATTCTGGGTGGTTGCTAGGCGGTTGCTAGGGTATTCTTGGTGGTTGCTAGGGCGTTGCTAGGGTGTTCTGGGTGGTTGCTATGGTGTTGCTAGGCGGTTGCTATGGTATTCTGGGTGGTTGCTAGGGTGTTGCTAGGCAGTTGCTAGGGTGTTCTGGGTGGTTGCTATGGTATTGCTAGGTGGTTGCTAGGGTATTCTGGGTGGTTTCTAGAGCATTGCTAGACAGTTGCTAGGGTGTTCTGGGTGGTTGCTATGGTGTTGCTAGGTGGTTGGTAGGGTATTTTGGGTGGTTGCTAGGGAGTTGCTAGGCAGTTGCTAGGTAGTTGCTAGGGTATTCTGGGTGGTTGCTATGGTGTTGCTAGGTGGTTGCTAGGGTGTTCTGGGTGGTTGCTATGGTGTTCTGGGTGGTTGCTATGGTGTTGCTAGGTGGTTGCTAGGGTGTTCTGGGTGGTTGCTAGGGTGTTCTGGGTGGTTGCTATGGTGTTGCTAGGTGGTTGGTAGGGTATTTTGGGTGGTTGCTAGGGAGTTGCTAGGCAGTTGCTAGGTAGTTGCTAGGGTATTCTGGGTGGTTGCTGTAGTGTTGCTAGGCGGTTGCTAGGGTGTTCTGGGTGGTTGCTATGGTGTTCTGGGTGGTTGCTATGGTGTTGCTAGGCGGTTGCTAGGGTGTTCCGGGTGGTTGCTAGGCGGTTGCTAGAGGGTTCAGGCTGGTTGCTAGGCAGTTGCTAGGGTATTCTGGGTGGATGCTAGGCATTGCTAGGCAGTTGCTAGGGTGTTATGGGTGGTTGCTAGGCAGTTGCTAGGTGTTCTGGGTGGTTGCTAGGCAGTTGCTAGGGTGTTCTGGGTGGTTGCGAGTGCCTGGTGGTTGCTATGGTGTTGCTAGGCAGTTGCTAGGGTATTCTGGGTGGATGCTAGGCATTGCTAGGCAGTTGCTAGGGTGTTCTGGGTGGTTGCTAGACAGTTGCTAGGGTGTTCTGGGTGGTTGCTAGGTGGTTGCTAGGCAGTTGCTAGGGTGTTCTGGGTGGTTGCTATGGTGTTGCTAGGCGGTTGCTAGGGTGTTCCGGGTGGTTGCTAGGCGGTTGCTAGAGGGTTCAGGCTGGTTGCTAGGCAGTTGCTAGGGTATTCTGGGTGGATGCTAGGCATTGCTAGGCAGTTGCTAGGGTGTTATGGGTGGTTGCTAGGCAGTTGCTAGGTGTTCTGGGTGGTTGCTAGGCAGTTGCTAGGGTGTTCTGGGTGGTTGCGAGTGCCTGGTGGTTGCTATGGTGTTGCTAGGCAGTTGCTAGGGTATTCTGGGTGGATGCTAGGCATTGCTAGGCAGTTGCTAGGGTGTTCTGGGTGGTTGCTAGACAGTTGCTAGGGTGTTCTGGGTGGTTGCTAGGTGGTTGCTAGGCAGTTGCTAAGTGTTCTGGGTGGTTGCTAGGCAGTTGCTAGGCAGTTGCTAGGGTGTTCTGGGTGGTTGCGAGTGCCTTCAGTACGGCACTCGGCCTGTGGCCTCGTGCCTATGGCCGAATAGGCACAAGCATGGAGCGATTTCGCAAGGCCACGAGTGTAATATTGCTTTAAAAAATACAAAAAAATGTAACAAATATTTAGGGTGGTTGCTAGGGAGCTCTTAGTGGTTGCTAGGGTGCTGTAACTGGTTGCTAGGGTGTGGCTAAGAATATTTTAGGCCATTACTTATTGGTTGCTTGATAATATAAATCCTCTGAGGGAGAGAGAGAGGGAGAGACGCAGGGGTGTCAGGCCCTTTGGAGTCTGTTTGTGTGAAAACGGCAGTTGGGATTCAAATGTTTTTAGAACTCCCCGGTCCCTATCTTGCACCCAGCGCAATTGACTTTGTACAATGACGCATGTATCATTCCTATTTTGCACCCGCGCAAAGCGCGATTTTCCCTCCACAGAAGCACGTCGCTAAACTAGGGAATGAACTTGCGCTCCCTGGGCGGTTCAGCGCAAAAAAGGAGGCGTGTCCCGGCGCAAACGTTCCTTCATGCTATTTTGCAGGTTTAGAAAACAATTGCGCCACTAACCAGGAAAAAATTGTTTAAAGTCAGTGGCGCGTTGCGCATGTTATTCAAATGCTATTTTAAGGGCGCATGCTTGGCCATAATCAATGTAGCGTGTGCACAACGCGCATACACTTTGATTCTCTCATCTACACAGAAGCAGCAGTTTTCATTTTTGCAAATCATACATTATTACGATAGATAGATAGATAGATAGATAGATAGATAGATAGATAGATAGATTTTATTTATTATAAAAGCATACATCTAGCTTACACATTTACCCAAATGATCATACGCCTTTTTAACCGAAGTTAATTTGGGTGGGTTTCTCCATCCCCAACGTCCCTGACGAGAGCGTTGCTCTCCTTGGCTGTGAACCGCTCCTGGCGTTCGCCTGGCAAATCCGCCGTTATAATAGGAATCCGCTTTAGAACAAGCGCGCCAGCTCTTAAAGGGAATGTGAGATGACGCTCTGATTGGTTTATTTCACGTTACGCCCAAACCACACCTATGAATAATGAAGCTACTTCAGACCAACCCATTTTAGATTTGCGCCTGGCGCAAGAGTCATTTATCCCGCCGGGAAAATAGCAAAAGCGCCAAGACCCGCCCACAAAGTTACTTGCGCTTTGCGCTTTGACACTTGCGTTTCAGATCGTTAAAATAGGGCCCCCCATGTTAAGTCAATGGGACTTTTTTGGCCGCTTTTTCGTCCGCTGTGCGAACATCGTACACCCGATCGCTTAGAAAAGTCATAGCACACCTCTCCTCAATGAGCCAGTCGATTTGACACCTCACTCAGGGGTCTGAGACAAACGGTGCGGGGCGCATTACGCGCCAAACTTTGTCCAGAATAATAAAAAGAATAAGAATAACTAGAATGTACATTTCCTGAAGAAAATGTGAAGTGGTGCTTGCAGTGGCAAAACTCGCCACTCGTTTGCTAGGGTGTTGTACATGATTGCATACGAGCCAACAAACATGTCTATATGATATTGTGGGGCTGAAATATGGCTTCTATATGTTGGAATATGGTTGCTAGGTGGCTGTAAACGGTTGCTAGGGTGTGAATACACAGTTAGCATGGTGATATTTACAGACTGCTTCCCAACCAAAACAAAAGAGCCAACCCCCATCTCTATACGATGTTCTAATGCAGAGACATGGGTCTTGATAAACGGTTGTTAGGGTCCTCTGTTTGGTTGCTAGGGAGTGACTTGGCAGGTGCCAATCATGAAACTCCAAAGGTTGTTTGTAAGTATGAATGATTCAAACCAACTCCCATGCCTCTGTGACATTCAGAGTGGAAGATATCCCTCTTTGGATTTTGGTTGCTAGGCTACTCTATTTGGTTGCTATGGAGTTGCTTGGCAGCTGCCAATGATGAAACTGTAAAGGCTTCTTGTCACTATGAAGGATATAAACCAACTCCCATGCCTCTGTGACATTCAGAGTGGAAGAATGTGTGTTATCATACATTTGATATACATCTTTGGATTTTGGTTGCTAGGGTACTCTTTTTGGTTGCTAGGGAGTGGCTTGGCAGCTGCCAATCATGAAACTCCAATGGCTGCTTGTCAGTATGAATGATATAATCCAACTCCCATGCTTGTGTGACATACAGAATGGACAATATCCCTCTTTGGATTTTGGTTGATAGGGTACTCTGTTTGGTTGCTATGGAGTAGATTGGCAGCTGCCAATGATCAAACTGCAAAGGCTTCTTGTCACTATGAATGATATAAACCAACTCCCATGCCTCTGTGACATTCAGAATGGAAGATATCCCTCTTTGGATTTTGGTTGATAGGGTACTCTGTTTGGTTGCTAGGGAGTGGCTTGGCAGCTGCCAATGATGAAACTGCAAAGGCTTCTTGTCACTATGAATGATATAAACCAACTCCCATGCCTCTGTGAAATTCAGAATGGAAGATATCCCTCTTTGGATTTTGGTTACTAGGGTACTCTGTTTGGTTGCTATGGAGTTGCTTGACAGCTTCCAATGATGAAACCGCAAAGGCTTCTTGTCACTATGAATGATATAAACCAACTCCCATGCATCTGTGACATTCAGAATGGAAGATATCCCTCTTTGAAGTTTGGTTGCTAGGGCATTCTGTTTTGTTGCTATGGAGTGGCTTGGCAACTGCCTATGATGAAACTCCAAAGTCTGCTTGTCAGTATGAATGATATAAACCAACTCCCATGCCTCTGTGACATTCAGAATGAAAGATATCCCTCTATGGTTTTGGTTGCTAAGGTGCTCGACAATGGTTGCTAGGGAGTGGCTTGGCAGCTGCCAATGATGAAACTGCAAAGGCTTCTTGTCACTATGAATGGTATAATCCAACTCCCATGCCTCTGTGACATTCAGAATGGAAGATATCCCTCTTTGGATTTTGGTTGCTAGGGTTCTCTGTTTGGTTGCTATGGAGTTGATTGGCAGCTGCTAATGATGAAACTGCAAAGGCTTCTTGTCAGTATTAAAGATTTAAACCAACCCCCATCTCTATACGATGTTCTGATGCAGAGATATAGGTCTTGCAAAACGGTTGCTAGGGAACTCTGTTTGGTTGCTAGGGAGTGGCTTGGCAGCTGCCAATCATGAAACCCCAAAGGCTTCTTGTCACTATGAATGATATAAACCAACCCCCATCTCTATACAATGTTCTGATACAGAGATAGAGGTATTGCTAAATAGTTGCTAGGGTACTCTGTTTGGTTGCTATGGAGTGGTTTGGCAGCTGCCAATGATGAAACTCCAAAGGCTGCTTGTCAGTATGTATGGTATAAACCAGCTCCCATGCCTCTGTGACATTCAGAATAGAAGATATCCCTATTTGGAATTTGGTTGCTAGGGTACTCTGTTTGGTTGCTATGGAGTTACTTGACAGCTGCCAATGATGAAACTGCAAAGGCTTCTTGTCACTATGAATGATATAAACCAACTCCCATGCCTCTGTGACATTCAGAATAGAAGATATCCCTCTAGGATTTTGGTTGCTTAGGTGCTCGACAATGGTTGCTAGGGAGGGGCTAGGAAGAGTTGAGGTGATTCATGATTGGCTGTTTGCTGTCCCAAGTCAAACGAGACCACCCTCAAGTTTCTATGACAATTCAGTCCGGAGATATCCCTTTGAACTCTTTCAATGGAAGTCTATGGGACTTGTTGCTAAGGTGCTCTAAATGGTTGCTAGGGCGTGGCTTGATAGCTTCACAATGATCCTGAGAGACTGATTGGTCGTCTGAGTAAAATGAGCCCGCCCCCTTGTCTCTATGACACTGTGATCCAGAGCTACGTTCATTACAAAATCCCTATGCAATTTACCATAGTAGGAAAAGCATGTGTGTTTCACGGGACATTCCTTCCCCATAGTAAGTCAATGGGGCAACTTTGGGACGCTCCTGCCCCCCAGGGGTGCAACTTTTACCCCATTGTGAGGTATGTTCTTACAGAGCCTGTCAGCCTCTTCAAATGTGGCAAATCACACATTTCTGTGAAATCCTCGCTCAGAGCTATGAGTTCTCAAAGTTCGTTGCAATGTTAAGTCAATGGAACTTTTTGGGCCGCTTTTTCGCCCCTGGGGTGAACACCGCACCCCCGATCGCTTATAAAAGTCATAGCACACCTCTCCTTAATGAGCCGGTCGATTTGACACCTCATTCATGGGTCTGTGACAAACGGTGCGGGGCGAGTTTCGCGCCAAACTTTTGTGTGGAAGAATAATAATAATAAGAACTAGAATGTACATTTCCTGAAGAAAATGTGAAATGGTGCTTGCAGTGGCAAAACTCTCCACTCGGTTGCTAGGGTGTTGTACATGATTGCATACGGGCCAACAACCATGTCTGTACGATGTTGTGGAGCTGAAATATAGCTTCTATATGTTGCAATATGGTTTATTTGTGGCTCTAAACGGTTGCTAGGGCGTTGCTTGGCGGTTGCTAGGGTGTTCTGGGTGGTTGTTAGGCGGTTGCTAGGGTGTTCTGAGTGGTTGCTAGGGCGTTGCTAGGGTATTCTTGGTGGTTGCTATGGTGTTGCTAGGCAGTTGCTAGGGTGTTCTGGGTGGTTACTATGGTGTTGCTAGGCGGTTGCTAGGGTCTTCAGGGTGGTTGCTAGGGTGTTCTGGGTGGTTGCTATGGTGTTGCTAGGCAGTTGCTATGGTATTCTAGGTGGATGCTAGGGCATTGCCAGGCAGTTACTAGGGTGTTCTGGGTGGTTGCTAGGCGGTTGCTAGGGTATTCTGGGTGGTTGCTAGGCGGTTGCTAGGGTATTCTTGGTGGTTGCTATGGTGTTGCTAGGCAGTTGCTAGGGTATTCTGGGTGGTTGCTATGGTGTTACTAGGCAGTTGCTAGGGTGTTCTGGGTGGTTGCTAGGGCGTTGCTAGACGGTTGCTAGGGTATTCTGGGTGGTTGCTAGGGCGTTGCTAGGTGGTTGCTAGGCTTTTCTGGGTGGTTGCTATGGTGTTGCTAGGCGGTTGCTAGGGTATTCTGGGTGGTTGCTATGGTGTTGCTAGGCGGTTGCTAGGGTATTCTGGGTGGTTGCTATGGTGTTGCTAGGCGGTTGCTAGGGTATTCTGGGTGGTTGCTAGGGCATTGCTAGGGTATTCTTGGTGGTTGCTAGGGTGTTCTGGGTGGTTGCTATGGTGTTGCTAGGCAGTTGCTATGGTATTTTGGGTGGATGCTAGGGCGTTGCTAGGCAGTTGCTAGGGTGTTCTGGGTGGTTGCTAGGCAGTTGCTAGGTGTTCTGGGGGGTTGCTAGACAGTTGCTAGGATGTTCTGGGTGGTTGCTACGGTATTTTTGGTGGTTACTAGAGCGTTTCTAGACGTTGCTAGGGTGTTCAGGATGGTTGCTAAGGTATTTTTTTTAGTTGCTATGGTGTTACTAGGTGGTTGGTAGTTGTCAAAGATGGTTACTATGGAGTTTTTATAGAGTTATTAAAATCTTTAATAACGAGTGCCTTCAGTACGGCACTCGGCCTGGTGCCTATGGCCGAATAGGCACAAGCATGGAGCAATATCGCAAGGCCACGAGTGTAATATTGCGTTAAAAAATACAAAAAAAAATGTAAAAAAACATTTTTTTTTGGTTTAGGGTGGTTGCTAGGGAGCTCTTAGTGGATGCTAGGGTGCTGAAACTGGTTGCTAGGGTGTGGCTATGAAGATTTTAAGCCATTACTTATTGGCTGCTTGATAATGTAAATCCTCTGAGGGAGAGAGAGAGGGAGAGACGCAGGGCTGTCAGGCCCTTTGGAGTCTGTGTGTGTGAAAACGGCAGTTGGGATTCAAATGTTTTTAGAACTCCCCATGTTAAGTCAATGGGACTTTTTTGGCCGCTTTTTCGTCCGCTGTGCGAACATCGTACACCCGATCGCTTAGAAAAGTCATAGCACACCTCTCCTCGATGAGCCGGTCGATTTGACACCTCACTCAGGGGTCTGTGACAAACGGTGCGGGGCGCATTACGCGCCAAACTTTTGTCCGGAATAATAAGAAGAAGAACTAGAATGTACATTTCCTGAAGAAAATGTGAAATGGTGCTTGCAGTGGCAAAACTCGCCACTCGGTTGCTAGAGTGTGGTACATGATTGCATACGAGCCAACAAACATGTCTGTACGATGTTCTGGTGCTGAGATATGGCTTATTCATGTTGTTCAGATGGTTGCTAGGGTGTTCTGGGTGGTTGCTATGGTGTTGCTAGGCATAATTGAACTGCCAACTACCCAAACTCGTGGTGGTGCCATCTCAAAGACAAGCGAGGGGAACTGCTATTTACCGCCAGTATTAATATGAGTGCTACACGTTTGATTGGCTGTTTTTGCACATTCTACAGGCCCCACCCAACAGCACTTCAGAATAATCAAAAAATTATTAACGTATATGTATGCCAAATTATTGCTTATAAAACTAATGTTTATGATTTGTGACAATTAATGTTTACGTTTCAATATTTATATGGTAATATTGATTTTTAGCGTTTAAACGACCCTCTTACTATTTTAAAGTACCAATAACAATTAATAAAAAAAATAAAAAAATAACGTTACGATGTCCAGAAGTTTAGAAACAGTGCATTGGGTTGAATTGATCGTTCAATGGGATCTAGCTGCTACTAGTTGTAGAGCTTACTGTTAATACCAAATATTTTCAGGTTGATAAATGCATATCCGCATCATCTCTCTCCACGTTAATAGGCCAGCGGTTGAATTTTTGCCACTCGTGTCTGAGGTTCTATGTTCTAATCCGCAATTATAAAAGTTTTTTTTTTTCTCTTTACTAACCAAACAGAATAGGCTGATTAGTGGTTGCATATAGAGCACAGACACTTAAGTGTGCATTTTTGTTGTTATTCCACGGAAGCTCAGCACAGACGCGCAACAGGTTTATATTGTGTTCGTTACCATGACTACCGTCTGCACGTGCTTCTTGTGTATCCAGCTCGTAGCAAATTAAAAGAAATCATACAGCACAATCTATAACTTAATACTGAGCAACAGTGCATCATTTGTATTGCTTTAAATGGCAGATTCGTTTGTGTGAAGGACCCAAGTAGAGGACGCATGTGCAGTTACTTTATAAAAGACACTTAACTGTGACACCCCATCGATCATACTGCACATTTTCCTTTTTGTTTAAACTAATCATTCAAGTGTGTTAAATCATAATTCATTTTTATTGTTTTTTTTCAATAATTGTTTTTTTTGTTATGTAAAAATGTTGAATTAAAAAACAACTGTACTGTAGTTTGAAATTATAATATGACACCACGCCTACCTACTTTGGTCATAACAGCAATTGCTGGAAGCCACTTCTGCTCATCAGATCGCAAAGTTTATAATATGAATAGAAATAATGATTTTGTTTAAATAAATGAAATAAACTTCTAAATGTATCAACATTCCTCCAATTATGCACACTTCTGGATTAAAATGCCATTTGGATGCTGTTCAGTGAAGCTGTGTGAAGACACGTTAACAGGTGTGTCTGAATATGAATGCATGTTATTCTTTCCAAAGCATCAAACATTAATTGATCGTTGATATCCTGTACATGTAGTGGTCTTGATTTTATAAATGTTGAGTATATAAAGCTCATTTAAATGTAAGCTTTTAAATGACCCTCTTACCATTTTAAAGATGTATCTGTGAATATACCTGGATCTTCTCTGAAGGTTCACAAGAAAATATTCTTAATGTGCCAATGAGTAACTTTCAATAAAATTCAATAAAGACAAAAACACAGTATGTGCCAATTAACCAAATGTTTATTTAAAAGATTTTTTTTTAAAACGCCTGTTGTGCCAAATCCCACCCAGCAAATGGATAGATGATCCTAGTGTTGTTCTAGTTATTAGATATACTTTATATTAAAATGATCTTTGCAGCATTACCCCTAAGATTATAAAAATGGAAGGCATTACTGTTGCAATTAATAATACAATTTATAATTTATAAAAGCTTATTTGATAACTTATTTTATACAATACTAACATTTGTTTTAAATTATTCACTTTTAATCTTCTTGTTTTAAATTCTTTGCTTTTATCATTTCTAACCCTCAAACTTTAATTTTGGCAGAATACAGGTAAACGTTTCTACTCACAAAAGTACATTTAAAATATTTTGTATTACTATATTCAGTCTATTGCTGCAAATTTATAAAAGGAATAAGCCCATAACCCCAGTGAAGTCATAATCTACACTGATTTCAGAACATTTTAACAAAGCCCATAAGCTGTTCTGAAATCACTATATACAATGGCTTCACAGGGCTTACTGCTTTATTTTAAGTGACTAAGTTATAATATGATTTAATTTTGATTTAAAATGAATCAAATGTAAATTTTTATAATTTATATGATAATATCTGTCAATTCACAAACATTTATTTATTTATTTTTTGGCAACCCTGGTCGGTAGACCCGGGAGGGACAGGACCTGGCACAACACCCCCAGTGAGCAAGCCAATGGCGACAGTGGCAAGGAAAAAACTCCTTAAGGGAGATCTTGCCTTAACGGCAAGGAAAAAAACCTTGAGAGGAACCAGACTCAACAGGGGGAGCCCATCCTCCTCTGGCACGGCGTACACACTATAATAAAACTCTTATTTAAACTAATATATGATATTAATATATTTAATTCATTATTCCATATAATTAATCCATATACATGTGTATATATATATATATATATATATATATACACATTTCTAGATATATTAATATATCTAGATATTGAAACAAATTATTTAATATGATAATAAAACCATTATAATTAATCTAATTAATTAATCGTGCATCTAATGATGAGATGCAATCAGTGGTCTAATGAATCATCTCCCGCCATCTAGCCACTGGATCCGACACTGCATACAGGCTGGACATCCTGATGTAGAGGAGGTAAAACAGATATGATAATGTTAGTAAATTTATTTGAATTGTTCTGATTCTCTAAGACTTATTGAGCATAAAGTTTCAGGTCAGATGTAGGCCTTGCAAGAGACCATTTTTGCTCTCTCACTACTGAGAACCATCATACACGTTAAAATATAAACTTTTTACATCAAATCATACATCTCTGAACAAAACCCAGGGTTTTTCCTGCATTGAACTTTTTTGGGAAGACGCCAAATTTAATTTTTTTCCCACAAAAGCCTTATTTGACCAGTTATTGTGATTTATTATGAGCAATGTAGCTGATGACTGTGACTTGTGATAGGCCCCATGGTAACTGAGAGAAAAAGCAAAGAGCCCTCCCCCTCTGTCCTAAATTCCAGGATTATCACACAAAGTGTAGCATACCTGTCTGCTAATCACATTTTGGATTCATTTTTATGAATGGTTAAAACAACTGATCTGTCCAACACTGAACTCACAAGACGTCTGAATCAGTGTATAACAAATCGGTAACAATTTACAATAAGGTTCAATTAGTTTACATGAACTAATAATAAATGCTGAATAAACAGCATTTATTAATCTTTGTTAGTTAATTTCAACATTTACTAATACATTGTTAAAATCAAAAGTTGTAAGTGCTAACATTAGTAAATGTAGTGAACTAACATGAATAAACATTGAATAGCAGTTTTTAAAATAAATAACATTGTCAAAAATAAATAAATAAAATTAAGTTCATACTAGAGTTCATACTGGCAAGTTGTTGTTAGCTAGCTGTTAATTTTACAAAAGTGTTAACATTTTGATGCTACTTTTTTAGTTCTACTTTTTAATATCAATATTATAATTTCATCTTACAAAACTATGAAATCCAGTGGTAAAATCTGCTCTTTTTAAAAATAAGGACAACAGTGTCACCAAAGACCATTTTCGACCCAGGAAAAACCCTGAAACCATTGTATTATTAAAATGCAATGAAACACACTAGACCTTATCAATACTATTGAGAAACTTTACCTCAGTCTGCTTCTTCCTCTGCTTCTTCATTCTTCAGCATTGTCCTCAATGCCATAGACATTTGGACCTGTCCTCTGGGCATGAAACTAATAAATGAACAATGGGATCATTACATACACCCATACTAATAAACAAAAAGAAAGAAACTCAAAAATAAAACTTACGGAAAGAAATTGGCACATAATCTCGTATCCAGCTCGTCATCGTCATTGATGTAGCACACGTGATCTTCTCGGACAATCTGACTTCATTTGGCTGGTTCCTGAAAAACATAAAAATCAAAATTAGACAGAATAACATTTCCACTCAAACGCGGTTATGAAAAGCAGTAGTACACCGACTGAAGCAAAATCTTTTAACACTTAGCTTTAGAAGGTATATTGCACACTTATATCCCGACAGGACTGCTATGGTCTCCCAATTCTTCCTGCAACTTTACAGAAGGGCACATATCAATCATAGAATAGCAGGGGACTGCATATCCCGCACAGATTGTCACAAATTGCGTAGATTGAACATCAATTCAAGTTCAAATGTATGTTATAAGGTCAAAATCAAACATTACAATGGTGTCTTGCTACTTCTCTCTTTCCCTTGTCTTTTATAACTTACTGCCACTGTTGCTCAATGACTGTCTGTGTCCCTGGAGCTGTCACACTACTCCTCCGTCCTTCCTGCTGCTGCTGAAGTTGCTCCTTTCTCGTAGCTCAGTGGCATAAACCCTAAACATGACCTAACCACAATCTCCTAACCACAATCTAACCGCAACACGACCATACGCGCCAACCCGTTTGATTAAGGCTGTCGAAGCCTCGCTGATGTTATGCAGGTCCATTGGCAACGGTTCCGTATGGCATACTACCTAACAACCCGACCATACACGCCCAACCGTTTGAATAAGGCTGAAGCCCCACTGTCTCATTTAAAGCAAGGTTCAGTGGCAAACGGTTCCGTATGGCATACTAACCTACCACAAAACACAACAATATCTGTCCACCAAAAAAAGCCTAATTAACGCAAAATACAGTACACGGGATTGTGATAACTATGATAACTATGCAAGACACCTGACTGAAGGCACAAATCCGGATGAGAGATGTAAATATGATCCAATAGAGTGTTCTTTTTGGTTGTTGCTGTGGTGATCAGTTGCGTGTATCCTTTAGACTGAAACAATTCCAGAACAGTTTTTTTTCCTGTGCAGAGGAGATCCTCATTAAAATCTCCACAGATTATTACAGGATGTTCGTCCACGATGTCCAAATAATCCAGCAGACTCTTCAAGTTTTCCAGGAATCCTTCGAATCCGTAGTGTGGTGGCCTGTACACAGCAGCGATTGTCGCTTGATCGGGCTATCTACTTTGATGACGACATACTCCAGATCGGTCACATTTTGAATAAACTGCCTAGGCTGAGCCAATATATGCTCTTTGCAATAGATTGCGACTCCACCACCAGCTTTCTGTGCAATTTCTTGGTGTGTCGAGTAGGAGACATGTCTGTTACGCAGAAACATGTTGTATCCTTCCAACTGGACGTGAGGTGCAGTGAATGATCCGGTCAGGTGAGTTTCCGTCATGCAAAGAATATCCGATAGAAGCAGTTCATAATGGCATCTGATGTCTTCAATGTGGGATGACAGTCCTTCTGTGTTGTGATGAATGATTTTAAGCGTTTGATCCATGTTGGTTTCCCTCACCTGCTGCAAAAGTGGCATGATTCCTTTAAATGTCGCTCTTGTCATGTTTCCCAACGAGGCTGTGACTGTAGGATCTGCATATATCTTCTTTTCACTGAAGTCCGTAATGTGCAGTCCACGAAGCGAGGTCGTTCTGCTGAGGGCAACGTAGGCCATTCCCGGCTCGAAAATCTTCTTCAGGGACACAACGGCATTCTCCATTGTCATGCCTTGGACTTTGTGAGCTGTGCAGGCGTAGGCTAACTTGATGGGGAATTGTCGACGAACTGCTCCTTTCCTAAGAGTTTCTTCGGATCTCTCGATGTAAACCAAGTCGTCTTCTTCACCTTGCACCCTTTTGCGGTGTTTCTTGCCTGCGTTTGGATTGTCGAGCTGAAGTCCTAACATTTGCACGGTGTCGATTCCATCTTTTGTCTTATTGACAATGTTTGCAATCTTTCCAAAACACCCGTTTACTAGTCCATCTTCAACATCCAAATTCCTAGTCACCATTATGCGTACTCCCAACGCAATTTGTACGGTGTCAGGCAAGTCGTCCTTTTTTCCGGTGATGGGCTTCATTTGTCTCTTCATCCCTCCTGTTCTTGGGTCTTTCCTGTAGTCTTCTGCATCAATGGTAATGATGTCAGTGTGAAGAGCATGGATTGTTTTAGTATTGTGTTCGTGAACTTCCTTGTTGGTGGCAAATATGTGCAGTGCATCACACGGGCAGTCTTTGGGGTCCTTCACAGCCTGGAGTAGCAAAGCTCCATCTTTTTCGGCGAGATCTTCGGTCTTCTTCTTCACCCGTAGACGGTTTAAAAGTTGGGCAAAAGCCAGGTCTTCTTTCTGACGCATGATCTCGGAGAGGGTAATCATTTGGAAATGGTCTTTCCAGAAGTCCAAAACATCCTCTTCGTACACGCAGAGTGGTTTGGCTTTACCCAAAGGTGGCAGTTGGTAAAAATCGCCCACGGCGAGGACAGAGATTCCCCCGAAAGGTTTCTTGCTGCCTTTGATTTGCTGACATCTCCAGTTTATGTAGGCAAAAAGATCCTTCGAAATCATGGACACTTCATCGATGATAAGAATCTCCACGTCGCGTAGTCTTGCTCGTAGTTCATCTAGGGCATTTCCAAGTCCTTGATACGGTGGCTTCAGATTCCTTGGAAGTTTTAAGATGGAATGCAGTGTTTTACCGGATATGTTGAATGCTGCCGTTCCAGTAAATGCACTCAAGAGCACCGTAGGCACGGATAGATCTCCTTCCTCCCGTAGTCGAGGCAGTTGTCGCAGAATTTTGGTCGCTTCCGTGTATATGCACTTGATGACGTGTGATTTGCCACAACCAGCACCACCTGACACGAAGTAGAAAAACTGTTCTGGATTATGACCCCACACACGCTTCTGACACCACTGGCAGACCGTGTAGAATATGGCTGCCTGCGTCTCGTTTAGACTTCTGAACATCTTCCAAACAAATTCGATGCTCATCTGCGGTGCCTCTATTTGTGGCACGACTCCATCTCTATGTTCAAGAATCTGAAATTCTGGGACATCATCTTGTACATCCTCATCATCTGGATTGATGTCTTGTCGTTCTGCAACGCACTCTAAACGATCCACTTCAATCTCTGGTGCAAAGGCGGCCCATGCGTTCTCGGGTGGCCCTTGCTGTTGCAGCTGATCAAACGCCTTATCCACCTCGTCGCTGTGTTTTTCAAACTTTTCCTTGCGTGCTTGCACTACGGCGCAGACAGGGAAAAGCAAACCAGGCTTTGTCCAGGGTAGTTCCACCTTTGCACTCTTGTAAAATGTCTCATATGTCGGAAAGCTAGGCGGTTTTAGTTGTTCGTTGCTTCGATGTGGCATATAAAGCTTAAGTAATCTACTGTAAAACTTTTCGGGTTGTTTTTCCTCCGAAAAACGTGCATATCTAATAACTGCAGCCTTCCCTGTTCTTTTCTGAAAAAAACCCATGCCGTTGAGCAGCTGGTGAACGTTTTTGCCTTTAGTTTGTTGACCGTACACGATGCGGCACTCCGAAGCAAATTCTGCCAGACACATCTTCTCAAAGTCATGCGTTTGAGGCCTTGCTCTGTATTTATCTATCATCCCTGACATCCACACATCCTCCGAATCGGGATTTTTATTTTGTAGGACGCTTAGGGGAAGACTCATCTTTAGCGCGTCATCGTCCGTCGGTAGAAACACAACACTTCGTGAACACTTCTTCAACGGTAAGCTGCATGTTCGTGCCACAGACTCCTGAGAGCTAACTTGCCTGTGTTTGGAGTAGGCTTGCATTATCTGCTTCATTTCATCTTCCTCGCTAACGTTCGTCTCACGCACACTCTTGATTACGTTCTTAAGTAAATCGCCCATTTCATGCTCCGGTTTGGAAATATACGAAAGCATATACATAACGCAGCTAAAAGCGTCAAGAACGAACTGAATGTCCATATTAGCGTTCCATGCCCTCAACAAATCGGGATTGTATCCATTCACCCAAGACTCCTTTGGATCACGCTTCAGCAGAATCACGTTGGCATTGGACAATGCTTTGACGTTCTCATTGTAGTCATCGATGGACAACTTACTCTTTGTCAGTAGGTCTGACAAGCTGTCAAAGGAGGCTTGTGGGTCATTCAACTGATCCCACACCGGCTTGAGTTTTGCCCTGGCTTCGCTTATTGCCTTTTGAGCAGCCTCCCGTCTCAACTTCCTTCTGTCTGCTTGCTTTTGCTCTTTCTCATGCTCTTCTTCAGGTCGCTGTGGTTGTTTAGATGCAAACATGCAGCTTCCAGATGGAGAAGTGTCCGTGTCATCCTCTTCTTCAGGACGCTGTGGTCGCGGACGAGTGATCGTGGTGCTAGACACCGGTAGTTTGGGGAACCCAAATCGACACAATAGATTTCCCTTCTTACAGGACTTTGAGTGGTTCCTGCTGTGAAGCTGGACCTCTGTGACGATCTTGTGAAGCTCAGGATCAGCCGAGGGGTCGGGCAACTGGCAGGTTATGTTGCGGTCAATAAAGTCACAAACATCCTTATCAGAGTCCTTTTCAAACTCGGGTGCGTCCTTTATCCAAACAAGAAGATGGATATGTGGGCTCCCTCTAGCTTGAAACTCCACTCGGTAAAAGTAGTCCTCAACTTTACCAATGGGTTGGGCAGGCGACAAAAGCAGAAGAGTCATTAGCGCATCCACCCGCTTCTCAAACATACGCATGACAGTGATTGGATTGCTTCGGAGGATTTCACACTTTGTCGTCCAGTCAAGCTCGGAAAAGTCGACGTGTTCACCTTGCTGGGCCTTGATTGCTGTAATTACTTCAGGCCATCTCATTTCGGCTGCACTGAATGTGCAAAAAAACGTAGGGGTTCCTAACTGTCTTATCATAGCCTGTAGATCCCTCAAAGTTTTCTCCCAATATGATGGAGAGCCTCTCAGTGGTTGCATGAACCGTGTGTCGTCTCTGTTGTGTACCAATCTTTCAATCTCCCGGTTGTCTTGAAGCAGTCTGTTAGAAATTCTTCGGCCATCTCTTGTGAGAGGTTTACCTTTTCGCAACTGAATAGACATGCTGTTTCTAGCCAGTTGTGTTTCTGTTACAAACTGTGCAAAGAAAAGATAACTCTGATCTTTTGCAAAACGCGTGTCCACGCTGAACAATCTCGCATTGAAATACATACTGGGAGATATTGAAATTTGTCTTTCCTCGTCAATGGAATTCTGTCCAGTGGGGAATTGAACAGGGAACGCCATGGCTTCCAGCTTTGGGATTTTGAAAAATCCAACAGGCTTTTGTCCTTGTGCAGGTGCGATACTAAATATTCCCTCACCGTACGACAAGATCTCCTGTCCGATGTCGGGTGGCTGCATGCACGTGTCTAATGTGAGCCCGGGTCGAAGCTCATCCTTTTCCTCGACGCTAACGTGTTGCTCATCCTGCTCAGCAACATTGACTTCTTGTTGCATCTCAGAGACTTCAGCTTCCTCGTCTAGGTGACTTTCAGAGACATCAGCTTCCTCATCTAGGGGACTTTCAAATATAGCAGTTTCTCTTATGGAGATATCCCTGTATTCCGAATGCATTGCTTTCAGCTTCGATAAAGCTGCAAGCACGTTATGCATATTCACCGTGTGGAACTGCTGGTATCCTTTGAACTTAACGTGTCTCTTCAGCTTCACCTGCAGCAGCTGGGCCTCACTTCTTGGTCTTGGCAGAGAGTTGACAGTCTTCTCCATCTCGGAGGGCACACACACAACGGCACCACGTACTGCTCTCTGCTGTCCTTTGGGTAATGCAATTATTTTTGCAAATGGTAAAATTTTTGCAATGAGTTGACGTTCAAGGACATTTAATTCATCCAATTCCGCAGGGATTGGTGGCAACTCTAGTTTGTTGGCTGCTGCAATTGAAGACATCTGTCCTCTCTTGAGGTGGCTGTCACAAGTGTGGCAAATCCATTCCCGTCTTCTCTCTTCCGGAACTACGCAGGAACCTGAGCAGGCACTTTCACACGTGTGAACATACTTCCCGGTTAGGCAAGACGCTGCAACGTGAACATTTTTGTCATATCTCGTTCTATTACAGACCCTGACTTGATCAGGAAACAGGGCTCTGTGACAGACTGTGCAGACATGTGTAGGGCCATGCTCAATCTTACACCGGAATGCATGTATGGCACTTTCCATCACTTCATTAACACAAGGCTGGGGTGTTTCCTGGCTGTGACGGATATACGGTTTATATTTCTTTTTGATCCGCAGTGCTCATTGCAATCGATGAAGAACGTGATATGTAACATCGCCGGCACATTTCTGGATCTTGCGTAGAGTACATCGCAGGATGTGATGTGCTCTGAACTCTGGGTCACCTGCATATCTCTTAACCATGTAGGCTTTCATTTTCCTCTGGAAGAGAGCATCTGTGCTGTACCTATTCTTTATGTACTCTTTCTGCTTCTTCTGGAAGAGAGCATCTGTGCTGTACCTCTTCTTTATGTACTCTTTCTGCTTCTTCTGGAAGAGAGCATCTGTGCTGTACCTCTTCTTTATGTACTCTTTCTGCTTCTTCTGGAAGAGAGCATCTGTGCTGTACCTCTTCTTCATGTTTTCTTTCATCTTCCTCTGGAAGACGGTATCCGTGCTGTATCTTCTCACTATAGACCATTTCATTTGGTTTCGGAAGAGAGCATCTTGATTATACTTTACCTTATTTGCTTCTTTTTTCTTTGATTGGTATTGCAAAGAAGTGGCATACCTCCGTCTCTCACAATCCTTTTTTTTATGTTTCCTGGTGGCATAAGATGCAGCTGTGTCCTTAGATTCTCCGGCTTGTGTTGAAATTTTACATTTTTTACGCATTTCTTTTCTTCTTCTGTGCTTATTAGTTTTATCTACCACATCTCGGTTTTCAGCTCCTGAGTCAACACAATTTACTTTGGCTCCAACATTTGTTGCTGGTTCTGGTAGAGCTGAAATCACTTGTGATACCGGTTCACAAACAGATGTTGAAGGCAGTTGGACAGACTGTTGCTCTGCTTCAAAAGACACAGGCATAAATTCATAGCTGGTCTCATCACCACGATCCCGGAAGATCTTGAGAACTCTGTCTGCCATGTCACTCAGGTGGGTGAAAGTCAACATGACAGCAGTTCCATGACCAGTAGGATGGGGCAAGCCTGCAGCAGTCCTCGAGTGAGAATCAAAGTATCCGTACCTTCCAGATCTGTCTCTGAACACAGCAATGCACTCTGGAGCGACAAGGAGCAGAGCATGACTGACATCTGTGGAGAGACACTGTAGCCTTTCAGTGAGAGGAATCCACCACTCTTCAGTGCCAGGGGTCCCTGTGGCTCTGAGGTATCCAAACATCACTCCTGACTTCAGCACATTATGTGTCCGGTGAAATGACTCAACGCTCAACGGTACTTCCTCCATTGTCAGATGGTTGCGATTAAACCTCCTTTCAGCAATAAGCTGCATTTTAATAAAGACATATAACGCATCTCCCTCCTCTAAAACTCTATCAAGGTCAGGCATCTTGAATGTAATCCCTTCACTCTGATTAGCTAAAAATGTCAACGCTATGCACGTGCACTGATGATTTCTAGAGAAACTGTCATACCTATCATCACCTTGACAATGAGATGCCTGCACAGACAAAACCCTGGGTGCAATATCACCACCTTCTGAATACGTTCTACCCAAAAACTGAGCTACAGCTGCACTGGTGCTTGCCTGTTCAACCTGTAAATAATCATTCATGGAATTAGGCTGTTGGTAAAAATTAGTGTTATAGAATCTGTGTTAAACTTTAACTTGCACTTCATAGTGTTTGGGACAAAGACATTTTTGCTAAACAGTTTTAAAGATAAACTAAAAAAACTAAAAAGGCATTTAAAATTAAAGATTCATTAATTTATTTATTTGATTAACAATTTACATTGTAATAAACACTGCATGTTTTTCTCTGATCAGCTTGCGTACCACAGCTATGTGTTATTATATTTTGTTTAATATTCCACTAATAAGATACATTTACTTCATAAACAGCCTTCTTTTTTATCCCTTCTGTTTATCCCCTCTGTTGTCAGTAATTCTTTGTCTGGACACAAACACTGTACTGTAGCCTACACAAGCTGCCTGGTATTGGTTATTGGTTTCGGAGCATTTTTACGAGTACGAGTACATGAGCTCAGTATCGGGCCCAATACTGATATTGGTGCATCCCTAATGGAGATTATCAATCTGCAATCTACTGATATTCATATACTTATAGCAAGTGAGCATTGTTGGTTTTTTGTTTATATCTAGAGCTGCACGATTAACAGAAATTAAATCGAAATCACAATTTGGCTTAGTGTGATTATTTAAAAAATTGCAATATTTTAATTAAATAAGTATATGCGCAGCACTGAGATCAAAGTGGATCGACCGGTTCACAGTAAATGCTACTCCATCTCTGCAAGCACTGTAAATTTGAGTCACTTAAAGGTGTATTTAAAAATCATTGAATAAGGCAGAATTTATATTATTTTAAAGTGTTGTATAGAGTGATAAAGTCATTATGATTAGCATTGCAGGGCTCCAGGCTGCGACCAAAAATGTCGTAATATACGACCATTTTTTGAGAATTTGCGAGTTAAAATTTGATGTGGATCAACACATTAAAAATTTGTGAAATCGTGACAGCCCTAGTCCCAAACATTAAGTTGCCCTGAAATAGGCATGTTGCAAGACACAGATATCAATAGTACCTGGTTAATCCTGGAGGGTCTGATGTTGTCATCCTCCAGGTCCAACTTTCTCCAACGAATTTTTTGAGCCTGAGATCTCTTTCCTTTCCGCGGCATCCTTTAAAATATGAAGAGATAAAAAGAAATGACAAAATGATTCTTGACAAATTTATGTTTAACTCACTAATTTGAGTGAATTAAGTAACTTCTAAAAGTAGAGATTTTACTTTCAAGTCTCAAATCATAAAAAGTTGCCATGGATTTCTTTTTAATACTCAAAAGTAATACATATTTAAATGCAATTATTTGTTAGTCAAATTCATTTCAATTGGACATTCTCACTTAGGTAGGCACATACTTTGAACGTTCTCCAGATGTAACAGCTGTTGAGCCTAAAAAGATAAAACCTGTAGTACTCTCAGAAAGAAAACAAACAGTTAAACAAGAACAATGAAAGAGACGCTGTGTAAACTTGTAAATTGCAATAAAGTTTTTTTTTTTTTTTTTTTGTGTGTGTGTGGGGGGGGGGGGTAAAAAATTTAATAAACTGCTCTCTGTAGAAAACGGCAAAACCCAAGGAACCTGAAAAATATATAAAAACAGACATATTAAGGCACAGGGACTACAATTATGGCGATGGGATGAAAATGCCATAATACAGATTAAGACACAATATTAATACGAACCAGAGAGAAAAGTGCAGCAGAAAATGCAGGTTGTGCTCTGATCAGTCAGTCTGAAAAAAAAAATGATGACAACATAATGAAATATGACTTTATGATAATGATTATGATACTTTATGATATTGTATCTATATGTAGAATCCAGATCATTTTAGGAATTTATCTCAAGAATGTTTTTTTTTTTTTTTTTATACTCTTATATTTTCTAGAAGCTGAGTTTTGTCAGATATGTGGCCTAAAACCTGTGATGGACCGACCATCCAGCAGGTTTACTATATAGGACAAGTGGTTTGGAGAATGGATGGGTAAATGTAGTCTTAATTATTTGTGGCATAAACAAAAAAGTTTTTTTCTAATAGCTTTTATATTCCTGATCATTTTTAAACTATAACGATTTTCTTATCAACAAGCCAAATCTGAAGCATTTTGTATTTGTGGCCATGTCCCTAATTAACCCTTTACCTTTGAAATGCAGTAAGGAATGCTTGTGAATCAGTATTCTGAAACAGAGAAAGAGTGTCATAAAACTCAACACCACACTCACAAACCATGTAACTTGAACTTTCATTGCAAATAATAACACTGGAGTGAGGTGAACATTTTCAGCTTTTTTTCCAGTCTAAACTAAATGATTTCTACAAAAATGTTTGTCATTTTCTACAAAAAATCTACACATTGTTATATATATAACCTGAAAATACTGTAGTTTATTAAGGTTAAATCTTGCTAACCACTATTAATAATACAAAATGTGGTAAGCACTTCTGATTTCTGAGTAAATGATTTGTTTGTAACACTTTAGAGTATGGTTTAATTTGTTAACATTAGTTCATGTATTAGGCTAACTAACCATGAACAATACATTTGTTCCTGTATTTATTAATCTTTGTTAATCTTAGTTAATAAAAATAAAGCTTTTCATTGTTTGTTCATGTTACTTCACAGTGCATTTACTAATGTTACCAAACACAACTTTTGATTTCAATAATGTAGACTACTAGTAAATGGTTAAATTAACATTAACAAAGATTAATAGTTTATTAATAGTTAATGTTAACTAATGTAGTTAATAAGAGTTTAATAAATGGAAGCTTATTGTAAAGTGTTACCGGTCTATGATTCAGACGTCTTGTGAGTTCAGTGTTGGACAGATCAGTTGTTTTAACAATTCATTAAAGTGTAAGTTGCAGGTTAAATTTTTCACGAAGTAATGCAATGTGTTTATTAAACATAAAGATAAGAACCGCCCACCATTGTTTTTTATACCAAAATGCTGATATAATATGAAAAGTTGGCACTTTTAACAGTGGTTTTAACCGCTCCCGCTCCCTTCCACTAGATGGGGCGTGACGTCATAAGAGGAACTCACTAGTAGAGTTACCGTACACTAGCAGCTATAGATGCCTTACATAACTACAGAAAAGTTGGTTGTATGTTTTATTGATAAAAAAAAATTATGGATAAAATAACTCCATTGTAAACATACTCGTGTGTGCTGACTTCAAGGGGACCGTGATCCTGCCTGAAATGAGAATAAGCTATTCGCAAAACAAAAGGGTTCAGGCACGTCAGGTCAGCCGGTCGCAGGTCGAGCTGTTCCACTAAACTAAACGCGTTCACCTCACGGCAGCACACACTCTCCACTGCTGATAGCCCACACAAACACAGTGATGGGGACATCGATCTCTCTTTTTCTTTTCTGACAATAAACATCGCTAATTAAATCGTGAGGAATTGATAACGCGTGGACTGAGGAAGGGTATTACATGACGTTTGAGGCGGCGATGAGACTAGCGATTGGTGCCTGTGCAGTGTGTGCATCTCTAACGTTGCAGGCTTGCAGCTCTGATTTGGACTGACTTACTGTAAGTAAATAATGTCTTCAGTCGTTGTCCCTCCTTGCTATTCTACATGACGGCAATATTTTGAAAAGACTCGCTTGTTCCGTTATATTATCCGGGTTAAGTTTGCACCAGACTAGACTAGCTCTAACGTAGCTAACGTTACTCACTGGGACACCTGGCTAACCCTCCACTCATTCTCCTCACACCAAGCATTAATAACTCTTTGAGTGCCATGGCTCCCCTCTCTCACGCCTGACCAGTTAAAAATTGTAGGGCTGTGGTCCATAAAGAATTTGATGGTTTCCCACATCCTCAGTCGTTCTCCAAATAGCCATAATACAGTAGGAATCTAGCGGAGTATGGGTTGCGAGTTCCTCTTATGACGTAACTGAAACTGAAACTGAACAGTAGCAGTACAGTAGGACAGTAACTGAAAAAACACGCTACCTTTGAAGAAACCCCAATAAATGTTATTTTAACGCATTTTAAGACAGAAATAATTAAATATATACATATAGAGCACTTTAATTTACACATTAATTGACTGTGGTGGTTAACCTGCAACTTACACTTTAAAGTGAATCGGTTCAAAAGAGTCATTAGTTTGCGAGTCGGACGTGTACGCGTTGAGTGATATACCCAGCAGTTAGGACATCGCACAAGATTGTGTCAACACAGAACACATTTCATCACTGAATAGTTTACCATCGTGTCATTTGATTTTGATAAATTGCGTGAGGGAGAGAGAGCAAGACGTCGCTTTGAAGACGTGAGAGTGCGCGCGCGCTCTCTCTCTCGCTGCTCGTTCTTTCACAAGCGCAGCAGAGCAGTCATCACTCACCGATCAAATAAATCTCTGGCAGGACAAAAATTCGATTCGGCGCCCGCCAAATGTAGGAAAAGCCCAGAAACAAAGCTGTCTATCTACAGTGCAAAATGAATTTCTTACATACATTATATTTGCACTTAGTGGTTTATGATTAGAGAATTCTGTCAGTGAGCGCGCACTGAAACCAGTTCTCACCAGATTTCTTCACCGGTGACTAATCTAACCGCCTTTGATTGGGCGTTGTAGAAACGCGTGTGATTGGCTATAGTGCTCAACACTGCATTGGATAGACATGAACACTGATGTAATGCACTAATCGACATTATTTGATCATACTTCTTTATTACCATAAAATATATTCTAACTATAACTGAACTAAAACATAGTGAATTTGTTTTTAATTGATAAAAGTTACACTCAAGGTGTTTGGTCGATTTTGAGGCCGACCCACAATCTATAAGGAATATCTGAAGAAAAACATATTAATTTAGTTAATCACTCCTCAAAATAATGTGAATCTCGTCAACATAGTAATCGATGCGTAATGCGTCACATCATGCTTTAATACTCACCACCAAAAATGCTGCAAATATAGTGAAGCTGGCGTTTCTATCCTACCCATTCAAACAGATTGTAAACGCGGATTTGTGTAACATGAAGCACGTGACCGGCAAGGCGCGAAAGGTTATCAACTCACTCTTGAGAAATACCAGTAAAACACTCACGGAACTCCCGTTATATTAAAAGCTAAATACAATGAAAAATTAATTTCTTACATACATTATATTTGCACTTAGTGGTTTATGATTAGAGAATTCTGTCAGTGAGCGCGCACTGAAAGCGTTTCTCACCAAATTTCATCACCGGTGACTAATCTAAACGCCTTTCATTAACGTTAAGTTACATGAGGAAACGCTGCCTTTGACATGAAGCGACCTGCATCAATCGACAATTTTCATTATAATATTTCTGCGTCCATATGCATTAATGTAAAATATAACAAACGGCGAGTAAGTTACCAGAAGTATACATATACCATCAACCATTGAGGATGCAAATAAGCGCCCAAATAACACAATAATAACACACTCCTCCTCATGCAGTATTTAAGCTACTGTAAGCTACACAAACAACAAAAACCAAAGGACGAAATATCCATTAGACACAAAAAAAATATCATGTTATGTTTTTTTTTCACACAAAGTTTTAAGTGTAACGTTAGCTGTAGACATAACGTATCATGATCTTTACAGAGAAAAGGGTAGCTTCAGTGCAAATAAAAACAATATTAACTACAACTAATTACAATACGAATAATATTACCTACATTTGACATACCTGCATTTGACAATACAAGGCTTTATAAAACAGCATATTTGAAAACAACCGTCTCCACTTACCTCAAGAGAATAATGACGCAGTTGGCCAGTTCTGCTCCAGTGAAGTCAATCTCGCAGCCAATCAGCAGCGAGCTTTGATTGAATCGCACCTTCTGATGAATCAGTCATGAATGATTCGTTCATTGTAAACAAATCTATAACTCGGGATTATCGAGTTACTGCTCACTCGTTCACTCATCGACTAATCCCTATATAGTGTGTGGAATTTAAGTGCACTATATCTGCAAGGAGTGAATGAAGTAAAGTAGCTGTGTCCGAAACTCACTCGTTCACTCGTTCACTCGTTCACTCATTCACTAATCCTTATATTAGTGTATAGACCTTATGTAGCTCCGCCCCTTTTCAGCGCTGCGCTCATTGTCTTTTGACTTCCGGTCTGTATTTTCACAGCGTTTTGCGTGTTTATTAATGAACGGCTCGTTTTAAAATCTTCCCGGTCGATTTACATTTGTTTAGTCATCTGCTTTAAACATACAGTCCTCATGATAACTTTCGTTAACTTTACATTAAGTAAATCCACTTAAAAAGCTAATTACTCCTGGACAGAAATGCCATATAAATATACAGAGCGACCGCAAAACGGAAGTTAAAAGACAATTTTCCAAAGATGGCGGCGCCCTTGTTTCTCTGGCGCATAAGGTCTATAGCATCTGAGTGCATTATATCTGCAAGGAATGAACGAAATGAAGTGAGTGAATTCGGATGCTGATATACGGTGCATAGGAGAGCTTGAGCTGTCGCAGAAATACACGTCATTAAACTACTTTTATCTATCTTACATGTTACTTACATGTTAGTAATAAGGATAATCAAGCGTAATGTGTGTATAATCATTAAAAACTATAAACAACAACAAACAAACAAAAATAAACACACATTAACAATGGTAAATTATTTCATGTATTTATTGTAAAGTTTTTTTTTAGTTTGTTAGAAACTGGTCTCTCACACTCACAGATGACATGGTCGTTGAGCTCCCTCAGGCGACCGTTATGATTACATTCAAATGAATAGGGTTGATAAGGTATTCTGGGTGGTTGCTAGGACATTGCTAGGATATTATGGGTGACTCCTAGGCGGTTACTAGGGTGTTCTGGGTGGTTGCTAGGCAGTTGCTAGGGTGTTGCTATGGTGTTGCTAGGTGGTTGCTAGAGTGTTCTGGGTGGTTGCTATGCAGTTGCCATGTAGTTGCTAGGGTATTCTGGGTGGCTGCTATGGTGTTGCTAAGCGGTTGCTAGGGTACTCTGGGTGGCTGCTAGGGCATTGCTAGGGTATTTTGGGTAGTTGCTAGGGTATTTTGGTTGGTTACTAGAGCGTTTCTAGATGTTGCTAGGGTGTTCAGGGTGGTTGCTAAGGTATTTTTGGTGGTTGCTATGGTGTTACTAAGTGATTGATAGTTGTCACAGATGGTTACTATGGAGATTTTATAGACTTCTTAGCATGTTATTAACATTTTAAAACTTAGTAAGTTGTTTGGGGTGGTTACTAGGGAGCTCTTACTGTATATCAGTGTCCTGGGGTTAGGGTTAAGGTTACTACAAGTGAGTTTTTATTTTCTTAAAATCTTTAGTAATGAGTGCATTTAGTACGGCACTCGGCCTGCGGCCTCGTGCCTATAACTTATGGTTGTGCTAGGGTGCTGTAACTGGTTGCTAGGGTGTTCTGGGTGGTTGCTATGGTATTGCTAGGCGGTTGCTAGGGTATTCTGGGTGTTTGCTAGGGCATTGCTAGGCAGTTGCTAGGGTATTCTGGGTGGTTGCTATGGTGTTGCTAGGCGGTTGCTAGGGCGTTGCTAGGCGGTTGCTAGGCGGTTTCTAGGGTATTCTGGGTGGTTGCTATGGTGTTGCTAGGCAGTTGCTGGGGTATTCTGGGTGGTTGCTATGGTGTTCCTAGGTGGTTGCTAGGGTATTCTGGGTGGTTGTTAGGGCGTTGCTAGGCAGTTGCTAGGGTGTTCTGGGTGGTTGCTATGGTGTTGCTAGGCGGTTGCTAAGGTATTATGGGTGGTTACTATGGTGTTACTAAGTGGTTTGTAGTTGTCACAGATGATTACTATTGGAGTTCTTAGCATTTGCTTGGCATGATTTAGCACTTAACTAATCGCTATTAGCATGTAGCTATTCACAGCTAGCATGTGTAGCATGTTGGAATTCCTCTTTGCTAGCATGAGTCAAAAGAGCCAACTCCCATCTCTATACGATATTCTGATGCAGAGAAATAGGTCTTGCAAAATGGTTGCTAAGGTACTTTGTTTGGTTGCTAGGGAGTGGCTTGGCAGCTGCCAATCATGAAACTCCAAAGGCTGCTTGTCAGTATGAATGATATAAACCAACTCCCATTCCTCTGTGACATTCAGAATGAAAGATATCCCTCTATGAATTTTGGTTGCTAAGGTGCTTGACAATGGTTGCTAGGGCGGGGCTAGCAAGTGTTGTGGTGTCTCATGAATGGCTGTTTGCTGCCCTGAGTCAAACTTGTCTTAACCCCATCTCTTTATGATGTTCTGATGCAGAGATATAGGTCTTGTAAAATGGTTGCTAGGGTACTCTGTTTGGTTGCTATGGAGTTGCTTGGCAGTTGCCAATGATGAATCTGCAAAGGCTTCTTGTCACTATGAATGATATAAACCAACTCCCATGCCTCTGTGACATTCAGAATGGAAGATATCCCTCTTTGGATTTTGGTTGCTAAGGTGCTCGACAATGGTTGCTAGGGAGGGGCTAGGAAGTGTTGAGGTGATTCATGATTGGCTGTTTGCTTCCCCGAGTCAAATGAGACCACCCCCATGTTTCTATGACAATTCAGTCCAGAGATATCCCTTTGATCTCTTTCAATGGAAGTCTATGGGACTTGTTGCTAAGGTGCTCTAAATGGTTGCTAGGGCGTGGCTTGATAGCTTCACAATGAGCCTGAGAGACTGATTGGTCGTCTGAGTAAAATGAGCCCGCCCCCTTGTCTCTATGACACTGTGATCCAGAGCTACGTTCAATACAAAATCCCCATGCAATGTGTAGCATTGGTTACTAGGGTATTCTTGGTGGTTGCTAGGGTGTTGCTAGGTGGTTGCTAGGGTGTTATTGGTGTTTGCTATGGTGTTGCTAGGCAGTTGCTATGGTATTCTGGGTGGATGCTAGGGCGTTGCTAGGCAGTTGCTAGGGTGTTCTGGGTGGTTGCTAAGCAGTTGCTAGGTGTTCTGGGTGGTTGCTAGGCAGTTGCTAGCATGATGCTAGCATGTTTAGCATGTTTTTAGCAAGATGCTGTTGCCAGGTGGTTGCTAGGGTGTTCTGGGTGGTTGCTATGGTGTTGCTAGGCAGTTGCTAAGGTGTTCTGGGTGGTTGCTAGGCAGTTGCTAGTGTATTCTTGGTGGTTGCTAGGCAGCTGCTAGGGTATTCTTGGTGGTTGCTAGGGCGTTGCTAGGTGGTTGCTAGGGTGTTCTGGGTGGTTGCTATGGTGTTGCTAGGCAGTTGCTATGGTATTCTGGGTGGATGCTAGGGCGTTGCTAGGCAGTTGCTAGAGTGTTCTGGGTGGTTGCTAGGCAGTTGCTAGGGTGTTCTGGGTGGTTGCGAGTGCCTTATGTACGGCACTCGGCCTGCGGCCTCGTGCCTATGGCCGAATAGGCACAAGTATGGAGCAATTTCGCAAGGCCACGAGTGTAATATTGCTATAATTTTTTTTTAAAAAGCAGTTGCTAGGGTGTTCTGGGTGGTTGCGATTGCCTTCAGTACGGCACTCGGCCTGCGGCCTCGTGCCTATGGCTGAATAGGGTGTTCTGGGTGGTTCAGTACGGCACTCGGCCTGCGGCCTCGTGCCTATGGCCGAATAGGCACAAGCATGGAGCAATATCGCAAAGCCACGAGTGTAATATTGCGTTAAAAAATACAAAAAAAAAAAAAAAAAATTTTTTTTTGGTTTAGGGTGGTTGCTAGGGAGCTCTTAGTGGTTGCTAGGGTGCTGAAACTGGTTGCTAGGGTGTGGCTATGAAGATTTTAGGCCATTACTTATTGGCTGCTTGATAATATAAATCCTCTGAGGGAGAGAGAGAGGGAGAGACGCAGGGCTGTCAGGCCCTTTGGAGTCTGTGTGTGTGAAAACGGCAGTTGGGATTCAAATGTTTTTAGAACTCCCAATGTAAAGTCAATGGGGACTTTTTTGGCCGCTTTTTCGTCCGCTGTGCGAACATCGTACACCCGATCGCTTAGAAAAGTCATAGCACACCTGTCCTCAATGAGCCGGTCGATTTGATGCCTCATTCAGGGGTCTGAGACAAACGGTGCGGGGCGCATTACGCGCCGAAAAGTTGTCCAGAATAATAATAATAATAACTAGAATGTACATTTCCTGAAGAAAATGTGAAGTGGTGCTTGCAGTGGCAAAACTCGCCACTCGGTTGCTAGAGTGTGGTACATGATTGCATACAAGCCAACAAACATGTCTGTATGATGTTCTGGTGCTGAGATATGGCTTATTCATGTTGTTCAGGTGGTTGCTAGGGTGTTGCTAGGGTGTTCTGTGTGGTTACTAGGGCTTTGCTGGGTGGTTGCTATGGTGTTCTGGGTAGTTGCTATGGTGTTGCTAGGCGGTTGCTAGGGTGTTCTAGGTGGTTGCTAGGTGGTTGCTAGGGCGTTGCTAGGCAGTTGCTAGGGTGTTCTGGGTGGTTGCTATGGTGTTGCTAGGCGGTTGCTAGGGTATTCTGGGTGGTTGCTAGGGTATTCTGAGTGGTTGCTATGGTGTTGCTAGGTGGTTGCTATGGTATTCTGGGTGGTTGCTATGGTGTTGCTAGGCGGTTGCTAGGGTATTCTTGGTGGTTGCTAGGGCGTTGCTAGGCAGTTGCTAAGGTGTTCTGGGTGGTTGCTAGGCGGTTGCTATGGTATTCTGGGTGGTTGCTAGGGTGTTGCTAGGCAGTTGCTAGGGTGTTCTGGGTGGTTGCTATGGTGTTGCTAGGGTATTCTGGGTGGTTGCTATGGTGTTGCTAGTTGGTTGCTAGGGTATTCTGGGTGGTTGCCAGGGCATTGCTAGGCAGTTGCTAGGGTGTTCTGGGTGGTTGCTATGGTGTTGCTAGGCAGTTGCTAGGGTATTCTGAGTGGTTGCTAGGGCGTTGCTAGGCAGTTGCTAGGGTATTCTGGGTGGTTGCTATGGTGTTGCTAGGCGGTTGCTAGGGTATTCTGGGTGCTTGCTATGGTGTTGCTAGTTGGTTGCTAGGGTATTCTGGGTGGTTGCTAGGGCATTGCTAGGCAGTTGCTAGGGTGTTCTGGGTGGTTGCTATGGTGTTGCTAGGCGGTTGCTAGGGTATTCTGGGTGGTTGCTAGGGCGTTGCTAGGCAGTTGCTAGGGTATTCTGGGTGGTTGCTATGGTGTTGCCAGGCGGTTGCTAGGGTATTCTGGGTGGTTGCTAGGGCGTTGCTAGGCGGTTGCTAGGGTATTATAGGTGGTTGCTATGGTGTTGCTAGGCGGTTGCTAGGGTATTCTGGGTAGTTGCTAGGCGGTTGCTAGGGTATTCTTGGTGGTTGCTATGGTTTTGCTAGGCAGTTGCTATGGTATTCTGGGTGAATGCTAGGGCTTTGCTAGGCAGTTGCTAGGGTGTTCTGGGTGGTTGCTAGGCAGTTGCTAGGGTGTTCTGGGTGGTTGCTAGGCAGTTGCTAGGTGTTCTGGGTGGTTTGCTAGGGTGTTCTGGGTGGTTGCTAGGCGGTTGCTACGCAGTTGCTAGGGTGTTCTGGGTGGTTGCTATGGTGTTGCTAGGCAGTTGCTAAGGTGTTCTGGGTGGTTGCTATGGTGTTGCTAGGCAGTTGCTAGGGTGTTCTGGGTGGTTGCTATGGTATTTTTGGTGATTACTTGAGCATTTCTAGACATTGCTAGGGTGTTCAGGGTGGTTGCTAAGGTATTTTTGGTAGTTGCTATGGTGTTACTAGGTGGTTGGTAGTTTTCAAAGATGGTTACTATGGAGTTTTTATAGAGTTCTTAAAATCTAACGAGTGCCTTCAGTACTATGGCCGAATAGGCACAAGCATGGAGCGATATCGCAAGGCCACGAGAGTAAAATTGCTTTAAAAAATAAAAAATAAATAAAAAAAGGTTTTTTTTTGGTTTAGGGTGGTTGCTAGGGAGCTCTTAGTGGTTGCTAGGGTTCTGTAACTGGTTGCTAGGGTGTGGCTATGAAGATTTTAGGCCATTACTTATTGGTTGCTTGATAATATAAATCCTCTGAGGGAGAGAGAGAGGGAGAGACGCAGGGGTGTCAGGCCCTTTGGAGTCTGTGTGTGTGAAAAAGTCGGTTTGGATTTGAATTTTTTGGAATGCCCAATGTTAAGTCAATGGGACTTTTTTGGACGCTTTTTCGTCCGCTGTGCGACCATCGTACACCCGATCGCTTAGAAAAGATATAGCACACCTCTCCTAAATGAGCCGGTCGATTTGACACCTCACTCAGGGGTCTGAGACAAACGGTGTGGGGCGAGTTACGCGCCAAACTTTTGTCCAGAATTAGTATGAGCAATAACAATAGTGTTGCTTTGAAAAGCACCACTAACTAGAATGTACATTTCCTGAAGAAAATGTGAAGTGGTGCTTGCAGTGGCAAAACTCGCCACTCGGTTGCTAGGGTGTTGTACATGTTTGCATTCGAGCCAACAACCATGTCTGTACGATGTTGTGGAGCTGAAATATGGCTTCTATATGTTGCAATATGGTTGCTAGGTGGCTCTAAATGGTTGCTAGGGTGTGAATACACAGTTACCATGGTGATATTTACAGGCTGTTTTACAACTGAAACTAATGAGCCAACCCCCATCTCTATACAATATTCTGATGCAGAGATGTAGGTCTTGTAAAATGGTTGCTAGGGTACTCTGTTTGGTTGCTATGGAGATGCTTGTCAGCTGCTAATGATGAAACTACAAAGGCTTCTTGTTAGCATGAATGATATAAACCAACTCCCATCTCTATACGATGTTCTGATGCAGAGATATACGTTTTGCTAAACGGTTGCTAGGGTACTCTATTTGGTTGCTAGCGAGTGGCTTGTCAGCTGCCAATCATGAAACTCCAAAGGCTTCTTGTCACTATGAATGATATAAACCAACTCCCATGCCTCTGCGACATTCAGAATGGAAGATATGCCTCTTTGGATTTTGGTTGCTAGGGTACTCTGTTTGGTTGCTAGGGAGTGGCTTGTCAGCTGTCAATGATGAAATTCCAAAGGCTTCTTGTCATTATGAATTATATAATCCAACTCCCATGCCTCTGTGACATTCAGAATGTAAGATATGCCTCTTTGGATTTTGGTTGCTAGGGTACTCTTTTTGGTTGCTATGGAGTTACTTGGCACCTGCCAATGATGCAATTCCAAAGGCTTCTTGTCACTATGAATGATATAAACCAACTCCCATGCCTCTGTGACATTCAGAATGGAAGATATCCCTCTTTGGATTGTTGTTGCTAAGGTGCTCGACAATGGTTGCTAGGGAGGGGCTAGGAAGTGTTGAGGTGATTTATGATTGGCCGTTTGCTGCCCTGAGTCAAACTTGTGTTAACCCCATCTCTTTATGATGTTCTGATGCAGAGATATAGGTCTTGCAAAATGGTTGCTAGGGTACTCTGTTTGGTTGCTAGGGAGTGGCTTGGCAGCTGCCAATCATGAAACTCCAAAGGCTGCTTGTCAGTATGTATGATATAAACCAACTCCCATGCCTCTGTGACATTCAGAATAGAAGATATCCCTCTTTGGATTGTTGTTGCTAAGGTGCTCGACAATGGTTGCTAGGGAGGGGCTAGGAAGTGTTGAGGTGATTTATGATTGGCCGTTTGCTGCCCTGAGTCAAACTTGTGTTAACCCCATCTCTTTATGATGTTCTGATGCAGAGATATAGGTCTTGCAAAATGGTTGCTAGGGTACTCTGTTTGGTTGCTAGGGAGTGGCTTGGCAGCTGCCAATCATGAAACTCCAAAGGCTGCTTGTCAGTATGTATGATATAAACCAACTCCCATGCCTCTGTGACATTCAGAATAGAAGATATCTCTCTATGAATTTTGGTTGCTAAGGTGCTCGACAATGGTTGCTAGGGAGGGGCTAGGAAGTGTTGAGGTGATTCATGATTGGCTGTTTGCTGCCCCGAGTCAAATGAGACCACCCCCATGTTTCTATGACAATTCAGTCCTGAGATATCCCTTTGATCTCTTTCAATGGAAGTCTATGGGACTTGTTGCTAAGGTGCTCTAAATGGTTGCTAGGGCGTGGCTTGATAGCTTCACAATGATCCTGAGAGACTGATTGGTCATCTGAGTAAGATGAGCCCTCCCCCTTGTCTCTATGACACTGTGATCCAGAGCTACGTTCATTACAAAATCCCTATGCAATTTACCATAGTAGGAAAAGCATGTGTGTTTCACGGGACATTCCTTCCCCATAGTAAGTCAATGGGACAACTTTGGGACGCTCCTGCCCCCCAGGGGTGCAACTTTTACCCCATTGTGAGGTATGTTCTTACAGAGCCTGTCAGCCTCTTCAAATGTGGCAAATCACACGTTTCTGCAAAATCCTCGCTCAGAGCTATGAGTGCTCAAAGTTCGTCGCAATGTTAAGTCAATGGAACTTTTTGGGGCGCTTTTTCGCCCCTGGGGCGAACACCGCACCCCCGATCGCTTATAAAAGTCATAGCACACCTCTCCTCAATAAGCCGGTCGATTTGACACCTCATTCATGGGTCTGTGACAAACGGTGCGGGGCGAGTTACGCGCCAAACTTTTGTCCAGAACAATAAGAAGAAGAAGAAGAAGAATAAGTATGAGCAATAACAATAGTGATGCCTTGCTTTCAGCAAGCACCACTAACTAGAATGTACATTTCCTGAAGAAAATGTGAAATGGTGCTTGCAGTGGCAAAACTCGCCACTCGGTTGCTAGAATGTGGTACATGATTGCATACGAGCCAACAAACATGTCTGTACGATGTTCTGGTGCTGAGATATGGCTTATTCATGTTGTTCAGGTGGTTGCTAGGGTGTTGCTAGGGTGTTCTGTGTGGTTGCTAGGGCGTTGCTAGGTGGTTGCTATGGTGTTGCTAGGCGGTTGCTAGGGTATTCTGGGTGGTTGCTAGGGCGTTGCTAGGCAGTTGCTAGGGTGTTCTGGGTGGTTGCTATGGTGTTGCTAGGCGGTTGCTAGGGTATTCTGGGTGGTTGCTACGGCGTTGCTAGGTGGTTGCTAGGGTATTCTAGGTGGTTACTATGGTGTTGCTAGGTGGTTGCTAGGGTATTCTGGGTGGTTGCTAGGGCATTGCTAAGCAGTTGCTAGGGTGTTCTGGGTGGTTGCTATGGTGTTGCTAGGCGGTTGCTAGGCAGTTGCTAGGGTATTCTGAGTGGTTGCTATGGTGTTGCTAGGGTATTCTGGGTGGTTGCTATGATGTTGCTAGGCAGTTGCTAGGGTATTCTGGGTAGTTGCTAGGCGGTTGCTAGGGTATACTTGGTGGTTGCTAGGTGGTTGCTAGGGTGTTCTGGGTGGTTGCTATGGTGTTGCTAGGCAGTTGCTATGGTATTCTGGGTGGATGCTAGGGCATTGCTAGGCAGTTGCTAGGGTGTTCTGGGTGGTTGCTATGATGTTACTAGGCAGTTGCTAGGGTATTCTGGGTAGTTGCTAGGCGGTTGCTAGGGTATACTTGGTGGTTGCTAGGGCGTTGCTAGGTGGTTGCTAGGGTGTTCTGGGTGGTTGCTATGGTGTTGCAAGGCGGTTGCTAGGGTATTCTGGGTGGTTACTAGGGCGTTGCTAGGCAGTTGCTAGGGTGTTCTGGGTGGTTGCTATGGTGTTGCTAGGCGGTTGCTAGGGTATTCTGAGTGGTGGCTAGGCAGTTGCTAGGGTGTTCTGGGTGGTTGCTAGGGTGTAGCTAGGCAGTTGCTAGGGTGTTCTGGGTGGTTGCTAGGGTGTTGCTAGGCAGTTTCTAGGTTGTTCTGGGTGGTTGCTATGGTGTTGCTAGGCGGTTGCTAGGGTATTCTGGGTGGTTGCTAGGCGTTGCTAGGCAGTTGCTAGGGTGTTCTGGGTGGTTGCTAGGGTGTTGCTAGGTGGTTCCTAGGGTGTTCTGGGTGGTTGCTATGGTGTTGCTAGGCGGTTGCTAGGGTATTCTGGGTGGTTGCTAGGGCGTTGCTAGGCAGTTGCTAGGGTGTTCTGGGTGGTTCCTATGGTGTTGCTAGGTGTTTGGTAGGGTATTTTGGGTGGTTGCTAGGCGGTTGCTAGGCAGTTGCTAGGGTGTTCAGGGTGGTTGCTAAGGTATTATGGGTGGTTACTATGGTGTTACTAAGTGGTTGGTAGTTGTCACTGATGATTACTATTGCAGTTCTTAGCATTTTCTTGGCATGATTTAGCACTTACCTAATCGCTATTAGCATGTAGCTATTCACAGCTAGCATGTGTAGCATGTTGGAATTCCTCTTTGCTAGTATGAGTCAAAAGAGCCAACCCCCATCTCTATACGATGTTCTGATGCAGAGAAATAGGTCTTGCAAAATGGTTGCTAAGGTACTTTGTTTGGTTGCTAGGGAATGGCTTGGCAGCTGCCAATCATGACACTCTAAAGGCTGCTTGTCAGTATGAATGATATAAACCAACTCCCATTCCTCTGTGACATTCAGAATGAAATACATCCCTCTATGGATTTTGGTTGCTAAGGTGCTTGACAATGGTTGCTAGGGCGGGGCTAGCAAGTGTTGTGGTGTCTCATGAATGGCTGTTTGCTGCCCTGAGTCAAACTTGTCTTAACCCCATCTCTTTATGATGTTCTGGTGCAGAGATATAGATCTTGTAAAATGGTTGCTAGGGTACTCTGTTTGGTTGCTATGGAGTTGCTTGGCAGCTGCCAATGATGAAACTGCAAAGGCTTCTTGTCACTATAAATGATATAAACCAACTCCCATGCCTCTGTGACATTCAGAATGGAAGATATCCCTCTTTGGATTTTGGTTGCTAAGGTGTTCGACAATGGTTGCTAGGGAGGGGCTAGGAAGTGTTGAGGTGATTCATGATTGGCTGTTTGCTTCCCCGAGTCAAATGAGACCACCCCCATGTTTCTATGACAATTCAGTCCGGAGATATCCCTTTGATCTCTTTCAATGGAAGTCTATGGGACTTGTTGCTAAGGTGCTCTAAATGGTTGCTAGGGCGTGGCTTGATAGCTTCACAATGATCCTTAGAGACTGATTGGTCGTCTGATTAAAATGAGCCCGCCCCCTTGTCTCTCTGACACTGTGATCCAGAGCTACGTTCAATACAAAATCCCTATGCAATGTGTAGGACGGCCCATTTCATGGGCCGTCCTACACCATTGTAAGTCAATGGGAAACTTTGGGACGCTCCTGCCCCCCAGGGGTGCAACTTTTACCCCATTGTGAGGTATGTTCTTACAGAGCCTGTCAGCCTCTTCAAATGTGGCAAATCACACGTTTCTCCGAAATCCTCGCTCCGAGCTACGAGTGCTCAAAGTTTGTCCCAATGTTAAGTCATTGGGACTTTTTGGGACGCTTTTTCACCCCTGGGGCGAACACCGCCCCCCCGATCGCTTATAAAAGTCATAGCACACCTCTCCTCAATGAGCCGGTCGATTTGACACCTCACTCAGGGGTCTGTGACAAACGGTGCGGGGCGAGTTACGCGCCAAACTTTTGTCCGGAATAATAAGAAGTAGAAGAATAATAATAAGTATGCAAGAGAACACTAATGATGCCTTGCTTTCAGCAAGCACCATTAATAAGTATGCAAGAGAACACTAATGATGCCTTGCTTTCAGCAAGCACCATTAATAAGTATGCAAGAGAACACTAATGATGCCTTGCTTTCAGCAAGCACCATTAATAATAAGTATGCAAGAGAACACTAATGATGCCTTGCTTTCAGCAAGCACCATTAATAAGTATGCAAGAGAACACTAATGATGCCTTGCTTTCAGCAAGCACCATTAATAAGTATGCAAGAGAACACTAATGATGCCTTGCTTTCAGCAAGCACCATTAATAAGTATGAGCAATAACAATAGTGATGCCTTGCTTTCAGCAAGCACCACTAATAAGTATGAGCAATAACAATAGTGATGCTTTCAAAAAAGCACCACTAATAAGTATGCAAGAGAACACTAATGATGCCTTGCCTTTGGCAAGCACCATTAATAAGTATGAGCAATAACAATAGTGATGCCTTGCTTTCAGCAAGCACCACTAATAATAATAAGTATGCAAGAGAACAATAGTGATGCCTTGCTTTCAGCAAGCACCACTAATAAGTATGAGCAATAACAATAGTGATGCTTTCAAAAAAGCACCACTAATAATAAGTATGAGCAATAACAATAGGGATGCCTTGCTTTCAGCAAGCACCACTAATAATAATAATAATAAGAAGAAAACTTAAGAAGAACAATAAGAACAATAAGTGTGCTGCTTTCAGCAAGCACACTTAATAATAATAATAAGAAGAAGAAGAAAACTTAAGAAGAACAATAAGTGTGCTGCTTTCAGCAAGCACACTTAATAAGAAGAAGAAAACTTAAGAAGAACAGTAAGTGTGCTGCTTTCAGCAAGCACACTTAATAATAAGAAAACTTAAGAAGAACAATAAGTGTGCTGCTTTCAGCAAGCACACTTAATAATAAATCAACCCCATAGTGGGTTCTAAGTGATCAAGGGCTTAGCACGTTCCAATTCAGCCTATTGCAAAGGTTCCGCCAGTAGTGGGCACTCATGCAACATAAGCAATGACGTACATCTGAGTGAACGAGACAGAGGAAGTTAGCGAGTGAAGGGCATGACAATTTTGGACTGAAACGCAGCCCTAGTCTAGTGGAGTGACATATGAGGTCAAGTCAAGTCAAGTCAAGTCATCTTCATTTATATAGCGCTTTTAACAATGTAGATTGTTTCAAAGCAGCTTTACAGAGATAAACGTATAATTTATGGTAACAGAGATTGTTTTGGCTTTGTAGCGTTTCTTTAATAAAGTTATTTTCCAGCTAAAGTTAGTTTTGATTGATTCGCTTCCGTCGCAACGATCATTTGTTATTAAATTAGGAGCCACTAAGATGACACCATTCTCTCTACACAGACTTTAAACGCGAACCTGTGATAAATGCTGATGGCGTTCACATGCACATTAAGAATTGGTTCTATAGTTATGTGTGTTTGAATATATGTGCGCAGGTTTGTAATTCCCTACAAACCAAGCCTAAACAAAGTACTGGGCTTTCCTTATAAATTTTGATATAGAATTTTATTTTATTTTATCACTTCGGGGTAGGTACACGAAACGAATTTCCCGACAACGCTTTATCTGGAGTGGTAAAGGGATCCTCCATAGGGAGAAACTAGTTGGCACTTCAGCACTGCATTGTCATCGGGTCCAGGCGAAGGTCCTTTGTCAGATCTGGATACGGCCTGGATCCGGTAGGCTGCGGGAAAACCTCGGGATAAACAAAGACACTAAAATTAGCATAGATGCCATTCTTCTTATGATGTAACGAGAACATCAGGATTTATGGGAAGTGTTCCCGGTTCCGGCTGACCTAATCTATGCAGCCTAACATTGAATTATAGAAGTCTATAATGTATTATGTGAATGCTAGGTCAAAGAGATGTCTTTAATCTTGCTTTGAACTGACAGAGTGTGTCTGCTTCCCGGACAATGTAGGAGGACTGTTCCAAAGTTTTGGTGCTAAATAGGAAAAGGATCTACCGCCAGCAGTCGACTTTGATATTCTAGGTATTATCAACTGAATTTTGAGATCGCAATAGACGTGAAGGACTATAATGCGTTAAGAGCTCGCTCAAGTACTGCAGAGCTAAACCATTTAGTGCTTTGTAAGTAATCAGCAATATTTTAAAATGTATACGATGTTTAATAGGGAGCCAATGCAGTGTTGACAGAACCGGGCTAATATGGTCATACTTCCTGGTTCTGGTAAGAACTCGAGCTGCTGCGTTTTGAACTAGCTGTAGTTTGTTTATTAAGTGTACAGGGCAACCACCCAGTAGAGCATTACAATAATCTAGCCTTGAGGTCATGAACGCATGAGCTAATTGTTCCGCATTTGTCAATGAGAGCATATGGTGTAATTTAGATATATTTTTAAGATGGAAAAATGCGGTTTTATAGATTACTAGACACGTGACTTTCAAATGAAAGATTGGTATCAAAGAGCACACCCAGGTTCCTAACCGACAACGAAGACTTAACAGAGCAGCCATCAAGTGTTAGACAGTATTCTAGGTTATTACGTGAGGAAGTTTTTTGTCCAATAATTAGAATCTCTGCTTTTTCAGAGTTTAGTAGTAGGAAATTACTAGTCTTCCCATTTTTTATATCAGATATGCATTCCGTTCATTTTGTGAATTGGTAAGTTTCGTTAGGTTTTGAAGAAATATACAGCTGAGTATCGTCGGCATAACAGTGAAAGCTAATTCCATGTTTCCTAATGATATCTCCTAATGGTAGCATGTACAGAGTGAACAGCAGCGGTCCTAGTACTGAGCCTTGTGGTACGCCATACTGAACTTGTGATCGATGAGACATCTCTTCATTTACTGCTACAAACTGATAACGGTCAGATAAGTATGATTTAAACCATGCTAGTGCAATTCCACTAATGCCAACATAGTTTTCTAGTCTATTTAAAAGAATGTTGTGGTCAATGGTGTCAAATGCAGCACTAAGATCAAGTAACACTAATAGAGAGATACAACCACGATCGGATGATAAGAGCAAATCATTTGTGACTCTAACGAGAACTGTCTCGGTACTATGGTACGGTCTAAATCCGGACTGAAAATCCTCACAGATATCACTTCTTTCAAGAAAGGAACACAATTGTGAGGATACTGCTTTTTCTAATATCTTTGACAGAAAAGGTAGATTCGAGATCGGCCTGTAATTGACTAATTCTGTAAGATCAAGTTGCGTTTTTTTAACAAGCGGTTTAATCATAGCCAGCTTAAAGGTTTTTGGTACGTATCCTAGAGACAAAGACGAATTAATGATATTAAGAAGAGGATCTATGACCTCTGGGAGCATCTCTTTCAGTAGCTTTGTCGGAATAGGGTCTAACATACATGTTGTCGATTTAGATGAATTAACGAGTTTGCAAAATTCTTCCTCTCCTATAGCAATAAATTAATCAAATTTTTCCTCAGGGAGACAAAAATGCACTGCCTGATGCGATACTGTAGTAGACGGTTGCATAGTTATAATTACTTATAAGTGAAGAAGTTCATGAAGTCATTACTGCTGTGCTGCTTAGAAACTTCTGGGCTTGAAGCTTTCTTTTTCGTTAGTTTAGCCACCGTTTCAAATAAATACCTAGAATTATGTTTATTTTCTTCTAATAGGGTTGAAAAATAAGCAGATCTAGCAGCTTTTAAAGCCTCTCTGTATGTAATCGAGCTCTCCTTCCATGAAATCCGAAATACCTCTAGTTTTGTTTTCTTCCAGTTGCGCTCCATTTTTCTGGCTGCTCTCTTAAGGGCCAGAGTGTGCTCGTTGTACCACGGCATTGGACTAGTTTCTTTAAACATCTTTAAGCGCAACGGAGCAACTGTGTCTAAAGTGCTGGAAAAGAGAGAGTTAAAAGTTTCTGTTGCAATATCGAGTTCTTCTAAGCTATCCGGGATGCTGAGATGATGAAACTGATTAGGAAGATTATAGATAAAGCAACCTTTAGTGGCAGAAGTGATAGGTCTAACATATTTATAACACAGAGTTGGCTTTGCAGCCTTGGCTAAATGTAATTTACACTAGACAGATAATGATCTGAGATGTCATCGCTCTGCTGCAGAATTTCAAAGGCATCAACATTTATTCCATGTGATAATATTAGATCTAGAGTATGATTACGAGAATGAGTAGGTCCTGACACATGTTGTCTAACTCCAATAGAGTTCAGAATGCCTGGGACTTGTTTTTTGTTTCTTTGGATGTTTTTCCCTACCCCAAGAGCACCTATCACGGACGTTATAACTTTACCTGAGCGCCTGGTTGAACCTCTTACAGTTTAGAGTTCAGAATGTCTTTAAATGCCATACCCAATGCATCTTTTTCATTATCGATGTGTATATTAAAATCACCAACAATTAGTACTTTATCTGCAGTCAATATTAATTCTGATAGAAAGTCCGCAAATTCTTTGATAAAATCTTTATGGTGCCCTGGTGGCCTGTATACAGTAGCCAGCACAAATCTCAAACGTGATTTATCGTTTACACTGTATATTTTTACATTAAGCAAAATAAGTATATTTAAAACTTGATTTCTTAGTGGTTTTGAAAATATTACTATAAATTACAGCAAGACCTCCCCCTTTGCGTTTCAGACGAGGCTCATGTTTATAACAGTAATCTTGCGGGGTGGACTCATTTAAAGTAATGTAATCGTTTGGTTTTAGCCAGGTTTCTGTCAAACACAGCATATCTAGGTTATTATCTGAAATCATATCATTAACAATGAGTGCTTTTGGAGTAAGCGATCGGATATTCAGCAACCCAAGCTTTATCATTTGTTTATATGTATTATAGCTGTTTTTTATTTGTTGAACATCAATAAAAATTTTAACCTTAGATGGCTTTGGACGTTTTTCGGATTTCCAAATTCGGGGAACAGACACAGTCTCTATATGATGATATCTAGGTGAAAGAGGCTCTATGTGATGGGATTTATGTGACCTTGGTGACGCGAGGCCGCTAGCAGGCGGTCGGTTAAGCCAGTCTGTTTGCTTCCTGACCTGAGCCCCAGATTGTCATGTTTGAGCTCTAAGACTATGAGCCAAATTACTAGAGAGAAGAGCAGCACCATCCCAGGAGGGATGAATACCATCTCTTTTCAACAGGTCAGGTTTGCCCCAAAAACTTTTCCAATTGTCTATGAATTCTATATTATTTTGCGGACACCACTTAGACAGCCAGCGATTCAGTGAACACAATCTACTAACTATCTCATCACTCCTGCGAACAGGAAGGGGGCCAAAGCAAATTACAGTGCTTGACATCGTACTTGCGAGTTCACACACCTCTTTAATATTAATTTTGGTGATCTCCAACTGGCGGAGTCGAACATCATTAGTGCCGACGTGAATAATAATCTTAGAGAATTTACGATTAGCATTTGCCAGCACTTTTAAATTTGCTTTGATGTCAGGCGCTCTGGCTCCCGGCAAACATGTGACTATGGTGGCTGGTGTCTCTATTTTCATGTTCCGTGTGATCGAATCGCCAATTACTAGGGCAACATCAACAGAATTCTCAGTGGGTGTTTTGCTGAGCGGGGCAAATCGATTTGTTATGGTAATCGGAACGGAAGAGTGGTTTTTTGATCCGCGACTAGAGCGATCCCTCACTGTCACCCATTTGCCCTGCTGCATGGGCTCTACTTCAGCCAGAACCGAGTCATGTAAAGAGTTCACTATGCCAGGCGCATCCAAAGCAATATCTAAAGCAGTATCTAAACATGTGACATGAAGTGCAGGTGACAATAACAGGACAAGACATTACTCACCGTGTTTGTTGACTGATTCTTACTCACCTGAGCTTTTTATGAACTCAAAGGCGCGAGCGCGCGAGAGAAAAATAAATAAAAAATAGCTGAGCGAACGGGTGGCGCGTTAACAGGCTAGCGAATTACTAGCGTGTTGTGCTAGTAGTAACGGTAGCTAGCGATGTCAGGTTAATCTGAGATGTTGGGTAAGCTGTATTTAGTAGTATAAACAACTAGAAATTGTAGTAAATGATGGTTCAAAACAAAGAAATACGAGGCTAAGACGGAGCTTACAGCACCGTCGTAGTTCGAGGTAGTTCTTGCGGCCTAATTAAACAGAAAAGTTAATGAAAAGATCACTGATGCGGCTTACTGAAGCAGTGTGAGAGTGCAGTGGGAACACAAAGAGAATGCAAATAAACACGCACGCGGGAAACATGAATGTTTGTCGCGCGCAAAAAAAAACAACAAAAAAACAATATATATATATATATATATATTTTATACCAATGTAAAAGCATAGGGAGTTGGGTAACACTTTATTTCAATAGTCCACTTTAGACATTCTACTAACTATAAGTAACTTTGCAACTACATGTCAACTAACTGTCATTAGAGGATTATGCATATGTAATACATGTTCAGTCCATAGGCGCGTAGAGTTTCTTTACAAAGTGGCATCGCCAACTACTGGCCTCGCATGCATAACACAGCATAATCATTTCCGCGGATCCGTGTGAACGCAGAACATTTTGACAACGTTGTTGTACGCGGAACTTTTCAAAAACGCAAAGGAAAAACTTTTCCACTTTTAGTAGCCTACATTGTTGTCATGTAAACGAACGAGACTCATTAGAGGATAGCTAGTTTTGAAAAAAATGTTGGTTTGCGGTTAACGATATAATTTTTCCATAAATATTTTCTATATTTCATACTATTTTAATAATATTTTCTATTAAAAACATGGGATTAGTACCAATGCTTAAAAAATAAATAGGACAATACATGGTATCCTCTTTTTGGAAAGCTTTTACAAACAAAACAAATGAAGATGAAGCATCTTCATGACATCCCCAGTGTGAATGTATTGTATACTGTGAAGGCAAAATTTAATGAATGGTTAGCCATCCCCAGGCCATATAATTTACATTTACAAGTTATTTCCTAATGCTTCAACAAACTGCCATACAAGTGCCTCTCACCTCACCAGCAGACACTTGGCAACTGTGAGTGAGTGTCAGCAGAGGAAACATCTTTCGTTGTCCTTTTTTAAGGCTTCTGCGGATGGGGATCTTCTTTCCCAGTGATACAGGGACAGGACTGTTCATATTTCTTCAACAACACCTCTCCAAAGACACCTGTACCTCTCCAGGACACCATCTGCTACAATTCATTATCCCACAGAGCTACATTGCTTTTAGAAGACCCAAACAGAAACACATAAAAACATGCTGCGAGTCAAATCTATTTCACTCAACTATAGTTCTAAACTGTGTTCAAGCCCAGCTGCTACTGCTTCATCAGAAATGAACCCTGGCTCATGTTAATACTGTAAAACAGTAGATCAGTCTAACAAGATTCCTGTCACTAGAACTAAATCTACTTGTATTACTTAGAAATGTCCAAAGGTAGCTCTCTACAAATCAGAGAAAGTCCCACAAGAAGTGCCACACCAACCTCTCACCTAAATCCACCACAATCCTCTTCTTTTCTGACATTTCTCCTGCCTCCATCCAACCACACAAATTTAAAGAAGAACATCCTTCCAGAACTGTTTCTTGACTCTTTTTTTCCCCTACAGTGTGTGAAGCTAATGCTCTCTGCTCCGCGGCCTGAGACACCTCTGTCATAATTAGGAGGAACATCCTTCAGCCGAGGCAGGTGAAGGAGCCCCCTGGGAGACCTTGTAAGTCGCCACAGTCCTGACACTTCAAGAGAATGTCTTCAAGGCATGACAGACTCCCTCTGCTACAATAGTAGACCCTTTTTCCACTCTGTTACAGCAAAAGGGCATTTAAAAAAAAAAAAAACCCATTGAAAAATATGCAATGATTAAAATTAACATTGGCAAAATGTGCAGGTTATTATATTACTCGCATGATAGCTTTACCTATAATGATACACTTGTTTTGATGGCTTAATGTGAATAACATCTTTAAGCTTCAAGCCAACACCACCTTATAGAGAACAGTGGGCATGTGTAACATATTTAGAGATTACTTTAGCATTCACAGGATGAAGGGGAATAAATTTTAACATTTAGCAATTAAGATGTTATAGCTCAACAATAATAAAAATACTGGGGTGTGAAATCTATATCTATATCTATATCTATATATATATATACGGGCCGGTCTGAGTATTTCACAATCTGCTCAGTTACTGGGATTTTCACGCACAACCATTTCTAGGGTTTACAAAGAATGGTGTGAAAAGGGAAAAACATCCAGTATGCGGCAGTCCTGTGGGCGAAAATGCCTTGGTGATGCTAGAGGTCAGAGGAGAATGGGCCGACTGATTCAAGCTGATAGAAGAGCAACTTTGACTGAAATAACCACTCGTTACAACCGAGGTATGCAGCAAAGCATTTGTGAAGCCACAACACGCACAACCTTGAGGCGGATGGGCTACAAAAGCAGAAGACCCCACCGGGTACCACTCATCTCCACTACAAATAGGAAAAAGAGGCTACAATTTGCACGAGCTCACCAAAATTGGACAGTTGAAGACTGGAAAAATGTTGCCTGGTCTGATGAGTCTCGATTTCTGTTGAGACATTCAGATGGTAGAGTCAGAATTTGTCGTAAACAGAATGAGAACATGGATCCATCATGCCTTGTTACCACTGTGCAGGCTGGTGGTGGTGGTGTAATGGTGTGGGGGATGTTTTCTTGGCACACTTTAGGCCCCTTAGTGCCAATTGGGCATCGTTTAAATGCCACGGCCTACCTGAGCATTGTTTCTGACCATGTCCATCCCTTTATGACCACCATGTACCCATCCTCTGATGGCTACTTCCAGCAGGATAATGCACCATGTCACAAAGCTCGAATCATTTCAAATTGGTTTCTTGAACATAACAATGAGTTCACTGTACTAAAATGGCCCCCACAGTCACCAGATCTCAACCCAATAGAGCATTTTTGGAATGTGGTGGAATGGGAGCTTCGTGCCCTGGATGTGCATCCCACAAATCTCCATCAACTGCAAGATGCTATCCTATCAGTATGGGCCAACATTTCTAAAGAATGCTTTCAGCACCTTGTTGAATCAATGCCACGTAGAATTAAGGCAGTTCTGAAGGCGAAAGGGGGTCAAACACAGTATTAGTATGGTGTTCCTAATAATCCTTTAGGTGAGTGTATATCACAGAGCAGTGCCAGACCAGCTGTCTCCTCCCAGAAACTATGGTGGAGATTATAGCCTTGTTAGAGTCTTAACGTAGATGCAAAGGAGCTGAAAACAGGATCTAAATGCAGCAGTTTGCAGGTTTTAATTACAAAAAAACTCAGGCTATAGAAACACTGAACAGAACATCAAGGTAAACAATAACAGACAAAGGACAGACAGAAATACTGGGCTTAAATACACAGATCAAACAGTGAAACTAATGAGACTAATTAACAATACACACCTGAACTGAAACTCAAATCAAATCAGTTACAATGAAAACAAACAGGCAAAGGACAGAACTAATCAGTAAACTAGAAAGCTAACTAATGCCTTTGTCCAAAAAAACAAACAAAAAAAAAACAAACACTTGCCGTCTTTGCACTTGACCACTTGTCTACTTGCATGACGTATTTCCTCTATTTGGCCGAAGTGTTCAAGTAGGCGTAAATACTGCAAGTGTGTAGAACTTTTGATTACTCGATGGGACACACTTATAGTCTTGCAAAAAATGCAAGTATTTACAGAGCTTTTATTAATTATATTTTCAATACTTTGCATTTTAAAATAAACTTCTACACTTCTGGTCAGTAGTCGCTATTTAACTAACAGAAGACACAAATTTAAAATCGTGGTACTTCTAATTAAGTGATAAAAACAGTTGCAAATGTTGTACAAAATAGGCCTACACATACCATACTCATCTTTGCATCAATAAAATGTGCAACACTTTATGTTTTTTCTACCAAATTATATGCATCTAATTCATTTAAATTACAGTGGAATGTTTTCCTCGAAATCTCGCGTTTTCGGGGCACATGAGTTCCCGAACATAATGTATGATGGGATATGCTTGGTTTAGTGTGCATTAAGGGCACTGCACTTTGGCATTTTTAAGACATTGGACATGCATGGGACTTGCAAACTTACTTCCTGTCAAGTGCACACGCTCTCAAGTGGCCGAGACCGCAAGTGTGTAGAAAACCCTGTATTCTGCTGCCAGGCCATTAGATGGCGATGAAACACTATAGACTGAACAAGTAATATGCATGTGCATGACGTCATTGTCTTCAGAGATTTGCGTTTTTGACCATTTTTAAAAACTTGCACTCTGAAACCCGTTTTCAAAAGTTTGCGTTTTAAGGCACCCAAAACACTGTTGTCGTGTAAACGAACAGCCAAAACGCATAAAAAGTTTTAAGTTTTTAGTTGAAAACAGTGTCGTGTAAACAGCCCCTAAGAAATACAGACATTCACAGAACAGGAAAACAGATCAGAAACAAACTCAAAACATGACATTTGCCATGATGGAGTTTAGAGTTGAAGTGAAGTTTCAGCTCTGCCCTATATCCGGTCTGAAACTGCAGGCCTGGAGCTGCTGTCCTGAGGCGTCTGTCACAAAATGGCACAGCAGCTCTGCAATTAGACAAATCTTGAAGATGCAGGGATTCATATTCTCATGGGGAATCAGATTTTGATACCTCACCAAAAGAACAGCATTTATCTGAAATAAAAAGCTTTTGTAACATTATACAGTACCTTTCAAACATTTGGGGTCAGAAATTTTCTTTTTAAATACATTTTAAATGTTTTATTTAACAAGGATGCATTAAACTGATCAAAAGTGACATTAAAGACATTTATAATACAAATGCTTTCTATTTTAGATAAATGTAGTTCTTTTGAACTTTCTATTCATCAAAGAATCCTGAAAATTGTACATAACTGTTTTCAGAATTAATAATAACAATAAAGTTTCTTGAGCAGCAAATCAGCATATTAGAATGATTTCTGAAGGATCATGTGACACTGAAGACTGGAGTAATGATGCTGAAAATTTAGCTTTGACATCACAGGAATAAATAGTAAAATAATGTCAAATAAATAGTAAAATTATGTAAAGTAACTTTAAGTTAAAAGGTGTATGTAAAATAGTTAGATGTCATTCTAATATTTAAAAGATGTTCCAAGAATGTTGTTCTAAGAATGTTTGCTCCCAACATTGTTTGTAGAAGTTTTTTTTTTATGTTCTCATAATGTATAAATGATGTTTTTGTGCTAACCTTTTAAGAACATTATTAAAGACCAGATAACTTTGAACAAACATTCTATTAACTTTACTGGAAGTATGTTTGTTCATAACTTTGAGAGATCCTTGCCAGAATGTTTTCATCAGTGTTAAATTGAATACGGTGTTGAACCTGACCTGACTAGTTTCGCTGTGATTATACCTTCAAAGATTAAACAGTTCATGAACTCATGTATGCTTCAATATCATCATCATGTAGGCTACCTGGTCAGAAAGTCAAATGTACAAGTTTATAAAGTTTACTTTGATGTGTCTAGTGTAGACAGCCTCAAACAGTTATATCATAAATGTGACCAGACCAGTGTGTTAGATGGGTTTATTATAAGCGAGAAGCTAGGTGAGGCTAGTGTCACAGAAACCATAGAGTTATAGGCCCTGGCTGCATCCAAAATCACATACTTCCCTGTTTTTTGCCTATTGCACTTCCCTGTGCAATATGCACTGTATTTTAGTAATGATATCGTATTGTCTAAGTGTTCTGTTTTATTGTGCAGCACATTCAACCCTGCTCAACCCTGGTTGTGTTTAATGGTGCTATATAAATAAAATTTACATTATATAGTAGGCAAAAAGCTAATTGACATGTGAAGAAGTATGTCTGAATTCACAGTACTCATAAAAGAGTACTTTATTCTGTCGACGTTCTGAAGTGTGCATACGACACTTTGCTATCCCATAAGGCCACGTGTGAGGATTTATGAATGGCAGTGAAGCGACGCAACTGATGCTGTTATGTCACATGATAATGACAACATGGCAAATGTAGTAAGTAAAATTTACATTTATACTACAAACACTCATATGTATATAGCAGTCTTGAAGTAATTATTCAAAATAAGTACCTAATCAAGAGAGTATGTAAAGGATGCAGCCCTTGTCTAAAATGGCACAGTTCATATCCACTTTTTTCCTGAGCAAATGATGAACGCTGCCATTATGGATTAGCCAATTTCGCACTTCCAGGTTTTTGGCTTCTGGAATGGCCCATGCCATTTTTAAGGTAACAGTGATAGCCAAGCCTAGTAAGAACCAGTTTGGGAATCAAAGCCTTTATACCAATTAAATGTCATGAAAATGTTTGATTTTTTCACCGCTAGGGATCGCTAAACCTCTTACAATAACAAAGGCGTAGGTTGATGACGCAGTGATAAGCGGAATGATGGGAGTTGTCGTCATGCCGAAGGATCTAATAATGTTTATGGATGAGTGAATACATTGATGTTTTGAATAGGACTGTGGTATAAAGCAGGGCGCGATTGCTAATGAGAGACAGATATCAGCGCCACACTCGAGTCCCGTGGATATAATGTATAAGGACATTTCATTCTACCGAACTAACTTACCCGCAAGTGCTGACCCGCAGCGCTGTTTCACTTGGTCTACACTATCTCACTTAACTGCATTTGAGTGTGTTGAAAGTTATAATGTTATTCTATGTGTTAGTTTATCTGTATGAGACTCGCAGTAAGCTAGATCAACATTAGAATAACATACTGATCATATACTAACATTTCATCATGTTGAGCTATATAACATTGATTAGTTTTATGTACATTTGCTCACCTCTACATTTGCGCGTCTCTGTCAAGTAGAAGTTAGTCGCGGACGTGGAGCTCTCGGCATCTCGAAAATGCCACGCTGATATTGATCTTCGTTTTAGTTCTCCTTTTGTCCCAAAGTCTGCTTGCCATGGTCTATAATGTTTGAACGAAACAACAACAGTGCCGCTAGACGTAACGCAGTTGTCCACTTCTGTTGCCATGGTTACTATGGCAGTACGAGCGGAAACCAGGGATAACGCGGATATTACGTTATTGACAGGCAACAAGTGGGACAGGTCGACAGGGACGAGCCATTATTTAAAATGGGAATTTCTCTGAAATTAAAAATCTTTGGGAACTTTTGGGATAATGTAAGTAAACAAATGCAGGAAATATATTACACTGTGCAAGTGATTTTTGGATATTTTATTACAAAAATCTTACATATTGTAGCTTTAAGAGCTAAATTTAAGTATTTATTCAAAGTGGTGGCACTTAAATTTGCTACATCATTCTCTGCATCTGTTTGGTGTGGCTGTGCTTCATCGCATTCCATGTGTTGTAAAACTTCTGTTTGGATGGTGTCCTGTTCTCCATAGGAACCCATTGTTAAAACGGGGTAAAAAAAGTTAATTAAACAAACTTTTTGAACATAACTAAAAATTAATATGAGCACTGGTAAGCTGTGCTGTTGTTGACTGCCACAACAACACCAATAAACTGAAGAAATTCCTGGAAAGTATGTGTGTTTAGCACCAGCAAATCTGAAAAGAATGTCCGTATACAACGCCATATGCCTTGCATATGCCAAACACTGACAAGAGAAAATGTTAAAATACTACCCATCTACCCATAAAAGCTGCATCCATGTGAGGCTGTTTGCTTCCTTGTCCAGTCATTCAGAGGCTTGTATGTTAGTGTCCTCCTCAGCATTAAATTCTAGAATGAGACGGTCTAGTAAATGGCTAAGTCACACATGTTTCCACCCCCACTGTCACAACAAAAATAATATTAAAACTTCATTTTGGAAAATACTTTGTATTAAAAATCTTCATATTAACTGGCTTTCGATTAATGCAATATACAGTAGCAAATGACAACCCTTTGTGGTCTGCCAGTGGCTTACATTATTGACAGTTTAGTGTTGTTATGTGTTCTGCGAATTTGTGTTTTGTGTGTTTTGTTAACTGGAGTTTTGGTTTGCATTTTCCCTGTCTTATGTGTCATTTTTGTAGTCCTTTGTAGATTTTTTTTTAGTTAATCAGTTCTGTGATCATTCCCAGGTGTATACCCCTAGGTGTATGTACCTATATCCCTTAAGTATTTAAACCCCAGTGTTCCTTGTTCAGTCTTGTTCCTACATGGATGTTATACATTGGTGCACTCATTCTGTTCCTGGTTCTCTGGTCTCCGTGTTTGATTTGTTTATACTGGTCAATAAAAACTGCATTTGGATCCAGCTCTCCTTTGTTTTTGAGTTCACCCTATGTTACAAGTGTTACGTGATTAATGTACACCAAAACAAAAGATTACATTTATGCCTTCATCTCCAAAAACATTATTTTTGTCTTGCATTTCATTGAGTGAAGGACGCCAAGGATACACTGGATGCATCCTTCAAAACAAGCTGAATGAAGATGCTGAAACCAAGGCTACCTTCCAAGGATCTATCAAATTGAGATGGCCTTTGGTGGCGTTTGATGACGTGGCAGCCAAAATATGCACATTTGCGGTTGTCAGTCCTGTGTTTGAGTCCTTAATACAGTTACGTTCACACTCAGTAAGGTTATTAATGGGAGTGACAACCACATTCTACAACCAAACTCAAACCCATACATTTTCAGGTCTCACAACTGCATTATTGGAAACCTGTGCTGTCTGAACAAAACCGCACTGGACAACACGCTGTCTGTCACGTCATTCTGTACGAGAGAGCTTTCGGTAACTTACAGCAAGGGATATGATCTGTGTGTCATCTGAAGTTTCTAGATCCAGTCAGTAGCCGGGTTACCATTACAGATTTGCGCAAAACTTTTGCGATAGTTTCTAAATGTTGATAAAAACTATTGCTACGTTTCCATTAACTGATGTTATGCGACTCAAACTTAATTTTTTCCTCTTGCGATAAGTCATTCCAAAAATCATGTCAATGGATGTTAGAAGGCTGAAAGATCTCCTGGACTGTAAAATGCCTCAGGCTAACATCTCCACAAAAGCCAAGATGGTTCTTTCGAGTCTATATAATGCAACAAAAATAAAGCACCCTCTTTTGAAGAAATGTCTCGATAGAATGGAGCAAATGTCCAGCAAGATTGTGTCCTAAGAAACCCAGGAGGGAAAATCATGAACCGAGCCATCACCATCATCAGGATCTGATCATTTATATTCTCCTGCTTGTCTCTGGGGAACTCACTCTGTTATAATGCAGTATGCAGAAGCAACCTTGCCCTGTGCCGGCAAACGCATTATTACTCTGTTCCGGTGACAAATGATCTCGCCGCACAACACTGAAAAGGGGCCAGGCGGTGAGGACAGCTGTTAATGTTTGCTTTTAGATTTGGATGTACAGCTAGCGTGGCTCGCCCCAAAGACAGATCAATCAATGCTGTGTAGGGGACGGCAGTCAAAGGCTAAGATGGAGCTTTCCTTAAGCCTGTCTCCACGAGTGAGTGTATTAGAGTTGCAGGGACTGAGGGTGAGAGTGAAGCTAATGAAAAGCATGGAGAGATGGCTTTTTGTCACAGGTCTGTAATTGCAGTCTCAGAGAGGGCAATGTTAAAAAAATATAAGCAAGCCTCTCTTGGAGTAGACCATGGAGCCCATGGATTTTTATCAAGTGCGATATGGCTTTTCAGAAATTAAGGTGTTTGTTAAAGGATAGTTTGTGCAAAAATCTTTAGTTCAACAAATACCTTGGTTTCTCTCCTTTCTTGCCATGGTCTCCTATTCTCTGTCTAGGGTTCACTTGGGAGAAAATTAGTTACATTTTCTCTCCCCTCTGTCACACAATCATCAGATCTCTGTGAGAGGGCAGCGCCATTTGATCTGCTGTGTGATTCACCAGGATTCTTTCTGATGTTCTCTCTTCCTGCCCATCACATTCTTGTTCAGCTCCTAATTGATTTGGGCATCTAATCTCTGTTGAACTGAGTATAGAAAGAAAGCCATGATTGAAGAGTTCCCCTTTGGGAGTTGCATTGGCTCAGGGGTCAGGGGCTGGTTTGCAGGAGCAAAATCAGTTGTTGACTTGCTGCATTCAGCTTCATCTCACTTGGCCTGTGTTTGGACAGACCAATAACCAGCCCAGCTGCCCAGTGACCTCCTCTGGGACAGAGTAAGTACCTGAAAAAAAAAACATGTGAAAATGGAAAAGAAAGCAGATTATGTTTCCCTGCTGCTACAGCTGCATAGTAGTGATGATATATACTGTACAGATTTGCCACTAACCTCAGCAAAAAATAGTAATTGTCCTGCCCCAAAATAATGTCACTGGTTGAGCCGGTGTTGCTGTATCAGGCTTGATGAGACCACATGAGACCCCATTAGACCTTATCAGGCTAGTCTAGACCTCATCAAACCCTTTTAGACCACTTCAGGCATCATTAGAACTGATCAGACTCCATTAGATTAGAGCTTATCCCATTAGACCTCATCAGACACACATTAAAACTTGTTAAGGCCTAGTTAGATGTGCTGTTCTGGTTCAATACTAGAGTATTTTGAGTTACTAGGAGTTCCCAGTGATTCTTCTAACTTTTGACTGGTTATTAGGCAATTTTAGTATGTTTTTGTTGGCTGCTACTGTAGGTGTCATTCAATCAAAAACATGTTTTTGTTCTTCTGTGAAGTCCACTTATAATGTTAGTCAATAGTTCTTGCATCAAAAGACTGTTGTGGTACCTTTAAAAAGTTTAAAAGAGTAATAATGCTGCCCCAGTCAAGAATTTGATCTCACAGTGATCTCACCATGAGCTCCCAGGATACTCATGCTATGGTCATAATGTAAGACCACTGTGATATCATTGTGTTAAACTCATACTCAAATACTAATTTCTTTAATATTGGTCATTTATATCACAGACATCATGTAGCAGTTCATATTTTATTTCAATCAACAAAGTAGTCAGTTTCCTATTTTGTATTCTTTTCAGCCTGATGTTTTTTGAGGCATTGAGACTTTGTGTCATTTGACACAAATATTCCTATTCGACAGATGCATTCAGATTCTGGTGTTGTTTTGGTGACTTGTTTTCACTTCTTAACCTCTATTTCTTTTTCCCCTTGAAAAGACTTGACATATCCTGAAACACAGAGAGCTATATGTCAATGCAATCAGTTTGATTACTGGTGTGATTACTGTAGCCAGGTGATTCCTCACCTGAAATGGCAAGATGACTGATTCACATGTACTGTACCTTGTGCCAGTACTCTGCCAACACAGGGCCAGGCCACAGTGCATATTGGCATTATAATATCATATGAGCGTATGTGAATAGCAATTAAAGAGACCACTCACCATTTCTCCAGTGTAACAATACAATGCTGAGTCCAGAACATAACTGTACAGCACAAACAGTCCTAACAAATCCTGCAGTATCCATGTTTTTCCAGTGTTGAGAAACAGGAAGTATAATGTTCTCCCGGTGACCAACATTTGAACTGCCTCCTCTCAACCTGCTCAACATTTTTGAATTCACAATGAGCTCACATACTCACTGTGAGTATCACAGTATAAAAATGGTGTGATGTCACTGGGATCATGATCTCACGTGTTGAGTGGGGCTAAATGATTTATGAATAAAAATGGCTAAATGCTAGTTTTTATATGCAAAGACAAATTAACATGTGACAAGGGGACATATCAAAGGTATTTACATCAGACTAAAAAGTGTGTACTTTCCTATCGCTAGCAAATTAGTGCATATTATACCTTTACCAATTAGGTCACAGCCACTTTACATGGTAGCTTAGTTTGAATACTTTTATTTTAATTAAGCAAGAGCAATTTTCCAAAGTGAGACTTTTCGTTCCATCCATGTGGAATTTTCTAGAATCCATGCGAAACATAGCCTACTTCATACATTATAGAAAGGTTCAAGCTAAATTCACCATATAAAAAAAGATGACGGAGTTTATGTGGACACTGCTGAACTTGAGCACTCAAACACACACAACAGTGTGACATCAAACCAGAATGAGATGTTCCTCCTCATCTCATTTCCAAACGTTTTTTTATTTAAAAAAGACATGTCCCACCACATTGAAAGTGAGTTTGGTCCTCTTGACATTATGAGGTTAAGCACAAAGAGAAAGCTATTCGGGTTTAGCTGTGGTCTAATATGGGAATGGGAGCATGAAAGATGTTTCTAATCTGCTAATGCAAAAATCACATTAACTTCCCTAATTCATTTTCGCCACAGCGATGGGATATTAAAGGCTGCAACTCAGGGACCTTTAATAGTGAGCTGTGGATGTTTTTTCAAGCTTTTTCAAGTGTAGAGGTTGTAAGAGTGTTTTTTGTTTGGCAGTTGGCAGAGTCTGTAAGAACACAACAGCACAGGAGCTCACATGGCAGTGGATTATCATTGAGAGGCTTTACTGTGTGATGAGAAATAAACATTGTTGGAGTGTGTGTGTGTATGTGTACATATATATATACATATGTGTACATATATATATACATATACATATTATGGCAAGCCGTTCAGGAAATAATTATATTTATAATATGAGGTCTGAATATATAGAATGAAAGTCTGAATATATAACACGAATGTTTAAATATATATGGAATGAAAGTCTGAATATATATAGAATGAAAGTCTGAATAGATATAGAATGAAAGTCTGAATATATATAGAATGAAAGATATAGAATGAAAGTCTGAATATATAGAATGAATGTCTGAATATATAAAATGAAAGTCTGAATATATATATATATATATATATATAGAATGAATGTCTGCATATATAGAATGAAAGTCTGAATATATATAGAATGAATGTCTGAATATATAAAATGAAAGACTGAATATATATAGAATGAATGTCTGAATATATAGAATGAAAGTCTGAATATATATATATATAGAATGAAAGTCTGACTATATATAGAATGAATGTCTGAATATATAGAATGAAAATCTGAATATATATAGAATGAAAGTCTGAATATATAAAATGAAAGTCTGAATATATATAGAATGAATGTCTGAATATATAGAATGAAAATCTGAATATATATAGAATGAAAGTCTGAATATATAGAATGAAAGTCTAAATGTATGTGAAAGTGTGAATATGTGAAAAGAAAGTGTGCATTTGACAATTCTCACTGAATAATGTGTAGCTTGTTTTAGCCTTTTGAATTGTGATTCATTTAAAAATGTCATTCCCTGAAATTTTCCAATACTTTGGTGAGCTACAAGACTTTTTTGCAACAGTTACTCCAAACAACATAAACAATTTGGAGTCTACATCACGTCATCTCGAGGATCATATTTCCATTCTTGCAACATTCTTAGCGCTTATGGGCAGTCATGTTTAACAAAATGTTGCTGAAAGAACATTATGCATCATTCTCGAAGGAATTTATGAATCTTATGAATTCACCGCATTCGCTCTTCCGCGATGAAATAGCGAATTAATTTCTTTATCAGTAGAACGATGTTGAGTACGGTTGCCAGTATTTTGGCCCGTACACGCTTTCGCCAGGGTGTTAATTAGATGATCGTTACTTAAAATTGCTGCTACTAAATTTCGTGCGGACTCGCTCATTGTTCAAAATGTGTATAAAAATAGTAGATGAATAACACAAGATGGCGCTGATAACATCAGATTTTCATTCCATATATTCAGACATTCGTTTTATATATTCAGACTTTCATTTTATATATATTCAGACTTTCATTCTATGTATATTCAGACTTTCATTCTATATATATATATATTCAGACTTTCATTCTATATACATTCAGACTTTCATTCTATATATATATATTCAGACTTTCATTCCATATATTCAGACATTCATTTTATATATTCAGACTTTCATTTTATATATTCAGACATTCATTATATATATATATATATATATATATTCAGACTTTCATTTTATATATTCAGACATTCATTCTATATATATTCAGACTTTCATTCTATATATTCAGACTTTCATTCTATATATTCAGATTTTCATTCTATATATATTCAGACTTTCATTCTATATATATTCAGACTTTCATTCCATATATATTCAGACATTCATTCTATATATATATATTCAGACTTTCATTCTATATATTCAGACTTCATATTATAAATATAATTATATATATATATATATATATATATATATATATATATATATACACTCACCTAAAGGATTATTAGGAACACCTGTTCAATTTCTCATTAATGCAATTATCTAATCAACCAATCACATGGCAGTTGCTTCAATGCATTTAGGGGTGTGGTCCTGGTCAAGACAATCTCCTGAACTCCAAACTGAATGTCAGAATGGGAAAGAAAGGTGATTTAAGCAATTTTGAGCGTGGCATGGTTGTTGGTGCCAGACGGGCCGGTCTGAGTATTTCACAATCTGCTCAGTTACTGGGATTTTCACGCACAACCATTTCTAGGGTTTACAAAGAATGGTGTGAAAAGGGAAAAACATCCAGTATGCGGCAGTCCTGTGGGCGAAAATACCTTGTTGATGCTAGAGGTCAGAGGAGAATGGGCCGACTGATTCAATCTGATAGAAGAGCAACTTTGACTGAAATAACCACTCGTTACAACCGAGGTATGCAGCAAAGCATTTGTGAAGCCACAACACGCACAACCTTGAGGCGGATGGGCTACAACAGCAGAAGACCCCACCGGGTACCACTCATCTCCACTACAAATAGGAAAAAGAGGCTACAATTTGCACGAGCTCACCAAAATTGGACAGTTGAAGTCTGGGAAAATGTTGCCTGGTCTGATGAGTCTCGATTTCTGTTGAGACATTCAGATGGTAGAGTCAGAATTTGGCGTAAACAGAATGAGAACATGGATCCATCATGCCTTGTTACCACTGTGCAGGCTGATGGTGGTGGTGTAATGGTGTGGGGGATGTTTTCTTGGCACACTTTAGGCCCCTTAGTGCCAATTGGGCATCGTTTAAATGCCACGGCCTACCTGAGCATTGTTTCTGACTATGTCCATCCCTTTATGACCACCATGTACCCATCCTCTGATGGCTACTTCCAGCAGGATAATGCACCATGTCACAAAGCTCGAATCATTTCAAATTGGTTTCTTGAACATGGCAATGAGTTCACTGTACTAAAATGACCCCCACAGTCACCAGATCTCAACCCAATAGAGCATCTTTGGGATGTGGTGGAACGGGAGCTTCGTGTCCTGGATGTGCATCCCACAAATCTCCATCAACTGCAAGATGTTATCCTATCAATATGGGCCAACATTTCTAAAGAATGCTTTCAGCACCTTGTTGAATCAATGCCACATAGAATTAAGGCAGTTCTGAAGGCGAAAGGGGGTCAAACACAATATTAGTATGGTGTTCCTAATAATCCTTTAGGTGAGTGTATATATATATATATATATATATATATATATATACACATACATACATAAATATATACATACACAGTCAAACCAAAATTTATTCAAACACCTTTAACATTTCTCACATTATCACAGTTTATTCACTATAGTTTAGAAAATGGTAATAAAATATGACAAGAACTCAGAGTTATCAAATCAGTTGATATTTCACTAGTTTTGGCCGTTCTTCTGTTAGTCTGTCTCACAAATTAATTAGGTTGAATAGCAGAGATGGGGGACTCGAGTCATATGACTTGACTCGAGTCAGACTTAAGTCGCAAATTTTAGGACTTGAGACTTGCTTGACAAATATTAATAAAAGACTTGACTTGACTTTGACTTGATATTCATGACTTGAGACTTGACTCGGACTTGAGGTAAATGACTCGAAATAACTCGAAATAACTTGTCTTTTTAAAAATAAATATCTGTATTTGAACGCACCGCAACAATCACGTGACGCAGCAGGAACGCGCGCTGTGTAAACAAAAGCCGTAATAATGCAGTGTCGTAGTTGATGACGCTGAAGCGCGGGATCGTTCGCCAGCTGTGAAACGGTATGTAATGCGCAAGTTTATGATCGAATCAGAGAGAAAAAATGCACTAGCGTGGTTTCTCGAGAGAGAAATCGCAGCTCATAAGCAAACTTAAGACGCTGCTGAGACATTAAAGTCACATCGATGTCATGTGTCTTTATGGGATTTTTACGGGTTGTGTGTGAACGCACTCTCTGATTCCGGAAAATCACTGGCAGTGTGAATGAACCTAAATCAAACTAACCCGAGTCAAATCTCGGGTCACTTTATCCGTGTATTTTCCGGAATCTCTGTGTGAAAGGGGCTTTGGTCACACACCCCACACCCTGACGAAGGCTCATTAGCCGCAACGCATAGGTGTGCAAGTAGCTACTTGTCACCTGATTTTAATTTGCCATGATTTTAAAGCCATGATGAAATAAAGGCTTTCTATATATTTTTAATAATATTCGAGTGCCTTGGATTAATGATTTGTTTATGATCTGAATAATCCCTTACATACAAAAGCACAGCAAAAAACAAAAAATTTCTTGAAAATTAAAATCAGGTTAAAATATGTTAAAATATGCCATATTCCAGTTTTTCTTACCTGCATACATCCCTTTGTACTGTCTAGTTATATGCTACCAATATAGACTGCTATTCCAGGGTTGACTTGAATGTTAAAAGAAATATAAAAACTGTAACTGTAATTTAACTGTAATTTAATAATAGGCCTAATTAATAACACATTGGTACAGAGTCTACCGTTCTCTGGGATTTGTTTTCACGATAATCGAATGTAAAGAGTTTTATCTCTAAAAACTGATTAGCTTATAACCCTAGTATATGGGGCATAGAGTAAGTAAAAAGAAATCGCTAGTTAATACCACTAGGCCTATAACAAGCACCCTCATTATGCTACCGTGTTAGTGTGGGGCTATTTTGAGCCTTGTTAGTGGTATTAACTAGCGATTTCTTTTTACTTACTCTTTGCCCCATATACTAGCGTTATAAGCTAATCAGTTTTTAGAGATAAAACTCTTTACATTCGATTATCATGAAAACAAATCCCAGAGAACGGTCGACTCGGTTCCCATGTGTTATTACACCCCAGGTTCATTTTGCGCCGGAGTTGTCCTTTAATAGCATAATAGCATGTGTACAGTGTCTAATAATTGGATAGTTTTTGGGGATGCACATAAAAGATTGTAAAAAGACACCTACACACAAAGAAAAAAAAAACATACAGACTTTCGAACCAAACCATGCATACACAAATAAACAAAACAAAAATTCAAACTTGCAAGCACAACCATGCACACATGCAAACAAACAATACACTCTTCACTCATACACACGCACACACATTCACTCACAAATATTAATGAATCAATCACACTCAATCAAATCACCTCTCTCTCTCTCTCTCTCTCTCTCTCTCTCTCTCTCACACACACACACACACACACACACACACACACACACACACACACAAAGTCAAACACAACATGGACATGCAAACAATACACCTTTCACTCATACACATGCACACACATCATTCACAAATATTAATAAATCACTCACTCACACAGATTAATAATGTACAATAGTCAATCCACCTGATTGACAGGTGTAAGTTTTGTGTCAATTCAATTATTACTGTTTTTTTCTTGTTATTCTTTTGTTAAAAAGGAAAGATCTAACTTGTTGTTAAGGATGTGTTCATGTTCCATAAAGGGGATGCCAGTTTGAAGAATGCCATTTGGTGGCATAGGAACCATTATACTTGAATTGTGAATTGTTTAAAACCTTTTAATGGTTTTCTGTAGTGTTTGAGGCATATTTATTTTTCATGCTTTAATGTTGGCCTAATTTCAGTTACATTTACATTTTAGGCTATGTAGGTTGAAATTTTATTTCTTTTTTAGATTTTTAACCACTCAGCTGTATGTGGAAATGCATATTTAAAAAAAATGTTGCAAATAAAACCATAGTCCACAACTTATGTAGTTTTAACTTATTTTAATATATAAATTCTGTGAAATCATCAAACGTTTGTATGACTTGCCAGTGACTTGTGACCCAAGCTACGACTTGACTTGACTTGCTTGACATAAAGCAGTGACTTGACTTGACTTGACTTGCTTTTCACAAAATTGACTTGGACTTGCTTGAGACTTGAAGGTTAAGACTTGAGACTTACTTGTGACTTGCACATGTGTGACTTACTCCCACCTCTGTTGAATAGTTGTCAGCTGTTAAATTTAAGTACACAATTAGATAATACCAATTTAGGTCAACCAATAACCAAGCAATGCTTAATTTTGTTCAGTATGTGGTGTAAAAAGGTTGCATTAGCAATTAAAGGCAAGGCAAGGCAAGTTTATTTATATAGCACATTTCATACACAATGGCAATTCAAAGTGCTTTACATAGAATAAATTAAAATAATAAAAAGAAATAAGAATAATTAAAACAGAAATAAGAATAATTAAAGAAAAAAATATATTTAAAAAATTATATCTGGTGTCTGAATAATTTTTGGTTTGACTGTATGTATACAGTGTAATTTGTAATAATCTTATAGGATTGCCGAAATTGCAGAGTCTGTAGCAGGCATTAACCCTTCAAGGTCTAAGGGGTTTTAAGTCCGCCTGGCACTATGTTGATATTTTGGCTTCTGGAAGGGTCAATTTTCATAGCAGAGAGAAGAGAGTCATATTTCTGGATTCTATAGACTCTCAGCTACAAGGTGGATGCATTGACAATACACTTCTTGAGAAACTTGTATGAGTTCTGATGTGATATATCACCAAAAAATACAAAAACGGAAGTTCAAATCTTTAGTTTTTTATTATATAAAAAGAGTAAACCATAATGAATAAGGAATTTTACATTAAATATTGATTCCTCAAAGGCTTTAGAACACCTGTAATAAATTTTGTGAAAAAATATAAAGAAACAAAATAATTATTTACATTTCTGTGACTAGTCACCATACGTTTTTTTTTTGAAAAACAGAATATTCAGTTCAAAATGAACATTTATGTTCCCTTCACATTTTCTTATAATTTCTGTCAATTTACCAAACACATCCAAAAACAACCTCTAGATGGCACTGTGCACTGTATTTGCACATCAGTCTTTGTTTCAACATCATTTCAGTAGCTTGCTCTGCAGTGAATCTTCGTTTGGCCATGTTGATTTTCTTTCTAAGAATGTAGTTTGAACTCTGTAAAATCTGACAAACAATCCAAATGTGTTGTGTTCAAAGACCGTATATAAAAGGTTGTGTCTGGGAAGACGCGGGATTTATTCCCCCCCCCTCCGCTTTTTTACGTTCCTAGTGTTTGTTTTATATTGGTCTGTGATTGGTTCACACACCAACAGCATTATATATCATTAGATAGGCTGAAGTAACACTTCTCCGTTTTGCGGTAAAATGCTATAGATTTGCACTCAAATACGGAAGGCTTATCATTCGCGGAAGTCAACACAGTCTACTCATTATTACGCAGACGAATGTCAGCTTTTTCATAGAAAAAAAAGTAAGTTAATACCTTAATCCATTCCGAAGCTATTAATAGATATGTCAGGGATGCGCACTTTGACGCTCTAGAGCGTCAGTCGACTTTGAAGGGTTAAATCAAAATAGAAAGAAATCACTGTAAGAAAAAAGTCTGCAAATAAAACTGACTACAGCCAATTTTGTTGAATTTCATAGAGGTCTCCTTTGTGTCAGGAAAAGTAATGCAACAAGTCTGGAAAATCATTAAGCTTGTCAAAAGGGGGTGGAGCCACTGCAATTTCCTGCTCTAGAAAAAGCCACAGCAGGAGCACAACAAACATTCTCTGGTTCTCTGGGTTTAATAATAATGGAATTCATCAGTGTTGGATTGTTGCTGCTTATTGTAGTTGGCTCGTCTTTGGAACAGTGGTCAGGATTTCAACAAGGCCAGGATCCATTAAGATTCCTACAACAACAGTCACCAGTTTTAGCTTCTCGGCAAGCTCTTCAAGAATCACAGTTATCAGCTTCTCTGAGACCTGCGACGAACCCTGGTGGGGCAAATCAATGGAAGCTTCAAGATCCTGGAACTAGTCAGTCTAAACAACTAATGGAGGCTCCTTTGACACCTTTGACCTGGCATTTTCCTGTTGTCCCTGAAGAACCCCAACAGCCAGATATGCCTTTTGAGTTGCATGTACCTACCCCTTCTCAGAGTATTGCAGCACAATGTGGGGAGAGATTTGTGCATGTGGAGGTTAAGAAGGACTTCTTTGGTACTGGTCAGCTGGTGAATCCCTCATTCCTCACTTTAGGAGGCTGTGCAGCTCTAGGGGAGGATCCAACAACTCAAGTCCTTATCTTTGAGTATGAGCTCCAGGCATGTGGCAGCTCTCTGATGGTGAGTGGCTGCTTATGAGTCTTGCTAAATATAGTAATTGAGGGCAAAAGCTAGGTTACTGCATAGACTCATTCTCGATCTGTTTTCAGATGACTGGTGATGAGCTGGTGTATAAATTCACTCTCTTCTACACTCCTGAGGCTTTAGTAGGAACTCCCATTGTAAGAACTGATGCAGCAGCTGTTGGAATTGAGTGCCACTATTCAAGGTAGTAAAGTTTTTTTTTTTTTTTTTTTTTAATATATAAATTGAGCAGTTTCAATTCAGGTTAATGAACCATGTTTTATTCCTCTGTTTAGGTTGCACAATGTTAGCAGTAATGTTTTGATGCCCAATTGGGTTCCTTTTGCTGCTACAAAGATTGCAGAGGAAGTTCTGGTGTTTTCTCTAAAGCTTATGACTGGCAAGTTTTTATACACCCTTATAAGAGTAACTCTGAAGTGAGACTTATTTTCGTTCTATTTCTGTGTCCCTTGCAGATGATTGGATGTTCAAGAGGCCATCCAATCAGTTCTTCTTGGGACAATTCCTGAATTTTGAAGCTTCTGTGAAGCAGTTCAACCATGTTCCCCTGCGACTCTTTGTAGATGGTTGTGTTGCTACTGCAGTCCCTGATGTGACTGCTGCTCCAAGATATTCCTTTATTGAGAACCATGGGTAAGTAAGGGTTAGCTTCTTGAAGTATCATATGTGACCAGAGCCTAAGTGTTTTCTTTTGCTTCAGGTGCCTGGTTGATGCAAAGCTTACAGGATCTACTTCCGGTTTTATGCACAGAGTTCAGAATGACAAACTTCACTTTCGCTTGGAGTCTTTCAGATTCCAGCAAGCAAATAGTGGTTTGGTATGTAATGTTGCTGTCTTTCTGCAAGAGATGAATGTTCATTCCATGTATACAAGTTTAAAATCCTTTTGTAGGTATACGTCACATGTTCTTTAAGGGCAGTTATGGATTCAACCCCCATAAGTGCAGAGAACAAGGCTTGCTCCTTTGCCAATGGGTATGTCCTAACAGAATAAGTGCTTACCAGATAAGATGTGATCAGAATGGGTAACTGGTTCTTTGCCTATTTTTAATTTTTTTTTTTTTTTTTTTTTTTTTTTTTTTTTAAAGATGGCTTTCTGCAGATGACAATGACCAGATGTGCATGTGCTGTGACTCCACATGTGGCTTCAGCAGGAAAGGGCGAGCACTACCTGTTTCCGGTAAAGATGTGTACTAGGATCTGTATTTTGCTGTATACAGAGCAACCATGAATTTTTTTTTTATTTTTTTTTATTTTTTTCCCCTAAGGCCTTGTTTCAGAAGGGAAAGCAACAGTTGGCCCCATTGTAGTCACTGAACCTCAATTGCAAGTGTCTAATAAAGACCTGGAATGAACACAGTGGCATGTCTTGTGTCTTTTCTAGAGGATAGTGTTGGTTTCTTTACATGCTTATGACTGATACCTGATATCTTTCATTTGAAAGGTACATGTCTAATATCTTTTTTTTTTTTTACGCTTATATCTAAGTTACATATGCTCTCAATGAAAGTGCAGAACAATTAGTTCATGACACAGGCTAGATGATTGTAACGCATAATGGGTGGTTGCCCTGCACACTTAATAAACAAACTACAGCTAGTCCAAAATGCAGCAGCTAGAGTTTTACCAGAACCAGGAAGTATGACCATATTAGCCCGGTTCTATCAACACTGCATTGGCTCCCTATTAAACAATGTATAATTTTTAAAATATTGCTGATTACTTACAAATCACTAAATGGTTTATCTCTCAAGTACTTGAGCGAGCTCTTAACGCATTATAGTCCTTCACATCTATTGCAATCAATTATGGCCAGTTGATAATACCTAGAACATCAAAATCGACTGCTGGTGGTAGATCCTTTTCCTCTCTAGCACTAAACCTCTGGAACAGTCTTCCTAACATTGTCCGGGAAGCAGACACACTCTGTCAGTTCAAATCTAGACTAAAAACACACTACTTTGACCTAGCATACACAACCCATTATAGACTTCTATTATTCAATGTTAGGCTGCATAGATTAGATCAACCGGGAACACTCCGCATGAATCCTGATGTACTTGTTACATAAGAAGGATGGCATCTACGCTAATGTTAGTCTCTGTTTATCTGAGGTTTACCACAGTCCGCCATTTCCAGATCTGATGAAGGACCTGCGCCTGTACACGATGACAATGTAGTCCTGAAGTGTCAACCAGTCCCTCCACTGTGAAGGCCTCCTTCCCTTCCTTCTACCTCAGTACAGATAAAATGATGTCGGGATAATTCTGCTTCGCGGGGCTATGCAGACGCAACAATTTTTCTGTATTAACATTAAGGCCAGACAAGTAGCTTATTGAGGGTTGTTTTGTAAAGGAGGACTACACGCCTGCGCACATATTCAAACGCACATACCTTTGGACTGAACACGTAATGCGCATGTGCGCGACATCTGCGTTTTCGCGGGTTTACGTTTTTGAGGTTTGCGCAGAGATAACGGATAATCGTTTGCACCTTCCGAACCTATTTCAGGGAATTTTAGGAAATTTCCTAACTGTCTGTTCTCGAGACACCAGGCACTGTTTTGTGCGGATGGGCGGCAGGAGCGCGTTAAGGGTTTTCTGTTAGAACGGTGTCGTGTTAGCGGCCCCTAAGTTAATAACCAATGATCTTCGCAACGGAAGTGAATCAATCAATCAAAACTAACTTTAGCTGGACAATAACTTTATCCTAGAGCTGTTGTAAAGCCAAAACGTCTCAGGTTACGACTGTAACCTATGTTCCCTGAGAACAGGGAACGAGACACTGCGTCGAATGACGCTTTGGGGAACGCCTCAGGCGTGACAGGTGTCTGAAATCACTATCAAATCACGGCAATCATAATGACCGGCGACAGCCCGTGAATCATTAACGTGAATGATTAACGTGCGACCTGCAAATATAAAAGGGCGCCTTGCAAACATGACAAACACCTTATCGTCTGAAGGGACTGTTTGGTAGGCAGGCCCCGAGGCATGGCAAGGAGACGCAGTGTCTCGTTCCCTGTTCTCAGGGAACATAGGTTACAGTCGTAACCTGAGACGTTCCCTTTCGAAAGGGAACTCGCACTGCGTCGAATGACGCTTTGGGGAACGATATACCAACGCCACCATGCTAAGGGGAGTGCCTGCCAGGCGGCAGTGACAACTGTCAGAACCAGCAAATTCAAATGAAACGCTAGAACCACTCACCCTCAGGTCACACTGGGCTGTCAGTGACAGCACTCCCTACGGTCATAGCCCAAGCTATATGATACCACAGAAAACCTCCATAAACATAGTTTAGTGAAAGGTCTACCTGGGCCTGCTCCAGGGCCTAGGACCACAACTTCAATCTTAGAAGGGGTCCTTTCTAGGGAATGTGGCTAGGGAACCCGAGGGAACCTCAGCCAGTCACTATTCAGGGGAACGTGCCACTTGAAATGCCACCAGGCAGGCCTAACCTGGTGTCACAACATAAGACACTACAGTCTGGCCACTTCCTGTCTGTCTGAAGACAGAGCCTCTGGACACTCGCCTTTAGGAAGGCATCCAACCCAAGGAACTGCGAAGCAGGCAGTGAACCACTCGGCCCGGATCTCAGAGACGGGATATCCTGGAGAGTATGACTCAGCATAGTGCTTAACAACCCTTGCCAGCGAGGGGAGTTTCTCTACTCGATCCCTGGATCGACCCAGTGTTTGTGTTTCAAAACACTGAGGAGGCCTGTGAGGGCCTAAGGACTATCTATCTGGGAGGCCTCATGAGAGGCCTACGACCGACTGACCAGACTCAGGAGACCACATACTCATAATGACCCTCAGAGAGGGGAGAATAAAATCTACCTGATAGGCAACCAAGCTGTAGCAGGATAAAGAGGTTCCAGGAGGGAACCCGTAGCAGAGAATAAAAAACTTGGGTCGAGCCAGGGCACAAGCTCACCTGCGGCAGCTGTCTGATAAGGACTGCTAAACTGATAGTAAGCGGCCACTAGCTTACAAAACCCAGCACCACTGTGAAACTACTCTCAGGGAGACCTGGAGAGGCCTACTACCTGACAGCCACAGTATGTGGGAGCTCACCTACAGAGAGGCCTACTACCTGTTACCAGATAACCACCTTAAGTGGAAACTTAAAGTAAGTTGGAACTCAACTTCAGGGAGGCCTGGTGAGGCCTACTACCTGACAACCATGACATGAGGGAGCTCACTTTCAGGGAGGCCTGGTAGGCCTACTACCTGATAGTCACAATATGTGGAAGCACACCTTCAGGGAGGCCTGGTGAGGCCTGCAACCTGATAACACCATACCTGGAAACTACAGTGTGTGGGAGCTCGTTCTACTATCTGACAGCCAAGACATGAGGGAGCTCAACTTCAGGGAGGCCTGGTGAGGCCTACAAGCTCATAGTTCAAAAACGGGAATTCAATTCCAGGGAGGCCCATGGGGCCTGCCACCTAGTAACCACAGTATGTGGGAATTACCCTCAGGGAGACCTCCTTCAGGGAGGCCTGAAGAAGCCTACTACCTGAAAACAGTCTAACAGCTGGATACTAAGAGCCCTAAATCCGGGTGCTTACAGTCCCAGGGCGGCCTGCTAAGGCCTGCCAGACTGGGCTACATGGTGACTACTGCTGGGGACTCGCCTAACAGGGAGGCCTGGTCGGGCCTACTAGCTGATAGCGCGTCTATTCTGCTACTTTAACGAACACTGCTGGAAGCATACCAAATTAAAAAATGTATCTAAAGTTTTTCCCTAAATGTATGTTCCACAATGTTGGGACCCACCTCCGAGGAGGCCTGTTAAGGCCTACTACTCGGCAGTGAGCCTTCCGCCAGAACTACCAAGGCCAACCAACAAAGGTGAGCTGGCCTAGGAGCCCTTTGGGGCCTACTACCTAACCATGCAGCCTTCGTGGCAGAAAGCTGTTACTACAGCGCTTACAGCATCCTGGTACCTAATCACATTGCCAAAGGCAGTGTACTCAGCAAAAGGCAATACCCTTACAGCAGGGGAGTACAACATACGCCACTCTGCCTAGTGGAGGCCCCACCTTAAGGGCCTACCTACTATATGAATGGGCGTCAGCTCATGGCAATGCTCTGGCTTCAAGGGAGCGGAGTTCAAAAAAGACCGGAGTGAAATGCAGTTAGAACTCCCTGCTCAACCGGAGCCATCGTGGTGTGAGGTAGAAAATACAGAGCTGAGAATGGAATACTCAAAACTACCCTGAGTTAGCGGGGGAGTAACACCATATGCCCCTGAAAAATTAGCGAGGGAGCGGGCCTGCAAATGGCTCCAAAGGGTGACAGGGATTAGTCCTGTGCCCAGCCTAGGGGAGCGGGGGCTTGCCTACAAGCCAACCAAATTTTACCCCTCGTTCGAGCAGTTCAGCTCAACGGGCTGAGTGGAGCCAGCTCTAGAGGCCTAACCACAAGTAGCTCTGTTCGGCAGGGTCTGGCAAACTATCACATCGCAGAGCGAAAGACAGCCTAACCCTGCCTGAAGGATCATACCTCAACTACCACCCTGCATTACTCTATCACCCCTGAATGCAGTGAAAGGGGCGGGCCTTGGCCAACAACTCCCATTTAAGGGAGGAGGCTGAAATAAAGGGGAGGAAGCCTAACACCTGTAGGAGTGCGGCAGCTATACTTAGCACAACGCCTCCAATACCCCTATTTATTTTATTTTTTTTTATCAAACAGACAGTCCCTGAAGACGAAAAGATGTTTGTCATGTTTGCAAGGCGCCCTTTTATATTTGCAGGTCGCACGTTAATCATTCACGTTAATGATTCACGGGCTGTCGCCGGTCATTATGATTGCCGTGATTTGATAGTGATTTCAGACACCTGTCACGCCTGAGGCGTTCCCCAAAGCGTCATTCGACGCAGTGCGAGTTCCCTTTCGAAAGGGAACAATCTGTTACGGTAATTTCCTATTATCACTGTAAAGCTGCTTTGAAACAATCCATGTTGTTAAAAGCGCTTTATAAAAGAAGGTGACTTAACTTGACTTGATCTTGTACCTGCACTGGTACGTAGTGATGTGAATATTTCGGCCTGAAGGTCAATTAACTGACACTGGAATTGTTCCATTTGGTGCCATGATTTCTTAATTACATGACCAAGACATTTGAACAGTTCACTTTTGATTCAGTTAAACTAGTGTTGCAAAATTTGTCTAATGAAAGTTGAATGAGCTATACAGTTGTTGAGAAGTTGTACATCCTTTCACAACTGACACTGTACTTTGTTTACACAACTTAATTCTTCCTACTGTATTGGAAAGAAAAGTATCATTATTTTGTGTAGAGAACTCTGCTCATGTTTTTGCATGATCTATGAAAGCATTTTTTTCCTTATTGTGACTGTTTTCATGAATTTAAGAATTGACCAGTTTAATTATATTTATAATTCGATCTGCTAGTCAGACTTATGCTGGCCGTGTCCAATAATTTAGTCCACTTAACCTTGCACCTTTCTTACGATGGACTGCAAACTTGCATTCATATCTGACAAATGACAACTGATGGATTGAACCAAGATTCTGTCCTACCTTTTTTTTTTTTTTTTTTTTTCAGTTGGTTTCATTCGAATGTACTTACAATATTCAAGAAAAGACTTGTCGCTGATTCCATTACATCAATTTTATTTTCTTTGTCTGACTATGAACACGAATAAAGGTTGTTTTTTTTTTTTTTTTTTTTTTTTGTTTCCTGAATTCAAGCACAACCTTCTGTGATAAGTTTAAAGTAAATGTGATGAATCACTGTCTGTCTCATGCACTTCTCCATGTTTTTAGTTCTTAGCATTTGTGTTTGTATTGCAGAACCAAAGTATAGAAAATTCTCCTCCACACTGCAAGATGATCAGTATCCCCTGGAAATGGTAGAGCATCCTGGAATATGGGATCTTTTCACTTCTTAACCTCTATTTCTTTTTCCCCTTGAAAAGACTTGACACATCCTGAAACACAGAGAGCAATATGTCAATGCAATCAGTTTGATTACTGGTGTGATTACTGTAGCCAGGTGATTCCTCACCTGAAATAGCAAGATGACTGGTTCACATGTACCTTGTGCCAGCACTCTGCCAACACAGGGCCAGGCCACAGTGCATATTGGCATTATCATATGAGTGTATGTGAATAGCAATTAAAGAGACCATTCACCATTTCTCCAGTGTAACAATACAATGCTGAGTCCAGAATACAACTGTACAGTCTTAACAAATCTTGCAGTATCCACGTTTTTCCAGTGTTGAGAAACAGGAAGTATAATGTCCTCCCGGTGACCAACATTTGAACTGCCTCTTCTCAACCAGCTCAACATTTTGAATTCACAATGAGCTCACATACTCACTGTGAGTATCACAGTATAAAAATGGTGTGATGTCACTGGGATCATGATCTCACGTGTTGACTGGGGCTAAATGATTTATGAATAAAAAATGGCTAAATGCTGGTTTATATATGCAAAGACAAATTAACATGTGACAAGGTGGCATATCAAAGGTATTTACATCAGACTAAAAAGTGTGTTCATTTAAAGCTACACTGTGTGATAATTTCCCCCATCTAGCGGTGAAATTGTATATGACTACCCAGTGAATATTAGTTTCTGTTCCTTTCAATTTCGAGGGTGTTTTAACTCCTACGGTGGCCGTATTATTCCAAGATTAACATGGCTTCCAGTTCGACTTCGTCCAATTGCGCCTTTAAAACTATTCATCACCTGTGATCCGTCGCAGCACAGATTTATGTTACAAGGTAAACAATACTTTTTCACCATTGACGTGAGGAAAAGTAACGCAAGTTATACTAGAGGTCGTTCTGGCGTTATGCACAACCATGCTATGGTTAGACAATTAAGCAACTATAAAACTTTGAATTTACACAAATAGGCTGGATTACCTGCCGAGAAGAAAGCAGGCAACTTCGATGTCCGTTTTAAAATCTTTGCTCCTCATGAGCTCTTTCCATCTGGGAAAAGTTACTCCAATATTGACTTTGGTCTTGCTGATTTGCCTGTCGCGTTGACGTTTTAATTCTCTCTTTCGCTTCCTTGGCGACTCTGCTACATGTCCTCGAAAATAGGCGTGATCCTCTATCAGCAATCTTTCAAATCTGCCGGCAGTCGCGAGTAATCTCCCCCTCGCATTCGTCTCTGTGTCACTGAGTGTAAAGCGCGAAAGGCGAAGCTTGAATTTACAGGTATGTCCCTCTTTGACTAATGTAGTTTCAAGATGGAGGGGCAACATGGCGACCGCCATTCGAACCCCTCACCCGTATGTACTTTCAATGGCAGATTATAAACTTACGAGAATACTTTATTGCTTGAAAGAAGTAAATATACATTAATGAGCACATATATTTTTGAAAGAACTAAGTGTTTTTTGCTAAGAATCAACTAAAAAAATTACACAGTGTAGCTTTAATCACACAGTAATAGTGATTTGGGACACAAATTAAGGCAGAGAGTCTCAGTGTGTACCATTCACATTGTGTTTTGTGCAGTGAATTACTGGCTGCCAAATAATGAAACCAGCAAAATTCAAGAGATATTTAGAAACCAAACACTTTTGCACATTACTGGAACATTGCATTTCAATGTAATATTAATAAAAGTCAAGTCACCTTAATTTATATAGTGCTTTATACAATACAAATTGTTTTAAAGCAGCTTTACAGTGATAAGAGGAAAATAATGCATTTTGGCTGTTGTTCAGCTGAAGTCAGTGCAGTGTTGATTCAGTTCCATTGAAAGAAATCTAAGGATCATTAGTTGTTAAATTTGTTCATTTCATTTATAAAGCAGTTCTGGAATAAATGATGTCATCGTCCAGTTCAGTTCTCATACAACAGCGTCAGTACAGTTGGATCAATAATATTGTTGAAAATTAAGTGTCTCCAACTAAGCAAGCCTGGGAGGTATTCCAGAAAGCAGGTTATGTGACATTCCCAGGTATGTTTAAGGGTAAGTAAGTGGATGGAGGTAACCAAAAATGGAGGTAACTTTCAGGGTATGTAAGTAGCCTTAGCAACCTACTCTCTGAACATGAACTGCTCCGGAGCAGGTTCTGTTTCAAGGTTAGTTTACTGTAGAGCACAGGTGTCAAACTCAGTTCCTGGAGGGCCACAGCCCTACACAGTTTTGTTCCAACCCTGCTTCAACACACACACACCTGCAGTTTTCAAATAAGCCTGAAGGACTTGATTAGCTGATCAGGTGTGTTTAATTAGGGTTGAAGCTATACTCTGCAGGGCTGTGGCCCTCCAGTGCTGCGTTCCAGTCCAAAATTGTCATGCCCTTCACTCGCTAACTTCCCTCCGTCTCGTTCACTCGGATGTACGTCATTGCTTACGTAGCACGAGTGCCCACTACTGGCGGAAACTGCAATGGGCTGAACTGGAACGTCCTAAGCACTTGATCACTTGGAATCAGCTATGGAGTTGATTTATTATTTACATTTTTTTTCCTTTAAGAATTTGTTTAATGCAGCATAGAAATGTTTATGTGTGTTTGGGTTGTTTTAAATAAAATAAAAAATATAATTAAAATACCATAGAGTTGTCTGTTGTGGTGGTGATTAGACAATCTTTGGCGACGTCACAATCGTACTGCATTGTGGGACATATAGGTGCCTGAAGTGTACATTTGAAGTAGACTCGCTCCCTCGGTCAAAATCGAGGGAACGAGGGTCTGTCCATATAAACTTCCCTCATCCACTTCATGAAGTGGAACGCACTTCAAAATGGCGGCAGGGATTCCCCCGAGGGGAAGTGCTTAGGGAAGTTCGCAAGTGCGTGTCTAAAAGTGGACTGGAACGCAGCACAGGAACTGAGTTTGACACCCCTGCTGTAGAGGTTCAGTGCATGCGTGTCCTATTGATGATGCTCCAGTGGGCGTGACAGATTGCGCACCATATAATATATATATATAGTTATATCGATATATAAAGTGCTATTAAAACAAGGTAATGTTAATTTTATTATAAAATATAGCTAAATAATTCTCATCTCACACATCGTTGATCTGCGTTCAGACATTTTTTTTATTTTTGCAACAAGACGTTTTTCTATGCTATAATGTATTTCCTTAATAAAAGACATTTCAAGCAATGTGGAAGTAAAATGACTAAACAAAAAATAAACTTATACAACCATGTTATCTTTGCAAGCACAGACTGTTATTTAGTTTAATCAGTCTTTCTTTTTATTATATAATTAGCATCAAACAAACAATGAAAAGAATGACAAATGATAGCACAACCACCAAGGAGGCGATATGCACCAAGTATGTAAAACAGCATTTAACAAAAGAAGAAGAAAGTAGTAGTATCCCATGCTTTTTCTTACCGTCGCTCTGTTGAGAATGTTTGGTGTGTTAACCATGAACATACTCTGAGTTGGATGAACTTACACCTGGACACATTTTTGGAACCAGCACACTTTGAGTAAGCAAGGTTTGGGCTAATCAACCGAGAGTTCAGGGTATATGTGAGGGTAAGTTAACCTTGCTTTCTGGAATACACCCCTGGATCTAGGTTGTACTCTTGTTGGTGTATTCAATGCTTTTAAAGGGATAGTTCACTTTGAAATTAAATTTTGGTATGTTTTAGCTTACCTGAAGGGCATCCAAGATGTAGGTGTCTTTTTTTCCGCAGTAGTTTCAATTTTGATATTTTTAGGTCAAACCGTTCTTGTCTGACAGTCATATCATGCAGGTCTATGGTCACGGTCTCAAAAAAGCATGCACAGAGTCCAAATGAAAACAATTCCCCATCGTCCAAATTAAACAATTCCCCATCGTAAGTACACATTGATGGCCTAAGACACGAAACGAGCGGTTTGTGTGAGAAAACGAACAGTATTTATATCGTTTTTACCTCTTATAAAACAACCACGTCCAAATGATCTGAGGGCGCGGGCGCTTCCTGCTGTGTGACGTGTGCGCAGACTGGTGCATAGATATATACACTAGAGGTCGCCTTGGCTACGGCAGTTCATTGGAACAAATGTCTTTAATGCGACATCTAGTGTATATATCTATGCACCAGTCTGCGCACACGTCACACAGCAGTACCAGCTTCAGCCCGTCCCTGATGGCAGGGGGTTCTGACTTGTGTGCAAAGTTTCAAGAGTTTTTGAGCACGTTAAGGACCCCAAAAGCCCCTGAAACCTTGATTAACAATATAAAAGCAATAGTCAAATCCCCCCTCCCCTCACACACACAGAGACACAGAGAGAGGGAGAGAAAATTCTTCAGAAAATCCACATTCAAACCAAAATATCTCTCTTCCTGTTGGTCGGAGATCGTTAATGTAAATTAGAAAATTGTCCGTCTTGATGAGAACAATACACATACCAAGTTTTGTTGCTGTTGATAAAACTAACCCCCCCACTTATGACTAAAGGTGGCGCTACTGAGCCCCTCACCACGCCCGTTTCTGAAACTTTGCACAAGTCTACGGGCTAATAAGTGTGATGTGTCTGTCGAGTTTCATCCAATTTCAAGTATGTTAAGAGTCTCAAAAGCATCAAAAAAGAATATTAAAGTTTGAAGCGTTGCCATGGCAACGCTTCAAGAGTTTTTGAGCACGTTAAGGACCCCAAAAGCCCCTGAAACCTTGATTAACAATATAAAAGCAATAGTCAAATCCCCCCTCCCCTCACACACACAGAGACACAGAGAGAGGGAGAGAAAATTCTTCAGAAAATCCACATTCAAACCAAAATATCTCTCTTCCTGTTGGTCGGAGATCGTTAATGTAAATTAGAAAGTTGTCCGTCTTGATGAGAACAATACACATACCAAGTTTTGTTGCTGTTGATAAAACTAACCCCCCCACTTATGACTAAAGGTGGCGCTACTGAGCCCCTCACCACGCCCGTTTCTGAAACTTTGCACAAGTCTACGGGCTAATAAGTGTGATGTGTCTGTCGAGTTTCATCCAATTTCAAGTATGTTAAGAGTCTCAAAAGCATCAAAAAAGAATATTAAAGTTTGAAGCGTTGCCATGGCAACAGTATTAAATATATCAAAAATCCTTTCACAGGTCTACATCTGCCGTGTGTTTACATTAACGCAGCGCGTTAACGCCGATAACGGCCCACCACTAATATATATATATATATATAAATATAGCTGCGAGCAGCGATGGAGGGCCCAAGCCGGTGACACCGCCACCCCGGTGCCTTTAGTGTAACTAAAGGCACCAGGGTGGCGGTGCCACCGGCTTGGGCCCGCAATCGCTGCTCGCAGCTATATTTATTATTAGGGCCCAAGCCCTGAAAGGGCGAAGGCCCTATTGTTTTCGGTAGGATTATTAGGGCCCAAGCCCTGAAAGGGCGAAGGTCCCTATTGTTTCCGGTAGGATTATTAGGGCCCAAGCCCTGAAAGGGCGAAGGCCCTATTGTTTTCGTTAGGATTATTAGGGCCCAAGCCCTGAAAGGGCGAAGGCCCTATTGTTTTCGGTAGGATTATTATTATTATTATTATTATTATTATTATTATTTTGTCAACCTTTCGGGCACTTTTGGGGCCCTTAACATGCTCGAAAACTCTTGAAACTTTGCACACAGGTCAGAACCCGCGGCCATCAGGGCCGGGCTGAGGCTGGTACTCGGGCGTGGCAGGGGGGCTCGACAGCGCCCCCTGGAAAAGGATCCGAACACGTGTCCATAAATCAAACACGCTTGCATGTAATAATATGAAACTCGGTACACATATAGATCTCATCGGGCCGAACAACTTTCGTGCTCTAAGTTTTACGCCAGCCCAACAGGAAGTCGGCTATTATGGGTTGTTTGGAAACGCATGCTGTGGAATTTAATGTACTCCTCCTAGAGAATTCATCCAATCTCCTCCAAACTCGGTCAGCATGAAGACAAGACATTGAGGATGCTAAATTGCGGACGGATTTTTGATATCTCGAACGGTTTGGCCGTGGCGAGGAAACGAATTTATGGCGAAAAATGAAACAGGAAGTGTGTTATAACTTCTGCATACATTAACTGATCTTGATGAAACTTCAGCAGTGTGTTCGTTGTAAGAGGCCGATCACATGGATGTGACTATTGTGAGTCAAAGTTATAGCGCCACCAACAGGCAGCAGGAAGTACATCACTATTAAAATGCTTTGAAATCACTGTCTTATTTTTACCCGATTTGCTTCAAACTTTATGTGTACAATGTAGACACACGGCAGATGTAAACCTGTGAAAGGATTATTGATATCTTAGATACTGTTGCCGTGGCAACGCATCAAACTTTAATATTCTTTTTTTATGCTTTTGAGACTCTTAACATACTTGAAATTGCATGAAACTCGACAGACACATCACATTTATTAGCCCGTAGACATGTGCAAAGTTTCAGAAACGGGCGTGGTGAGGGGCTCAGTAGCGCCACCTTTAGTCATAAGTGGGGGGGTTAGTTTTATCAACAGCAACAAAACTTGGTATGTGTATTGTTCTCATCAAGACGGACAACTTTCTAATTTACATTAACGATCTCCGACCAACAGGAAGAGAGATATTTTGGTTTGAATGTGGATTTTCTGAAGAATTTTCTCTCCCTCTCTCTGTGTCTCTGTGTGTGTGAGGGGAGGGGGGGATTTGACTATTGCTTTTATATTGTTAATCAAGGTTTCAGGGGCTTTTGGGGTCCTTAACGTGCTCAAAAACTCTTGAAACTTTGCACACAAGTCAGAACCCCCTGCCATCAGGGACGGGCTGAAGCTGGTACCCGGGCGTGGCAGGGGGGCTCAACAGCGCCCCCTTGAATGGTGTCCTAAAACTTGGTCCATAGATCAAACACGCTTGCATGAATTAATATGAAACTCGGTACACATATAGATCTCATCGGGCCGAACAACTTTCCCCCGGTCAAGTTTTACGCCAGCCCAACAGGAAGTCGGCTATTATGGGTTGTTTGGAAAACTCTTGCTGTGGAATGCGAAGTACTCCTCCTAGAGAATTCATCCAATCCCCACCAAACTCGGTGTGCATGAAGTCAAGACATTGAGGATTCTAAATTGCGGACGGATTTTTGATATCTCGAACGGTTTGGCCGTGGCGAGGAAACGAATTTATGGCGAGAAAAGAGAAACACGAAGTGGAATAACTTATGCATACATTAACTGATCTTGATGAAACTTCAGCAGTGTGTTCGTGGTAAGAGGCCGATCAGATGGATGTAACTATTGTGAGTCAAAGTTATAGCGCCACCAACTGGCAGCAGGAAGTGTGTCACTTTCAACATGCTTTTTACAAAAGTGGGCGGGTTAGTTTTAACTACAGTAAAAAAAAAAATAGTTTGTATATTGTACTCATCAAGCCGGACAACTTTCTAATTTACATTCATTAGCTCCGGCCATCTGGAAGTCAGATATTTTGGTCTGAACGTGGATTTTTTTGGATATTTCAGACTCTGAGTTTTTAGTTACTCCTCCTTATACATAGGGCTATACTGCCCTCTTGTGTTCAAAATCAGGTAGGCCTATTGTATCTATATAAAAATATACTAGGTAATATGTGACTTTGAGAATATTTTACCACCGGTTAATCGACGTGTGACACCACTGGGGGCTTTAGAATCGCCAACTTAAAAACGAAAGTAAAATATGTTCGTCCGCACTGACATTGATAGTGGTTGAGCAAGCATTTCAAATGAATTCCTATGGAAGTAGGAATTAACTGAAAAACATTCCTCGCTCGTTCCTCGCCGTGGACGCGCACCATTATGAATGCCCGTGCAGCCGTGAGCATTTTAGTTTAACTTAACAAGCACCGGCCCGCCGGCGGGCCGGGGGCGGGGCTATAATTTTATTACATTTTTTTAAATAAGAAATATTCAACTGACTATCATAAACTATACATCATTTGAAAGCTAAAACACTCAAGAATCATGTTCTGAACTTGTTTTTGCAATCAGTACACCAGAGAGGAAAGGGTTAAATGAAATGTTGAAGGACTGGTAATGTAAAAATGACTACAGTGAACGCAATACTTATCTTTCATCTCCTATGGTTCAGATCAGTTCGGACGAATCCAAGAAACACCAGCATACATTTCAATGTAAGGGTCTACTCTTCAAAATGCATCCCACTTTTTAACCCAAAACAATGAAAAAATAGGGAAAAAAACAAAATATCCTCCTCTGTTTTCATGAGCGTTTGCAGTTAGAGTACTCCATCATGTTCATTTTCAATGAAATATCGAACCTAATCTGTATTCCAACGTTCTAAATCCACCTCTCCCCCGTAGATTAGACTGTTCCGGATAAAAAGAATCATCCCACTTGTCTCTCCTTCAATCACAGGCTCTGTAATAGATCAAAATACCAAGGGAGCTTTTTACAGGCTGAGAAACCTGTCAATCTTGCACCTCGGTTTTCGGCTGGATAAAGTCTAGATATAGCCAGCCAATGGCTTGTCAGAAAAGTTTTGATGGATGGGAGTTTTAACCAATTAAAACACGTTTGCAGTGATAGACAGATTTGTCAAATACAAGTGCGCAAAGTTGTTGTTCGCTCGTGCGCGTCCGCCATTTTACGCACGGAGCGCATAGGTAGCCATTGTTTTGCTACACGGAGCTCCTGTCAACTCACAGATTGTATCCAAATTTATATTTGACAATCTTCATCATGAATCGTCGTCAACAGAAGGGTTTTTTGTGGTGTTTGAGAGTATTTTGGGGACGTGATGAGAAGCAGTGACGAAGAGCAGCGACGAAGAGCAGCAGAAAGACGCATCTCATAGCTGCTAACGTTACAGAGATAGCACGGTGCGTCGTCGATTCGGCAGAAGAGATGTTTGTTCATGGACTCGATCCCGTTTTAGATCGGTAAGTTTAAACACATTGTCTTGAATTGTTATGTTTATCAAGTATTGGCAGTTTTTCTGTTTATGTCATGTTTTTGATTATAAAATGACAGTGGACATTAGGCTACTAGCAAAGACAATAGGACGAGTAATGTTAGGTAATAGAGCTGTATATTATAGGCTACAGAGAAAATATTTATAACACACACACATTATATTTATGATGCATTGAATATAACAATAATGGAAGGAAAGGATTATAAAAACGAAGTCAGGTGAAGATGTTTTGATTATAAAATAACAGTGGAGATGACTAGCAAGAGACTACAGTGATATGTTTATATGAATGTATGAATGAATGGTGCATTGAATATAACAATAATGGAAGGAAAGGATTACAAGATGTCAGGTGAAGATATAATAAATATATATAATTATATATACATAGAAAAAATATAATTACAAATGTTTTATAATGTTGAGCATTATAATGATAAGGTATTTGACAAACAGACATTTGATATTGTAATATGACGGAATATTGATGCTGCTAATAGTAGAATGTGACTCAAACTGAAATCCTCTTTTGTGTGTGTGTGTGTGACTGTGTGTGTGTTTTCCTGTGCTGTAAAATAGGCCTTCAACTGAAACAGATGAGGAATGGAATCCGGAGTCAAGTCCTGAGCGACGAAAGAGACGCCGGCAGTCGTCGTACACTTACTTGACCAAGTTTTCATATTCTATTTGAAGTTTGTGTTTGTTCTGCTTGGTTTTGTTCTGCTTGTTTGCTTGCTCTCTCTCTCTCTCTCTCGCAGTGGTTGTCTTCTGAGTTGGCGCAATTGGAGCAAATGTGACATGCTGGTGTGAGGGCAGTACTAGGTAAGTACTCACACATACACACATGCATACACAGTGCTGCGAATTGTATTTATTCTGCTTAGACACCTTTTTTTTCCTCCCCTCTTATTTGCAGTGGTTGTCTTCTGAGTCGGCGCAATTGGAGCAAATGTGACATGCTGGCGTGAGGCAGTACTAGGTAAGTACTCGCACATAATCACATGCATACACATCGTTGCAAATTTTATTTGTTCTGCTTACACACTTTATCTCTCCTGTCTTTCAGTGGCTTTGGTTTCCAGAACAAACCTTGGGTAGTGACTGCCTTGATCAACATGTCTTCCTACACTTTGTAAAAACAGTAAGCGGTTGCTTTTTGTTTTAGTAATTGGATATTCATTATAATTATGTTTATTTTAATTTATTTGAGTAAAAACCATTGTTGCAATTACAAATGTTCTTTTTTTCTTTTTATATATTTTATTCATTAGTTGTAAAACAAGCACTTTTGGAATGTATACATGAAGTGATTTTTTTTTGTTTCACTGTTTTTGCTATTAGAATTGTTCAAAATAAAGAGTATTTTGTTAAAATGTTAAAATGTTGTGCTGAAATCATTTTTTCTTGTGTAGTTTGATAGGCAGAATAGTTCTGAATTGATATACATGCATGTAGTATGTAGTGTTTACTCCTTATGTCATTTGGTAACCAGGTGTCCATTTGGAGTCTCCAAGTGGCCTTTTGGAAAGGACGCCTAGACTTTTCTTGAATAAAAGCTTACAGGAACTACATTTTTGGGAGTATCATCCTCAAATTTGAATCAAAACATGGTCAGACATTCAGTTTTATCTTTATGGTGTTTTCAGGCCTTTAACATAAAATTCTGATAAATGTTTCCCTAAGTGAAGTTTATTCAAAGAAATCGTGAGTCACTTTCATGTATATGTTACCTTGTTTTACTCTGTTCCTATGCTACTTTGAGTTATAATGACTCTTGGGTAACAAAGTTTCAAGTGTCTAGTTTAAAAAAATATCAGAGTTATGAATGTGGACCATAGAGTTCAAGAGCTACAGCCATTTGTATTTGGGTATGTCGTTTTCAGAAAATTCTCAAAAATAGGGGCGCTGGTTAAGAGGTTAATTTTAAAATTAGCACCTTTTGGGGGAAGGATTGCTTGAAATTATTTTACAAAAGCACAATGTTGTGTTTTATTGCGACTGTACACAAATATAAGTTAACACTTTGCAGTTTGAATGTCGTCCTGTATAATGACGGAGTATGTTTTTATGTGTCCATTGTTCAATCGCACCCACGCCACACACACACACACACACACACACACACGGTTTACTATCTTTGTTGGGACTCTCCATAGACTTAATGGTTTTATACTGTACAAACTGTATATTCTATCTCCTCACACTAACCCTAGCCCTAAACCTACCTATCACAGAAAACTTTCTGCATTTTTACATTTCCAAAAAAACTCATTCTGTATGATTTATAAGCTTGTTTACCCATGGGGACCTCTATTTAGGTCCCCACTGTGACATGAGTCCCCATGAGTCTGTGTGCATTCAGGTTGAAGTCCCCACCAGGATAGAAAAACATGAACACACACACACACACACACACACACACACACACACACACACACACACACACACACACACACACACACACACACACACACACACACACACACACACACACACACACATTCCAGCATTGCAATCTTGACACTGCAGCCTGTTCATTATAGCCTTAATAAAATATAATAATAAAATGGTCAACCTAACACAAAAATTACACTGCTCTAAATAGTCAGTAGTACAATTCGTACATTCACAGTAAGCACCGCTCCACTGTGAATTTTCCAAGCACATTTTTGCGCATGTGAAGAGGATAATTTTTCCCTTCGATATTGGAACGTGAGTGAAGTACAAAGCATATAATAAACAATAGTTTAGCATCCAAAAAAAGGTAAATATATATATATATATATATATATATATATATATATATATATATTAAAAATAGGGGGAAAAAAGAATATATATATATATATATCAGAGGTGGGAGTAAGTCACACATGTGCAAGTCACAAGTAAGTCTCAAGTCTTAACCTTCAAGTCTCAAGCAAGTCCAAGTCAATTTTGTGAAAAGCAAGTCAAGTCAAGTCAAGTCACTGCTTTATGTCAAGCAAGTCAAGTCAAGTCGTAGCTTGGGTCACAAGTCACTGGCAAGTCATACAAACGTTTGATGATTTCACAGAATTTATATATTAAAATAAGTTAAAACTACATAAGTTGTGGACTATGGTTTTATTTCCAACATTTTTTTTAAATATGCATTTCCACATACAGCTGAGTGGTTAAAAATCTAAAAAAGAAATAAAATTTCAACCTACATAGCCTAAAATGTAAATGTAACTGAAATTAGGCCAACATTAAAGCATGAAAAATAAATATGCCTCAAACACTACAGAAAACCATTAAAAGGTTTTAAACAATTCACAATTCAAGTATAATGGTTCCTATGCCACCAAATGGCATTCTTCAAACTGGCATCCCCTTTATGGAACATGAACACATCCTTAACAACAAGTTAGATCTTTCCTTTTTAACAAAAGAATAACAAGAAAAAAACAGTAATAATTGAATTGACACAAAACTTACACCTGTCAATCAGGTGGATTGACTATTGTACATTATTAATCTGTGTGAGTGAGTGATTTATTAATATTTGTGAATGATGTGTGTGCATGTGTATGAGTGAAAGGTGTATTGTTTGCATGTCCATGTTGTGTTTGACTTTGTGTGTGTGTGTGTGTGTGTGTGTGTGTGTGTGTGTGTGTGTGTGTGTGTGTGTGTGTGTGTGTGTGTGTGAGAGAGAGAGAGGTGATTTGATTGAGTGTGATTGATTCATTAATATTTGTGAGTGAATGTGTGTGCGTGTGTATGAGTGAAGAGTGTATTGTTTGTTTGCATGTGTGCATGGTTGTGCTTGCAAGTTTGAATTTTTGTTTTGTTTATTTGTGTATGCATGGTTTGGTTCGAAAGTCTGTATGTTTTTTTTTTCTTTGTGTGTAGGTGTCTTTTTACAATCTTTTATGTGCATCCCCAAAAACTATCCAATTATTAGACACTGTACACATGCTATTATGCTATTAAAGGACAACTCCGGCGCAAAATGAACCTGGGGTGTAATAACACATGGGAACCGAGTCGACCGTTCTCTGGGATTTGTTTTCATGATAATCGAATGTAAAGAGTTTTATCTCTAAAAACTGATTAGCTTATAACGCTAGTATATGGGGCAAAGAGTAAGTAAAAAGAAATCGCTAGTTAATACCACTAACAAGGCTCAAAATAGCCCCACACTAACACGGTAGCATAATGAGGGTGCTTGTTATAGGCCTAGTGGTATTAACTAGCGATTTCTTTTTACTTACTCTATGCCCCATATACTAGGGTTATAAGCTAATCAGTTTTTAGAGATAAAACTCTTTACATTCGATTATCGTGAAAACAAATCCCAGAGAACGGTAGACTCTGTACCAATGTGTTATTAATTAGGCCTATTATTAAATTACAGTTAAATTACAGTTACAGTTTTTATATTTCTTTTAACATTCAAGTCAACCCTGGAATAGCAGTCTATATTGGTAGCATATAACTAGACAGTACAAAGGGATGTATGCAGGTAAGAAAAACTGGAATATGGCATATTTTAACATATTTTAACCTGATTTTAATTTTCAAGAAATTTTTTGTTTTTTGCTGTGCTTTTGTATGTAAGGGATTATTCAGATCATAAACAAATCATTAATCCAAGGCACTCGAATATTATTAAAAATATATAGAAAGCCTTTATTTCATCATGGCTTTAAAATCATGGCAAATTAAAATCAGGTGACAAGTAGCTACTTGCACACCTATGCGTTGCGGCTAATGAGCCTTCGTCAGGGTGTGGGGTGTGTGACCAAAGCCCCTTTCACACAGAGATTCCGGAAAATACACGGATAAAGTGACCCGAGATTTGACTCGGGTTAGTTTGATTTAGGTTCATTCACACTGCCAGTGATTTTCCGGAATCAGAGAGTGCGTTCACACACAACCCGTAAAAATCCCATAAAGACACATGACATCGATGTGACTTTAATGTCTCAGCAGCGTCTTAAGTTTGCTTATGAGCTGCGATTTCTCTCTCGAGAAACCACGCTAGTGCATTTTTTCTCTCTGATTCGATCATAAACTTGCGCATTACATACCGTTTCACAGCTGGCGAACGATCCCGCGCTTCAGCGTCATCAACTACGACACTGCATTATTACGGCTTTTGTTTACACAGCGCGCGTTCCTGCTGCGTCACGTGATTGTTGCGGTGCGTTCAAATACAGATATTTATTTTTAAAAAGACAAGTTATTTCGAGTTATTTCGAGTCATTTACCTCAAGTCCGAGTCAAGTCTCAAGTCATGAATATCAAGTCAAAGTCAAGTCAAGTCTTTTATTAATATTTGTCAAGCAAGTCTCAAGTCCTAAAATTTGCGACTTAAGTCTGACTCGAGTCAAGTCATATGACTCGAGTCCCCCATCTCTGATATATATATATATATATATATATATATATATATATATATTTTTTTTTTTAAGTGACGACAAAGAATATTACTTGTCTGATATATATATATATATATATATATATTGTTACATATGTATATATATATATATATATGTATATATATATATATATATATATATATATATATATATATGTGTGTGTGTGTGTGTGTGTGTCTATATATATATATATATATATATGTGTGTGTGTGTGTCTATATATATATATATATATATATATATATATATATATATATATATATATATATAAATATATATAAATATAAATATAGCTGCGAGCAGCGATGGAGGGCCCAAGCCGGTGACACCGCCACCTCGGTGCCTTTAGTGTAACTAAAGGCACCAGGGTGGCGGTGCCACCGGCTTGGGCCCGCAATCGCTGCTCGCAGCTATATTTTTTATTATTAGGGCCCAAGCCCTGAAAGGGCGAAGGCCCTATTGTTTCCGGTAGGATTATTAGGGCCCAAGCCCTGAAAGGGCGAAGGCCCTATTGTTTTCGGTAGGATTATTATTATTATTAGGGCCCAAGCCCTGAAAGGGCGAAGGCCCTATTGTTTCCGTAAGGATTATTTTTTTTTTTTTTCTTCATTATTTTTTTTTTTGCCTTTTTGACACTTTTGGGGCCCTTAACATGCTCAAAAACTCTTGAAATTTTGCACACACGTCAGAACCCGCGGCCATCAGGGCCGGGCTGAAGCTGGTACCGGGGCGTGGCAGGGGGGCTCGACGGCGCCCCCTGGAATGGGGTCCGAAAACTTGGTCCATAAATCAAACACGCTTGCGTGTAATAATATGAAACTCAGTACACATATAGATCTCATCGGGCCGAACAACTTTCGTGCTCTAAGTTTTACAAAAGCCCAACAGGAAGTCGGTTATTATACGTTGTTTGGAAAACGCATACAATGGAATGTGAAATACTCCTCCTAGGGATTTCATCCGATCGACACCAAACTCGGTGAGAATAAAGTCAAGACATTGAGGATGAATTCTTGCGAACAGATTTTTGATATCTCGAACGGTTTGGCCGTGGCGAGGAAACTAATTTATGGCGAATAATGGGACACAGGAAGTGTGTTATAACTTCTGCATACATTAACTGATCTTGATGAAACTTCAGCAGTGTATTCGTTGTAAGAGGCCGATCACATGGATGTGACTATTGTGAGTCAAAGTTATAGCGCCACCAACTGGCAGCAGGAAGTGTGTCACTTTCAAAATGCTTTGAAGTCACCCTCTTACTTTTACCCGATTTGCTTCAAACTTTATGTGTATAATGTAAACACACGGCAGATGTAGACCTGTGAAAGGATTATTGATATCTTAGATACTGTTGCCGTGGCAACGCATCAAATTTTAATGTTCTTTTCGGATGCGTTTGAGACTCTTAGCATGCTTGAAATTGGATGAAACTCGACAGACACATAACACTTATTAGCCAGTAGACATGTGAAAAGTTTCAGAAACGGGCGTGGCAGGGGGGCTCAACAGCGCCCTCTTGAACAGGGTCTGAAAACTTGGTCCATATATCAAACACGCTTGCATGAATTAATATGAAACTCGGTACACATATAGATTTCATCGGGCTGAACAACTTTCCCTCTGTCAAGTTTCACGCCAGCCCAACAGGAAGTCGGCTATTATGGGTTGTTTGGAAAACGCTTGCTGTGGAATGTGATGTACTCCTCCTAGAGAATTCATTCAATCACCTCCAAACTCAGTGAGCATGAAGTCAAGACATTGAGAATGCTAAATTGCGGACGGATTTTTGATATCTCGAACGGTTTGGCCGTGGCGAGGAAACAAATTTATGGCGAGAAAAGAGAGGAGACGAAGTGTTATAACTTCTGCATACATTAACTGATCTTTATGAAACTTTAGCAGTGTGTTCGTGGTAAGAGGCAGATCAGATGGATGTAACTATCGTGAGTCAAAGTTATAGCGCCACCAACTGGCAGCAGGAAGTGTGTCACTTTCAACATGCGTTTGACAAAAGTGGGTGGGTTAGTTTTACCAACAGTTACAAAAATCAGTATATATATTGGTCTCACCGAGCCGGACAACTTTCTAATTTACAGTTATTAGCTCAGAGCAAAAGGAAGTCAGATATTTTGGTTTGAATGTGGATTTTTTGGATATTTCAGACTCTGAGTTTTTAGCTACTCTTCCTAACTGGTTTATTTTATTCACACCAAACTTTTTCAAAATGATAAAGATACATTAAAGATGCTAAATTGTGAACGGATATTAAACATCTCAAACGGTTTTGCTATAGTGAGGGACTAAAGTAAAGTAACACTTAAAGCCTCATCTTCTAAAAATGTAATTAAACACCATTTATTTCTATATAAAAGTATAAAAATATCACAACTAAACCCATTTTATTCTTTTTTTTTTCAATTTAATAAATATTTATAAGTTTAAAAATAGTAATTGTACTATTTAGTCCCATAAAAGTCAAGTCATACATAGGGCTATACTGCCCTCTTATGTTCAAAATCAGGTAGGCCTATTGTATCTACTTAAAAATATACTAGGTATGTGACGGTGAGAATATTTTACCACCGGTTAATCGACGTGTGACACCGCTGGGGGCTTTTGAATCGCCAACTTAAAAACGAAAGTAAAATATGTTCGTCCACACTGACATTGATAGTGGTTGAGCGAGCGTTTCAAATTAATTCCTATGGAAGTAGGAATTAACTGAAAAACGTTCACTCTGTTCTGCTCGTTCCTCGCCGTGGATGCGCACCGTTATGAATGCCCGTGCAGCCATGAGCATTTTAGTTTCATTTTAAAATTAGCGCCTTTCGGGGGTTGATTGCTTGAAATTATTTTACAAAAGCACAATGTTGTGTTTTATTGCGACTGTACACAAATATAAGTTAACACTTTGCAGTTTGAATGTCGTCCTGTATAATGACGGAGTATGTTTTTATGTGTCCACTGTTCCATCGCGCCCACGCCACACACACACACGCACACACACACACACACACACACACACACGGTTTACTATCTTTGTGGGGACTCTCCATAGACTTAATGGTTTTTATACTTTACAAACTGTATATTTTATCTCCTCACACTAACCCTACCCCTAAACCTACCCATCACAGAAAACTTTCTGCATTTTTACATATCCCAAAAAACTCATTCTGTATGATTTATAAGCTTGTTTACCCATGGGGACCTCTATTTAGGTCCCCACTGTGACACGAGTCCCCATGAGTCTGTGTGAATTCAGGTTGAAGTCCCCACCGGGATAGAAAAACATGAACACACATATACACACACACACACACACATTCCAGCATTGCAATCTTGACATCGCAGCCTGATCATTATAGCCTTAATAAAATATAATAATAAAATAGTCAACCTAACATATAAAAATTACACTGCTCTAAATAGTCAGTAGAACAATTCGTACATTCACAGTAAGCACCGCTCCACTGTGATGTTTCCAAGCACATTTTTGCGCATGTGAAGAGGATGATTTTTTCCATCAATATTGGAACACGAGTGAAGAACAAAGCCTATAATAAAGAATAGTTTAGCATCCAAATACATGGCAAATGTTGAAACATTTTGATTCTAATGAGAGGGTTACGTGAACCCAACACTGCTTACTTTCATTTTTATTTTTACATTAAATTTAAAGGATTTGGTGTGGAATATTTTGAGTGTATCGTAAAATCAGAATAAGGTAAGTCAAGTAATATTTTCTGTCTTTTATATATTTATATATGTGTGTATATATATATATATATATATATATATACTGTATATATATATATATATATATATATATATATATATATATATATATATATATATATATATATATATAATATAGCTGCGAGCAGCGATGAAGGGCCAAAGCCGGCGGTACCGCCACCCCGGTGCCTTTAGGTAAAGGCACCGGGGTTGCGGTGCCACCGGCTTGGGCCCGTAATCGCTGCTCGCAGCTATATTTATATATTTATTATTATTATTATTATTTTGTCAACCTTTCGGGCACTTTTGGGGTCCTTAACATGCTCAAAAACTCTTGAAATTTTGCACACACGTCAGAACCCGCGGCCATCAGGGCCGGACTGAAGCTGGTACCCGGGCGTGGCAGGGGGGCTCGACAGCGCCCCCTGGAACGGGATCCGAACACTTGTCCATAAATCAGACACGCTTGCATGTAATAATATGAAACTCGGTACACATATAGAACTCATCGGGCCGAACAACTTTCGTGCTCTAAGTTTTACGCCAGCCCAACAGGAAGTCGGCTATTTAGGGTTGTTTGGAAACGCATGCTGTGGAATTTAATGTACTCCTCCTAGGGAATTCATCGATTCGCCTCCAAACTCGGTGTGCATGAAGTCAAGACATTGAGGATGCTAAATTGCGGACGGATTTTTGATATCTCGAACGGTTTGGCCGTGGCGAGGAAACGAATTTATGGCGAAAAAATGAAACAGGAAGTGTGTTATAACTTCTGCATACATTAACTGATCTTGATGAAACTTCAGCAGTGTGTTCGTTGTAAGAGGCCGATCGCACAGATGTGACTATTGTGAGTCAAAGTTATAGCGCCACCAACAGGCAGCAGGAAGTACATCACTATTAAAATGCTTTGAAATCACTGTCTTATTTTTACCAGATTTGCTTCAAACTTTATGTGTACAATGTAGACACACGGCAGATGTAAACCTGTGAAAGGATTATTGATATCTTAGATACTGTTGCCGTGGCAACGCATCAAACTTTAATATTCTTTTTTTATGCTTTTGAGACTCTTAACATACTTGAAATTGCATGAAACTCGACAGACACATCACATTTATTATCCAGTAGACATGTGCAAAGTTTCAGAAACGGGCGTGGTGAGGGGCTCAGTAGCGCCACCTTTAGTCATAAGTGGGGGTGTTAGTTTTATCAACAGCAACAAAACTTGGTATGTGTATTGTTCTCATCAAGACGGACAACTTTCTAATTTACATGAACCATCTCTGACCAACAGGAAGAGAGATATTTTGGTTTGAATGTGGATTTTCTGAAGAATTTTCTCTCCCTCTCTGTGTCTGTGTGTGTGTGAGGGGAGGGGGGGATTTGACTATTGCTTTTATATTGTTAATCAAGGTTTCAGGGGCTTTTGGGGTCCTTAACGTGCTCAAAAACTCTTGAAACTTTGCACACAGGTCAGAACCCACGGCCATCAGGGCCGGGCTGAAGCTGGGACCCGGGCGTGGCAGGGGGGCTCAACAGCGCCCCCTTGAACGGGGTTCTAAAACTTGATCCATATATCAAACACGCTCGCATGAATTAATATGAAACTCGGTACACATATAGATCTCATCGGGCCGAACAACTTTACCCCGGTCAAGTTTTACGCCAGCCCAACAGGAAGTCGGCTATTATGGGTTGTTTGGAAAACGCTTGCTGTGGAATGTGAAATACTCCTCCTAGAAAATTCACCGTGCCCCCTTCAAACTCGGTGTGGATGTAGTCAAGACATTGAGGATGCTAAATTGCGGACGGATTTTTGATATCTCGAACGGTTTGGCTGTGGCGAGGAATCGAATTTATGGCGAGAAAAGAGAAACACGGAAGTGGAATAACTTCTGCATACATTAACTGATCTTGATGAAACTTCAGCAGTGTGTTCGTGGTAAGAGGCCGATCAGATGGATGTAGCTATTGTGAGTCAAAGTTATAGCGCCACCAACTGGCAGCAGGAAGTGTGTCACTTTCAACATGCTTTTGACAAAAGTGGGGGGGTTAGATTTAACTACAGTAAAGAAAAAATAGTTTGTATATTGTTCTCATCAAGCCGGACAACTTTCTAATTTACATTCAATAGCTCTGGCCATCAGGAAGTCAGATATTTTGGTCTGAATGTGGATTTTTTTGCAAAATCAGCCTCTGAATTTTTAGCCACTCCTCTTAAACTATTTATTTTATTCGTACCAAACTTTTTCAACATGATGAAACTACATTAAATATGCTAAATTGTGAATGGATAATAAATATCTCAAACGGTTTTGCTATGGCGAGGGATTAAATAATGTCCAAAAAGGAAACACTAAAAATCTTCTAAAAATGTAATTATATACCATTTATTTCTATATAAAAGAATACAAATATCACAACTAAACCCATTTTATTCTGTTTTTGCAATTCAAGAAGAATGAAAAAGTTAAAACAGGCTATTTAGTGCTATTTGGTTCAACAAAAAAGCAAACATAGGGCTATACTGCCCTCTTGTGTCCAAAAGGACATCAAAATAGTATATAAAACTTTTTACCAGGTAGGCCAATATTGTATTTAAATATACATGTATTAGGTATGTGTCTGAGGATATTTTCCCACCGGTTAATCGACGTGTGACACGAGTGGGTGCTTTTAAATCGCTAATATAATAGTGTAAGAAAAATAATGATAATGTTGCACACACAAATCACACACATGTGGGAAAGAATGATGCTTTTAAACAACACTAAACCGCCATTAGGTGTCGCCAGGCATCCATCTTAATAAGCGAGTCATTGATTCATTCGTTCAAACGATTCGTTCGAATGAGTCGATCATGATTAAGACAGATGTTTATGGATTGATCATTCAATCTTTGAGTCAACCGATTCGTTAAAAATGCTGAATCGTTCAGTTATGAGAAAACACGTGATGCGTGATGGTTCTGCCGTGATCTTTGTTTAACTATTTTCGCTGCTGAAACAGAACAAAAACAGTCAACATTGCATCTAAAATGTAAGTGACTTAATTGTAACTGTTTATTAACCTGTTGTATGAAATCTAGGGGTGGGAGAAAAAATTTATTCTTAGATGCATCGCGATGCGGACGTGGACGATTCTGAATCGATTTACAAATGTCAAAAAATCGATTCTCTAAAAAAAATATTTTCTAATAACGTAATATTGACGGAAGGCAAAAGGCGGAACTCTAAGCGGACGTGCGTGCAGTCTGTGGTGCGCACATAACAGAGAAGTTTCTTCTGCTCACCAAGGCTGCATTTATTTGATTAAAAATACAAACAAAAACAGTAATATTGTAAAATATTATTCCAATTTAAAACAGCTGCTTTCTATTTTAATATATTTTAAAGCTGAGTTTTCAGCATCATTACTCCAGTCGTCACTGTCACAAGATCCTTCAGAAATAATTCTAATATGATGATTGATACTCAAGAAACATTCATTATTATTTTAAATGTCGAAAACAGTTGTGTACAGTCTTTGATGAATAGAAAGTTCAAAAGAACAGCATTTATCTGAAATCTAAAGCTTTTGTAACGTTAAACATTACCGCTCAAAAGTTTTGGGTTAGTAATAATTAAAATTTAATTTTTTGGGGAAATAAATAAAATAAATCAGTACTTTTATTTATGAAGGATGAGTTAAACTGATCAACAGTTACAGTAAAGACATTTATAATGTTAAAAATATATATATTTGAAATATATGCTGTTCTTTTGAACTTTACATTCATCAAAGCATTTTGAAAAAAAAAAAAAATCTGTACACAACTGTTTTCAACATTGAAAATAATAATGAATATTTATTGAGCATCAATCATCATATTAGTATGATTTCTGAAGGATCATGTGACACTGAAGACTGGAGTAATGATGCTGAAAACTCAACTTTGATCACAGAAATGAATTACTATGTAAAATATTTAAAAATTGAAAACAGCTGTTTTAAATTGGAATAATATTTCACAATATTACTGTTTTTGTTTGTATTTTTAATCAATAAATGCAGCCTTGGTGAGCAGAAGAGACTTCTCCTAAAAACATTAAAAATCTTACTGACCCCAAACTTTTGAACAATAATATATATATATATATATATATATATATATATATATATATATATATATATACATATATATATATATATATATATATATATATACATATATATGAATTTGTGTGTACGTATGTATGTATGTATGTATGTATGTATATATATATATATATATATATATATATATATATATATATATATATATATATATATATATATATATATATAAATATAGCTGCGAGCAGCGATGGAGGGCCAAAGCCGGCGGTACCGCCACCCGGTGCCTTTAGGTAACTAAAGGCACCGGGGTTGCGGTGCCACCGGCTTGGGCCCGTAATCGCTGCTCGCAGCTATATTTATTATTATTATTATTATTTTGTCAACCTTTCGGCCACTTTTGGGGCCCTTAACATGCTCGAAAACTCTTGAAATTTTGCACACAGGTCAGAACCCGCGGCCATCAGGGCCGGACTGAAGCTGGTACCCGGGCGTGGCAGGGGGGCTCGACAGCGCCCCCTGGAACGGGATCCGAACACTTGTCCATAAATCAGACACGCTTGCATGTAATAATATGAAACTCGGTACACATATAGAACTCATCGGGCCGAACAACTTTCGTGCTCTAAGTTTTACGCCAGCCCAACAGGAAGTCGGCTATTTAGGGTTGTTTGGAAACGCATGCTGTGGAATTTAATGTACTCCTCCTAGGGAATTCATCGATTCGCCTCCAAACTCGGTGTGCATGAAGTCAAGACATTGAGGATGCTAAATTGCGGACGGATTTTTGATATCTCGAACGGTTTGGCCGTGGCGAGGAAACGAATTTATGGCGAAAAAATGAAACAGGAAGTGTGTTATAACTTCTGCATACATTAACTGATCTTGATGAAACTTCAGCAGTGTGTTCGTTGTAAGAGGCCGATCGCACAGATGTGACTATTGTGAGTCAAAGTTATAGCGCCACCAACAGGCAGCAGGAAGTACATCACTATTAAAATGCTTTGAAATCACTGTCTTATTTTTACCAGATTTGCTTCAAACTTTATGTGTACAATGTAGACACACGGCAGATGTAAACCTGTGAAAGGATTATTGATATCTTAGATACTGTTGCCGTGGCAACGCATCAAACTTTAATATTCTTTTTTTATGCTTTTGAGACTCTTAACATACTTGAAATTGCATGAAACTCGACAGACACATCACATTTATTATCCAGTAGACATGTGCAAAGTTTCAGAAACGGGCGTGGTGAGGGGCTCAGTAGCGCCACCTTTAGTCATAAGTGGGGGTGTTAGTTTTATCAACAGCAACAAAACTTGGTATGTGTATTGTTCTCATCAAGACGGACAACTTTCTAATTTACATGAACCATCTCTGACCAACAGGAAGAGAGATATTTTGGTTTGAATGTGGATTTTCTGAAGAATTTTCTCTCCCTCTCTGTGTCTGTGTGTGTGTGAGGGGAGGGGGGGATTTGACTATTGCTTTTATATTGTTAATCAAGGTTTCAGGGGCTTTTGGGGTCCTTAACGTGCTCAAAAACTCTTGAAACTTTGCACACAGGTCAGAACCCACGGCCATCAGGGCCGGGCTGAAGCTGGGACCCGGGCGTGGCTGGGGGGCTCAACAGCGCCCCCTTGAACGGGGTTCTAAAACTTGATCCATATATCAAACACGCTCGCATGAATTAATATGAAACTCGGTACACATATAGATCTCATCGGGCCGAACAACTTTACCCCGGTCAAGTTTTACGCCAGCCCAACAGGAAGTCAGCTATTATGGGTTGTTTGGAAAACGCTTGCTGTGGAATGTGAAATACTCCTCCTAGAAAATTCACCGTGCCCCCTTCAAACTCGGTGTGGATGTAGTCAAGACATTGAGGATGCTAAATTGCGGACGGATTTTTGATATCTCGAACGGTTTGGCTGTGGCGAGGAATCGAATTTATGGCGAGAAAAGAGAAACACGGAAGTGGAATAACTTCTGCATACATTAACTGATCTTGATGAAACTTCAGCAGTGTGTTCGTGGTAAGAGGCCGATCAGATGGATGTAGCTATTGTGAGTCAAAGTTATAGCGCCACCAACTGGCAGCAGGAAGTGTGTCACTTTCAACATGCTTTTGACAAAAGTGGGGGGGTTAGTTTTAACTACAGTAAAGAAAAAATAGTTTGTATATTGTTCTCATCAAGCCGGACAACTTTCTAATTTACATTCAATAGCTCTGGCCATCAGGAAGTCAGATATTTTGGTCTGAATGTGGATTTTTTTGCAAAATCAGCCTCTGAATTTTTAGCCACTCCTCTTAAACTATTTATTTTATTCGTACCAAACTTTTTCAACATGATGAAACTACATTAAATATGCTAAATTGTGAACGGATAATAAATATCTCAAACGGTTTTGCTATGGCGAGGGATTAAATAATGTCCAAAAAGGAAACACTAAAAATCTTCTAAAAATGTAATTATATACCATTTATTTCTATATAAAAGTATACAAATATCACAACTAAACCCATTTTATTCTGTTTTTGCAATTCAAGAAGAATGAAAAAGTTAAAACAGGCTATTTAGTGCTATTTGGTTCAACAAAAAAGCAAACATAGGGCTATACTGCCCTCTTGTGTCCAAAAGGACATCAAAATAGTATATAAAACTTTTTACCAGGTAGGCCAATATTGTATTTAAATATACATGTATTAGGGATGTGTCTGAGGATATTTTCCCACCGGTTAATCGACGTGTGACACGAGTGGGTGCTTTTAAATCGCTAATATAATAGTGTAAGAAAAATAATGATAATGTTGCACACACAAATCACACACATGTGGGAAAGAATGATGCTTTTAAACAACACTAAACCGCCATTAGGTGTCGCCAGGCATCCATCTTAATAAGCGAGTCATTGATTCATTCGTTCAAACGATTCGTTCGAATGAGTCGATTAAGACAGATGTTTATGGATTGATCATTCAATCTTTGAGTCAACCGATTCGTTAAAAATGCTGAATCGTTCAGTTATGAGAAAACACGTGATGCGTGATGGTTCTGCCGTGATCTTTGTTTAACTATTTTCGCTGCTGAAACAGAACAAAAACAGTCAACATTGCATCTAAAATGTAAGTGACTTAATTGTAACTGTTTATTAACCTGTTGTATGAAATCTAGGGGTGGGAGAAAAAATTTATTCTTAGATGCATCGCGATGCGGACGTGGACGATTCTGAATCGATTCACAAATGTCAAAAAATCGATTCTCTAAAAAAATATTTTCTAATAACGTAATATTGACGGAAGGCAAAAGGCGGAACTCTAAGCGGACGTGCGTGCAGTCTGTGGCGCGCACATAACAGAGAAGTTTCTTCTGCTCACCAAGGCTGCATTTATTTGATTAAAAATACAAACAAAAACAGTAATATTGTAAAATATTATTCCAATTTAAAACAGCTGCTTTCTATTTTAATATATTTTAAACTGTTATTTATTCCTGTGATCAAAGCTGAGTTTTCAGCATCATTACTCCAGTCGTCACTGTCACATGATCCTTCAGAAATTATTCTAATATGATGATTGATACTCAAGAAACATTCATTATTATTTTAAATGTCGAAAACAGTTGTGTACAGTCTTTGATGAATAGAAAGTTCAAAAGAACAGCATTTATCTGAAATCTAAAGCTTTTGTAACGTTAAACACTACCGCTCAAAAGTTTTGGGTTAGTAATAATTAAAATTTTATTTTTTGGGGAAATAAATAAAATAAATCAGTACTTTTATTTATGAAGGATGAGTTAAACTGATCAACAGTTACAGTAAAGACATTTATAATGTTAAAAATATATATATTTGAAATATATGCTGTTCTTTTGAACTTTACATTCATCAAAGCATTTTGAAAAAAAAAAATCTGTACACAACTGTTTTCAACATTGAAAATAATAATGAATATTTATTGAGCATCAATCATCATATTAGTATGATTTCTGAAGGATCATGTGACACTGAAGACTGGAGTAATGATGCTGAAAACTCAACTTTGATCACAGAAATGAATTACTATGTAAAATATTTAAAAATTGAAAACAGCTGTTTTAAATTGGAATAATATTTCACAATATTACTGTTTTTGTTTGTATTTTTAATCAATAAATGCAGCCTTGGTGAGCAGAAGAGACTTCTCCTAAAAACATTAAAAATCTTACTGACCCCAAACTTTTGAACAATAATATATATATATATATATGTATGTGTGTGTATGTATGTATGTATATATATATATATATGTATATATATATATATATATATATATATATAAATATAGCTGCGAGCAGCGATGGAGGGCCAAAGCCGGTGGTACCGCCACCCCGGTGCCTTTAGGTAACTAAAGGCACCGGGGTTGCGGTGCCACCGGCTTGGGCCCGTAATCGCTGCTCGCAGCTATATTTTATTATTATTATTATTATTATTATTATTATTTTGTCAACCTTTCGGGCACTTTTGGGGCCCTTAACATGCTCAAAAACTCTTGAAATTTTGCACACACGTCAGAACCTGCGGCCATCAGGGCCGGACTGAAGCTGGTACCCGGGCGTGGCACGGCGGCTCGACAGCGCCCCCTGGAATGGTGTCTGAAAACTTGGTCCATAAATCAAACACGCTTGCATGTAATAATATGAAACTCAGTACACATATAGATCTCATCGGGCCGAACAACTTTCGTGCTCTAAGTTTTACACCAGCCCAACAGGAAGTCGGTTATTATACGTTGTTTGGAAAACGCATACAATGGAATGTGAAATACTCCTCCTAGGGAATTCATCCGATCGCCACCAAACTCGGTGTGAATGAAGTCAAGACATTGAGGATGCTAAATTGCGAACGGATTTTTTATATCTCGAACGGTTTGGCCGTGGCGAGGAATCGAATTTATGGCGAATAATGGGACACAGGAAGTGTGTTATAACTTCTGCATACATTAACTGATCTTGATGAAACTTCAGCAATGTGTTCGTTGTAAAAGGCCGATCAGATGGATGTAATTATTGTGAGTCAAAGTTATAGCGCCACCAACTGGCAGCAGGAAGTTTGTCACTTTCAAAATGCTTTGAAATCACCCGCTTAGTTTTACCCGATTTGCTTCAAACTTTATGTGTATAATGTAGATACACGGCAGATGTAGACCTGTGAAAGGATTATTTATATCTTAGATACTGTTGCCGTGGCAACGCATCAAACTTTAATGTTCTTTTCGGATGCGTTTGAGACTCTTAGCATGCTTGAAATTGGATGAAACTCGACAGACACATAACACTTATTAGCCAGTAGACATGTGAAAAGTTTCAGAAACGGGCGTGGCAGGGGGGCTCAACAGCGCCCCCTTGAACGGGGTCTGAAAACTTGGTCCATATATCAAACACGCTTGCATGAATTAATATGAAACTCGGTACACATATAGATGTCATCAGGCCGAACAACTTTCCCTCTGTCAAGTTTCACGCCAGCCCAACAGGAAGTCGGCTATTATGGGTTGTTTGGAAAACGCTTGCTGTGGAATGTGATGTACTCCTCCTAGAGAATTCATTCAATCACCTCCAAACTCAGTCAGCATGTAGTCAAGACTTTGAGGATGCTAAATTGCGGACGGATTTTTGATATCTTGAACGGTTTGGCCGTGGCGAGGAATCAAATTTATGGCGAGAAAAGAGAAACACGAAGTGGAATAATTTCTGCATACATTAACTGATCTTGATGAAACTTCAGCAGTGTGTTCGTGGTAAGAGGCCGATCAGATGGATGTAGCTATTGTGAGTCAAAGTTATAGCGCCACCAACTGGCAGCAGGAAGTGTGTCACTTTCAACATGCTTTTGACAAAAGTGGGGGGGTTAGTTTTAACTACAGTAAAAAAAAAATTGTTTGTATATTGTTCTCATCAAGCCGGACAACTTTCTAATTTACATTCATTAGCTCCAGCCATCAGGAAGTCAGATATTTTGGTCTGAATGTGGATTTTTTTTTGCTAAATCAGCCTCTGAATTTTTAGCCACTCCTCTTAAACTATTTATTTTATTCCCACCAAACTTTTTCAACATGATGAAAATACATTAAATATGCTAAATTGTGAATGGATAATAAATATCTTAAACGGTTTTGCTATGGCGAGGGATTAAAGTAATGTCCAAAAAGGAAACACTAAAAATCTTCTAAAAATGTAATTATATACCATTTATTTCTATATAAAAGTATACAAATATCACAACTAAACCCATTTTATTCTGTTTTTGCAATTCAAGAAGAATGAAAAAGTTAAAAACAGGCTATTTAGTGCTATTTGGTTAAACAAAAAAGCAAACATAGGGCTATACTGCCCTCTTGTGTCCAAAAGGACATCAAAATAGTATATAAAACTTTTTACCAGGTAGGCCAATATTGTATTTAAATATACATTTATTAGGTATGTGTCTGAGGATATTTTCCCACCGGTTAATCGACGTGTAACACCGCTGGGGGCTTTTGAATTGCCAACTTAAAAACGAAAGTAAAATATGTTAGTCCGCACTGATATTGATAGTGGTTGAGCGAGCGTTTCAAATGAATTCCTATAGAAGTAGGAATTAACTGAAAAACGTTCACTCTGTTCTGCTCGTTCCTCACCGTGGATGCGCACCGTTTTAAATCGCTAATATGAGCATTTTATTTTAATTTTAAAATTAGCACCTTTTGGGGGGAGGATTGCTTGAAATTATTTTACAAAAGCACAATGTTGTGTTTTATTGCGACTGTACACAAATATAAGTTAACACTTTGCAGTTTGAATGTCGTCCTGTATAATGACGGAGTATGTTTTTTTTTTCAATCGCACCCACGCCACACACACACACACACACACGGTTTACTATCTTTGTTGGGACTCTCCATAGACTTAATGGTTTTATACTGTACAAACTGTATATTCTATCTCCTCACACTAACCCTACCCCTAAACCTACCTATCCCAGAAAACTTTCTGCATTTTTACATTTCCAAAAAAAACTCATTCTGTATGATTTATAAGCTTGTTTACCCATGGGGACCTCTATTTAGGTCCCCACTGTGACACGAGTCCCCATGAGTCGGTGTGCATTCAGGTTGAAGTCCCCACCGGGATAGAAAAACATGAACACACACACACACACACACACACACACACACACACACACACACACACACACACACACACACACACACACACACACACACACACACACACACATTCCAGCATTGTAATCTTGACATCGCTGCCTGTTCATTATAGCCTTCATAAAATATAATAATAAAATAGTCAACCTAACATATAAAAATTACACTGCTCTAAATAGTCAGTAGTACAATTCATACATTCACAGTAAGCACCGCTCCACTGTGATGTTTCCAAGCACATTTTTGCGCTTGTGAAGAGGATGATTTTTTCCATCGATATTGGAACATGAGTGAAGAACAAAGCCTATAATAAAGAATAGTTTAGCATCCAAATACATCGCAAATGTTGAAACAAGAGGGTTACGTGAGCCCAACACTGCTTTCTTTCATTTTTATTTTTACATTAAATTTAAAGGATTTGTTGTGGAATATTTTGAGTGTATCATAAAATCAGAATAAGGTAAGTCAAGTAATATTTTTGGTCTTTTATATATATATATATAAATATAGCTGCGAGCAGTGATGAAGTGCCAAAGCCGGCGGTACCGCCACCCCGGTGCCTTTAGGTAACTAAAGGCACCGGGGTTGCGGTGCCACCGGCTTGGGCCCGTAATCGCTGCTCGCAGCTATATTTATTATTAGGGCCCGAGCACCGATGGTGTGAGGACCCTCTTGGAATTGCTCTGTTTATTATTATTATTAGGGCCCGAGCACCGATGGTGTGAGGACCCTCTTGGAATTGCTCTGTTTATTATTATTATTATTATTCTTCTCCGCATTGAATTGCATTTTTGAGGGCCTAAACATGCGCGAAAACTCACGAAACTTTGCACACGCGTCAGAACTGGCGAAAATTTACATCTGATATAGGTTTCAGAATTGGACGGGGCAAAATGGCTCGATAGCGCCACCTATAAAAGTTCAACGGAGTGCGCCTCCTGCAACGTTCCACGTACGTGCACGAAATTCGGTACATACGTGTAATGACCTAATACCTACAAAAAAGTCTCTTGGAGCATAGCCCTAAACACAACAGGAAGTCAGCCATTTTGAACTTCCTCTCAGATTTTTGTGCAGTTTTTGCCATTTTCAGGCCTCGTACTTTAACGAACTCCTCCTACAGTTTTAATCTGATCATCTTCAAATTTGGTGAGTGTAATCTTAAGGCCTTTGCGACGTTAAATTGCGAAGATCTTGAGTTTTCGTCGAAGGGCGGGTCCTCGGCGGCCTTACAAATTTCGATGTTTCGCCATGAAACAGGAAGTTGCTGTAACTCAGGCATGGAATGTCCAATCTCCCCCAAACTTCACACGTTTGATAAGAGTTCTGTCCTGAACACATGGCCATGCTCATATTCAGTTATAGTCATAGCGCCACCTGCTGGCAACAGGAAGTGACATGTTTAACACTGTTATGGACTCCTAATAACATATAAAAAAGTGCCAGCAAGTGCGAAACATGCTAACAACATACTAGAAGCATGCTAAAACATGCTAGCAAACTCTTAGCTAAGTGCTAAAGCATGCTATTATTGCAATTAAATAGGAATTTGCTGTAACTCAGGCATGGAATGTCCAATCTGCCCCAAACTTCACACTTTTGATAAGCGTTCTGTCCTGAACACATCTACATGATAATATTCAGTTATAGTAATAGCGCCACCTACTGGCAACAGGAAGTGTCATGTTTAACACGTTGATGCCATTCTAGCAACATGTTAAAAATGCCATTGAGGTCTAAACATGCTAGAAACATGTTAAAACATGCTAGCAATACTTAGCTAAGTGCTAAAGCATGCTAATTCAATGAAACAGGATGTTGTTGTTACTCAAGAAGGCAATGTCCAATATGCGCCAAACTTCACACTTTTAATAAACGTTCTGTCCTGAACACATGACCATGCTCATATTCAGTTACAGTCATAGTGCCACCTGCTGGCAACAGGAAGTGACATGTTAAACACTGTTGTGGACATATAAAAACATATAAAAAAAGTGCCAGCAAGTGCTAAACATGCTAACAACATACTAGAAACATGCTAAAACATGCTAGCAAACACTTAGCTAAGTGCTAAAGCATGCTATTGCTGCAATTAAATAGGAATTTGCTGTAACACAGGCATGGAATGTCCAATCTGCCCCAAACTTCACACGTTTGATAAGAGTCATGGCCTGAACACATCTACATGAGAATATTCAGTTATAGTAATAGCGCCACCTGCTGTCAACAGGAAGTGACATGTTTAACACTGTTGTGGTCTCCTAATAACATATATAAAAGAGCCAGCAAGTGCTAAACAGGTTAGCAACATACTAGAAACATGCTAGCAAACACTTAGCTAAGTGATAAAGAATGCTATTACTGCAATTAAATAGGAATTTGCTGTAACTCAGGCATGGAACGTCCAATCTGCCCCAAACTTCACATGTTTGATAAGAATCATGGCCTGAACGCATGCCTATGCTCAAATTCAGTTATAGTAATAGCGCCACCTACTGGCAACAGGAAGTGACATGTTTAACACGTTGATGCCGTTCTAGCAACATGTTAAAAATGCCATTGAGTTCTAAACATGCTAGAAACATATTAAAACATGCTAGCAATACTTAGCTAAGTGCTAAAGCATGCTAATTCAATGAAACAGGACTTTGTTGTTACTCAAGAAGGCAATGTACAATCTACCCCAAACGTCACACGTTTGATAAGAGTTATCTCTTGAACACATGTCCATGCTCATATTTAGTTATAGTCATAGCGCCACCTGCTGGCAACAGGAAGTGACGTTTAACACTGTTCTTGACTCCTAATAACATATAAAAAAATGCCAGTAGGTGCTAAACATCCTACCAACATACTAGAGACATGCTAAAACATAATAGCAAACACTTAGCTAAGTGCTAAAGAATGATATTACTGCAATTAAATATGAATTTGCTGTAACTCAGGCATGGAATGTCCAATCTGCCCCAAACTTCACACTTTTGATAAGCGTTCTGTCCTGAACACATGACCATGCTTATATTCAGTTACAGTCATAGCGCCACCTGCTGGCAACAGGAAGTGACATGTTTAACACTGTTGTGGACTCCTAATAACATATAAAAAAGTGCCAGCAAGTGTTAAACATGCTAACAACATACTAGAAACATGCTAAAACATGCTAGCAAACTCTTAGCCAAGTGCTAAAGCATGCTATTATTGCAATTAAATAGGAATTTGCTGTAACTCAGGCATGGAATGTCCAATCTGCCCCAAACTTCACACTTTTGATAAGAGTCATGGCCTGAACACATCTACATGAGAATGTTCAGTTATAGTAATAGCGCCACCAACTGGCAACAGGAAGTGACATGTTTAACACGTTGATGCCGTTCTAGCAACATGTTAAAACATGCTAACAATGCTTAGCTAAGTTCTAAAGAATGCTAATTCAATGAAACATGACTTTGTTGTTACTCAAGAAGGCAATGTCCAATTTGCACCAAACTTCACATGTTTGATAAGAGTTCTGTCCTGAACACACATCCATGCTCATATTCAGTTATAGTCATAACGCCACCTACTGGCAACAGAAACTGACATGGTTAACACAGTAATGCAGTACTAACCACATAATTATTGTGTACTAAGCATGCTAGAAACAGACTGAACATGCTAGCAACACTTAGCTGAGTCATGAAGCATGCTATTATCACCATTATACAAAACATTTTGTAACTGACTTTGACATACTCTTACTATATATACCTCCTTAAATGTACATTTCCCAACCATGCTCTGCCTTCCTAAAGCCACCGAGTGTTGATGGCACGGGTGCGAGGGCCCTTTCATCGCTGCTTGCAGCTTTAATTAGGGCCCGAGCACCGATGGTGTGAGGACCCTCTTGGAATTGCTCTGTTTATTATTATTATTATTATTCTTCTCCGCATTGAATTGCATTTTTGAGGGCCTAAACATGCGCGAAAACTCACGAAACTTTGCACACGCGTCAGAACTGGCGAAAATTTACATCTGATATAGGTTTCAGAATTGGACGGGGCAAAATGGCTCGATAGCGCCACCTATAAAAGTTCAACGGAGTGCGCCTCCCGCAACGTTCCACGTACGTGCACGAAATTCGGTACATACATGTAATGACCTAATACCTACAAAAAAGTCTCTTGGAGCATAGCCCTAAACACAACAGGAAGTCAGCCATTTTGAACTTCCTCTCAGATTTTTGTGCAGTTTTTGCCATTTTCAGGCCTCGTACTTTAACGAACTCCTCCTACAGTTTTAATCTGATCATCTTCAAATTTGGTGAGTGTAATCTTAAGGCCTTTGCGACGTTAAATTGCGAAGATCTTGAGTTTTCGTCAAAGGGCGGGTCCTCGGCGGCCTGACAAATTTCGATGTTTCGCCATGAAACAGGAAGTTGCTGTAACTCAGGCATGGAATGTCCAATCTGCCCCAAACTTCACACTTTTGATAAGCGTTCTGTCCTGAACACATGACCATGCTCATATTCAGTTACAGTCATAGCGCCACCTGCTGGCAACAGGAAGTGACATGTTTAACACTGATATGGACTCCTAATAACATATAAAAAAGTGCCAGCAAGTGCTAAACATGCTAACAACATAATAGAAGCATGCTAAAACATGCTAGCAAACTCTTAGCTAAGTGCTAAAGCATGCTATTATTGCAATTAAATAGGAATTTGCTGTAACTCAGGCATGGAATGTCCAATCTGCCCCAAACTTCACACTTTTGATAAGCGTTCTGTCCTGAACACATCTACATGAGAAAATTCAGTTATAGTAATAGCGCCACCTACTGGTAACAGGAAGTGACATGTTTAACACTCTTGTGGTCTCCTAATAACATATAAAAAAGAGCCAACAAGTGCTAAACAGGTTAGCAACATACTAGAAACATGCTAGCAAACACTTAGCTAAGTGCTAAAGCATGCTATTACTGCAATTAAATAGGAATTTGCTGTAACTCAGGCATGTAATGTCCAATCTGCCCCAAACTTCACACATTTGATAAGAATCATGGCCTGAACACATGTCTATGCTCAAATTCAGTTATAGTAATAGCACCACCTACTGGCAACAGGAAGTGACATGTTTAACACTTTGATGCCGTTCTAGCAACATGTTAAAAATGCCATTGAGTTCTATACATGCTAGAAACATGTTAAAACATGCTAGCAGTACTTAGCTAAGTGCTAAACCATGCTAATTCAATGAAACAGGACTTTGTTGTTACTCAAGAAGGCAATGTACAATCTACCCCAAACTTCACACGTTTGATAAGTGTTATCTCTTGAACACATGTCCATGCTCATATTTAGTTATAGTCATAGCGCCACCTGCTGGCAACAGGAAGTGACGTTTAACACTGTTCTTGACTCCTAATAACATATAAAAAAATGCAAGTAGGTGCTAAACATCCTACCAACATACTAGAGACTTGCTAAAACATACTAGCAAACACTTAGCTAAGTGCTAAAGAATGATATTACTGCAATTAAATATGAATTTGCTGTAACTCAGGCAAGGAATGTCCAATCTGCCCCAAACTTCACACTTTTGATAAGCGTTCTGTCCTGAACACATGATCATGCTTACAGTCATAGCGCCACCTGCTGGCAGCAGGAAGTGACATGTTTAACACTGTTATGGACTCCTAATAACATATAAAAAAGTGCCAGCAAGTGCTAAACATGCTAACAACATACTAGAAACATGCTAAAACATGCTAGCAAACTCTTAGCTAAGTGCTAAAGCATGCTATTATTGCAATTAAATAGGAATTTGCTGTAATTCAGGCATGGAATGTCCAATCTGCCCCAAACTTCACACATTTGATAAGAATCATGGCCTGAACACATGTCTATGCTCAAATTCAGTTATAGTAATAGCGCCACCTACTGGCAACAGGAAGTGACATGTTTAACACTTTTATGCCGTTCTAGCAACATGTTAAAAATGCCATTGAGTTCTAAACATGCTAGAAACATGTTAAAACATGCTAACAATGCTTAGCTAAGTGCTAAAGAATGTTAATTCAATGAAACATGACTTTGTTGTTACTCAAGAAGGCAATGTCCAATTTGCACCAAACTTCACACGTTTGATAAGAGTTCTGTCCTGAACACACATCCATGCTCATATTCAGTTATAGCCATAACGCCACCTACTGGCAACAGAAACTGACATGGTTAACACCGTAATGCAGTACTAACCACATAATTATTGTGTACTAAGCATGCTAGAAACAGACTAAACATGCTAGCAACACTTAGCTGAGTCATGAAGCATGCTATTATCACCATTATACAAAACATTTTGTAACTGACTTTGACATACTCTTACTATATATACCTCCTTAAATGTACATTTCCCAACCATGCTCTGTCTTCCTAAAGCCACCGAGTGTTGATGGCACGGGTGCGAGGGCCCTTTCAACGCTGCTTGCAGCTTTAATTATTATTATTCTTCTTCTTCTTCTCCGCATTTAATTGCATTTTTGAGGGCCTAAACATGCTCGAAAACTCACGAAACTTTGCACACGCGTCAGAACTGGCGAAAATTTACATCTGATATAGGTTTCAGAATTGGACGGGGCAAAATGGCTCGATAGCGCCACCTATAAAAGTTCAACGGAGTGCGCCTCCCGCAACGTTCCACGTACGTGCACGAAATTCGGTACATACATGTAATGACCTAATACCTACAAAAAAGTCTCTTGGAGCATAGCCCTAAACACAACAGGAAGTCAGCCATTTTGAACTTCCTCTCAGATTTTTGTGCAGTTTTTGCCATTTTCAGGCCTCGTACTTTAACGAACTCCTCCTACAGTTTTAATCTGATCATCTTCAAATTTGGTGAGTGTAATCTTAAGGCCTTTGCGACGTTAAATTGCGAAGATCTTGAGTTTTCGTCAAAGGGCGGGTCCTCGGCGGCCTGACAAATTTCGATGTTTCGCCATGAAACAGGAAGTTGCTGTAACTCAGGCATGGAATGTCCAATCTGCCCCAAACTTCACACTTTTGATAAGCGTTCTGTCCTGAACACATGACCATGCTCATATTCAGTTACAGTCATAGCGCCACCTGCTGGCAACAGGAAGTGACATGTTTAACACTGATATGGACTCCTAATAACATATAAAAAAGTGCCAGCAAGTGCTAAACATGCTAACAACATAATAGAAGCATGCTAAAACATGCTAGCAAACTCTTAGCTAAGTGCTAAAGCATGCTATTATTGCAATTAAATAGGAATTTGCTGTAACTCAGGCATGGAATGTCCAATCTGCCCCAAACTTCACACTTTTGATAAGCGTTCTGTCCTGAACACATCTACATGAGAAAATTCAGTTATAGTAATAGCGCCACCTACTGGTAACAGGAAGTGACATGTTTAACACTCTTGTGGTCTCCTAATAACATATAAAAAAGAGCCAACAAGTGCTAAACAGGTTAGCAACATACTAGAAACATGCTAGCAAACACTTAGCTAAGTGCTAAAGCATGCTATTACTGCAATTAAATAGGAATTTGCTGTAACTCAGGCATGTAATGTCCAATCTGCCCCAAACTTCACACATTTGATAAGAATCATGGCCTGAACACATGTCTATGCTCAAATTCAGTTATAGTAATAGCACCACCTACTGGCAACAGGAAGTGACATGTTTAACACTTTGATGCCGTTCTAGCAACATGTTAAAAATGCCATTGAGTTCTATACATGCTAGAAACATGTTAAAACATGCTAGCAGTACTTAGCTAAGTGCTAAACCATGCTAATTCAATGAAACAGGACTTTGTTGTTACTCAAGAAGGCAATGTACAATCTACCCCAAACTTCACACGTTTGATAAGAGTTATCTCTTGAACACATGTCCATGCTCATATTTAGTTATAGTCATAGCGCCACCTGCTGGCAACAGGAAGTGACGTTTAACACTGTTCTTGACTCCTAATAACATATAAAAAAATGCAAGTAGGTGCTAAACATCCTACCAACATACTAGAGACTTGCTAAAACATACTAGCAAACACTTAGCTAAGTGCTAAAGAATGATATTACTGCAATTAAATATGAATTTGCTGTAACTCAGGCAAGGAATGTCCAATCTGCCCCAAACTTCACACTTTTGATAAGCGTTCTGTCCTGAACACATGATCATGCTTACAGTCATAGCGCCACCTGCTGGCAGCAGGAAGTGACATGTTTAACACTGTTATGGACTCCTAATAACATATAAAAAAGTGCCAGCAAGTGCTAAACATGCTAACAACATACTAGAAACATGCTAAAACATGCTAGCAAACTCTTAGCTAAGTGCTAAAGCATGCTATTATTGCAATTAAATAGGAATTTGCTGTAATTCAGGCATGGAATGTCCAATCTGCCCCAAACTTCACACATTTGATAAGAATCATGGCCTGAACACATGTCTATGCTCAAATTCAGTTATAGTAATAGCGCCACCTACTGGCAACAGGAAGTGACATGTTTAACACTTTTATGCCGTTCTAGCAACATGTTAAAAATGCCATTGAGTTCTAAACATGCTAGAAACATGTTAAAACATGCTAACAATGCTTAGCTAAGTGCTAAAGAATGTTAATTCAATGAAACATGACTTTGTTGTTACTCAAGAAGGCAATGTCCAATTTGCACCAAACTTCACACGTTTGATAAGAGTTCTGTCCTGAACACACATCCATGCTCATATTCAGTTATAGCCATAACGCCACCTACTGGCAACAGAAACTGACATGGTTAACACCGTAATGCAGTACTAACCACATAATTATTGTGTACTAAGCATGCTAGAAACAGACTAAACATGCTAGCAACACTTAGCTGAGTCATGAAGCATGCTATTATCACCATTATACAAAACATTTTGTAACTGACTTTGACATACTCTTACTATATATACCTCCTTAAATGTACATTTCCCAACCATGCTCTGTCTTCCTAAAGCCACCGAGTGTTGATGGCACGGGTGCGAGGGCCCTTTCATCGCTGCTTGCAGCTTTAATTAGGGCCCGAGCACCGATGGTGTGAGGACCCTCTTGGAATTGCTCTGTTTATTATTATTATTATTATTCTTCTCCGCATTGAATTGCATTTTTGAGGGCCTAAACATGCGCGAAAACTCACGAAACTTTGCACACGCGTCAGAACTGGCGAAAATTTACATCTGATATAGGTTTCAGAATTGGACGGGGCAAAATGGCTCGATAGCGCCACCTATAAAAGTTCAACGGAGTGCGCCTCCTGCAACGTTCCACGTACGTGCACGAAATTCGGTACATACGTGTAATGACCTAATACCTACAAAAAAGTCTCTTGGAGCATAGCCCTAAACACAACAGGAAGTCAGCCATTTTGAACTTCCTCTCAGATTTTTGTGCAGTTTTTGCCATTTTCAGGCCTCGTACTTTAACGAACTCCTCCTACAGTTTTAATCTGATCATCTTCAAATTTGGTGAGTGTAATCTTAAGGCCTTTGCGACGTTAAATTGCGAAGATCTTGAGTTTTCGTCGAAGGGCGGGTCCTCGGCGGCCTTACAAATTTCGATGTTTCGCCATGAAACAGGAAGTTGCTGTAACTCAGGCATGGAATGTCCAATCTCCCCCAAACTTCACACGTTTGATAAGAGTTCTGTCCTGAACACATGGCCATGCTCATATTCAGTTATAGTCATAGCGCCACCTGCTGGCAACAGGAAGTGACATGTTTAACACTGTTATGGACTCCTAATAACATATAAAAAAGTGCCAGCAAGTGCGAAACATGCTAACAACATACTAGAAGCATGCTAAAACATGCTAGCAAACTCTTAGCTAAGTGCTAAAGCATGCTATTATTGCAATTAAATAGGAATTTGCTGTAACTCAGGCATGGAATGTCCAATCTGCCCCAAACTTCACACTTTTGATAAGCGTTCTGTCCTGAACACATCTACATGATAATATTCAGTTATAGTAATAGCGCCACCTACTGGCAACAGGAAGTGTCATGTTTAACACGTTGATGCCATTCTAGCAACATGTTAAAAATGCCATTGAGGTCTAAACATGCTAGAAACATGTTAAAACATGCTAGCAATACTTAGCTAAGTGCTAAAGCATGCTAATTCAATGAAACAGGATGTTGTTGTTACTCAAGAAGGCAATGTCCAATATGCGCCAAACTTCACACTTTTAATAAACGTTCTGTCCTGAACACATGACCATGCTCATATTCAGTTACAGTCATAGTGCCACCTGCTGGCAACAGGAAGTGACATGTTAAACACTGTTGTGGACATATAAAAACATATAAAAAAAGTGCCAGCAAGTGCTAAACATGCTAACAACATACTAGAAACATGCTAAAACATGCTAGCAAACACTTAGCTAAGTGCTAAAGCATGCTATTGCTGCAATTAAATAGGAATTTGCTGTAACACAGGCATGGAATGTCCAATCTGCCCCAAACTTCACACGTTTGATAAGAGTCATGGCCTGAACACATCTACATGAGAATATTCAGTTATAGTAATAGCGCCACCTGCTGTCAACAGGAAGTGACATGTTTAACACTGTTGTGGTCTCCTAATAACATATATAAAAGAGCCAGCAAGTGCTAAACAGGTTAGCAACATACTAGAAACATGCTAGCAAACACTTAGCTAAGTGATAAAGCATGCTATTACTGCAATTAAATAGGAATTTGCTGTAACTCAGGCATGGAACGTCCAATCTGCCCCAAACTTCACATGTTTGATAAGAATCATGGCCTGAACGCATACCTATGCTCAAATTCAGTTATAGTAATAGCGCCACCTACTGGCAACAGGAAGTGACATGTTTAACACGTTGATGCCGTTCTAGCAACATGTTAAAAATGCCATTGAGTTCTAAACATGCTAGAAACATATTAAAACATGCTAGCAATACTTAGCTAAGTGCTAAAGCATGCTAATTCAATGAAACAGGACTTTGTTGTTACTCAAGAAGGCAATGTACAATCTACCCCAAACGTCACACGTTTGATAAGAGTTATCTCTTGAACACATGTCCATGCTCATATTTAGTTATAGTCATAGCGCCACCTGCTGGCAACAGGAAGTGACGTTTAACACTGTTCTTGACTCCTAATAACATATAAAAAAATGCCAGTAGGTGCTAAACATCCTACCAACATACTAGAGACATGCTAAAACATAATAGCAAACACTTAGCTAAGTGCTAAAGAATGATATTACTGCAATTAAATATGAATTTGCTGTAACTCAGGCATGGAATGTCCAATCTGCCCCAAACTTCACACTTTTGATAAGCGTTCTGTCCTGAACACATGACCATGCTTATATTCAGTTACAGTCATAGCGCCACCTGCTGGCAACAGGAAGTGACATGTTTAACACTGTTGTGGACTCCTAATAACATATAAAAAAGTGCCAGCAAGTGTTAAACATGCTAACAACATACTAGAAACATGCTAAAACATGCTAGCAAACTCTTAGCCAAGTGCTAAAGCATGCTATTATTGCAATTAAATAGGAATTTGCTGTAACTCAGGCATGGAATGTCCAATCTGCCCCAAACTTCACACTTTTGATAAGAGTCATGGCCTGAACACATCTACATGAGAATGTTCAGTTATAGTAATAGCGCCACCAACTGGCAACAGGAAGTGACATGTTTAACACGTTGATGCCGTTCTAGCAACATGTTAAAACATGCTAACAATGCTTAGCTAAGTTCTAAAGAATGCTAATTCAATGAAACATGACTTTGTTGTTACTCAAGAAGGCAATGTCCAATTTGCACCAAACTTCACATGTTTGATAAGAGTTCTGTCCTGAACACACATCCATGCTCATATTCAGTTATAGTCATAACGCCACCTACTGGCAACAGAAACTGACATGGTTAACACAGTAATGCAGTACTAACCACATAATTATTGTGTACTAAGCATGCTAGAAACAGACTGAACATGCTAGCAACACTTAGCTGAGTCATGAAGCATGCTATTATCACCATTATACAAAACATTTTGTAACTGACTTTGACATACTCTTACTATATATACCTCCTTAAATGTACATTTCCCAACCATGCTCTGCCTTCCTAAAGCCACCGAGTGTTGATGGCACGGGTGCGAGGGCCCTTTCATCGCTGCTTGCAGCTTTAATTATTATTCTTCTTCTTCTTCTTCTTCTCCGCATTTAATTGCATTTTTGAGGGCCTAAACATGCTCGAAAACTCACGAAACTTTGCACACGCGTCAGAACTGGCGAAAATTTACATCTGATATAGGTTTCAGAATTGGACGGGGCAAAATGGCTCGATAGCGCCACCTATAAAAGTTCAACGGAGTGCGCCTCCCGCAACGTTCCACGTACGTGCACGAAATTCGGTACATACATGTAATGACCTAATACCTACAAAAAAGTCTCTTGGAGCATAGCCCTAAACACAACAGGAAGTCAGCCATTTTGAACTTCCTCTCAGATTTTTGTGCAGTTTTTGCCATTTTCAGGCCTCGTACTTTAACGAACTCCTCCTACAGTTTTAATCTGATCATCTTCAAATTTGGTGAGTGTAATCTTAAGGCCTTTGCGACGTTAAATTGCGAAGATCTTGAGTTTTCGTCAAAGGGCGGGTCCTCGGCGGCCTGACAAATTTCGATGTTTCGCCATGAAACAGGAAGTTGCTGTAACTCAGGCATGGAATGTCCAATCTGCCCCAAACTTCACACTTTTGATAAGCGTTCTGTCCTGAACACATGACCATGCTCATATTCAGTTACAGTCATAGCGCCACCTGCTGGCAACAGGAAGTGACATGTTTAACACTGATATGGACTCCTAATAACATATAAAAAAGTGCCAGCAAGTGCTAAACATGCTAACAACATAATAGAAGCATGCTAAAACATGCTAGCAAACTCTTAGCTAAGTGCTAAAGCATGCTATTATTGCAATTAAATAGGAATTTGCTGTAACTCAGGCATGGAATGTCCAATCTGCCCCAAACTTCACACTTTTGATAAGCGTTCTGTCCTGAACACATCTACATGAGAAAATTCAGTTATAGTAATAGCGCCACCTACTGGTAACAGGAAGTGACATGTTTAACACTCTTGTGGTCTCCTAATAACATATAAAAAAGAGCCAACAAGTGCTAAACAGGTTAGCAACATACTAGAAACATGCTAGCAAACACTTAGCTAAGTGCTAAAGCATGCTATTACTGCAATTAAATAGGAATTTGCTGTAACTCAGGCATGTAATGTCCAATCTGCCCCAAACTTCACACATTTGATAAGAATCATGGCCTGAACACATGTCTATGCTCAAATTCAGTTATAGTAATAGCACCACCTACTGGCAACAGGAAGTGACATGTTTAACACTTTGATGCCGTTCTAGCAACATGTTAAAAATGCCATTGAGTTCTATACATGCTAGAAACATGTTAAAACATGCTAGCAGTACTTAGCTAAGTGCTAAACCATGCTAATTCAATGAAACAGGACTTTGTTGTTACTCAAGAAGGCAATGTACAATCTACCCCAAACTTCACACGTTTGATAAGAGTTATCTCTTGAACACATGTCCATGCTCATATTTAGTTATAGTCATAGCGCCACCTGCTGGCAACAGGAAGTGACGTTTAACACTGTTCTTGACTCCTAATAACATATAAAAAAATGCAAGTAGGTGCTAAACATCCTACCAACATACTAGAGACTTGCTAAAACATACTAGCAAACACTTAGCTAAGTGCTAAAGAATGATATTACTGCAATTAAATATGAATTTGCTGTAACTCAGGCAAGGAATGTCCAATCTGCCCCAAACTTCACACTTTTGATAAGCGTTCTGTCCTGAACACATGATCATGCTTACAGTCATAGCGCCACCTGCTGGCAGCAGGAAGTGACATGTTTAACACTGTTATGGACTCCTAATAACATATAAAAAAGTGCCAGCAAGTGCTAAACATGCTAACAACATACTAGAAACATGCTAAAACATGCTAGCAAACTCTTAGCTAAGTGCTAAAGCATGCTATTATTGCAATTAAATAGGAATTTGCTGTAATTCAGGCATGGAATGTCCAATCTGCCCCAAACTTCACACATTTGATAAGAATCATGGCCTGAACACATGTCTATGCTCAAATTCAGTTATAGTAATAGCGCCACCTACTGGCAACAGGAAGTGACATGTTTAACACTTTTATGCCGTTCTAGCAACATGTTAAAAATGCCATTGAGTTCTAAACATGCTAGAAACATGTTAAAACATGCTAACAATGCTTAGCTAAGTGCTAAAGAATGTTAATTCAATGAAACATGACTTTGTTGTTACTCAAGAAGGCAATGTCCAATTTGCACCAAACTTCACACGTTTGATAAGAGTTCTGTCCTGAACACACATCCATGCTCATATTCAGTTATAGCCATAACGCCACCTACTGGCAACAGAAACTGACATGGTTAACACCGTAATGCAGTACTAACCACATAATTATTGTGTACTAAGCATGCTAGAAACAGACTAAACATGCTAGCAACACTTAGCTGAGTCATGAAGCATGCTATTATCACCATTATACAAAACATTTTGTAACTGACTTTGACATACTCTTACTATATATACCTCCTTAAATGTACATTTCCCAACCATGCTCTGTCTTCCTAAAGCCACCGAGTGTTGATGGCACGGGTGCGAGGGCCCTTTCATCGCTGCTTGCAGCTTTAATTATTATTATTATTCTTCTCCGCATTGAATTGCATTTTTGAGGGCCTAAACATGCGCGAAAACTCACGAAACTTTGCACACGCGTCAGAACTGGCGAAAATTTACATCTGATATAGGTTTCAGAATTGGACGGGGCAAAATGGCTCGATAGCGCCACCTATAAAAGTTCAACGGAGTGCGCCTCCCGCAACGTTCAACGTACGTGCACGAAATTCGGTACATACGTGTAATGACCTAATACCTACAAAAAAGTCTCTTGGAGCATAGCCCTAAACACAACAGGAAGTCAGCCATTTTGAACTTCCTCTCAGATTTTTGTGCAGTTTTTGCCATTTTCAGGCCTCGTACTTTAACGAACTCCTCCTACAGTTTTAATCTGATCATCTTCAAATTTGGTGAGTGTAATCTTAAGGCCTTTGCGACGTTAAATTGCGAAGATCTTGAGTTTTCGTCGAAGGGCGGGTCCTCGGCGGCCTTACAAATTCCGATGTTTCGCCATGAAACAGGAAGTTGCTGTAACTCAGGCATGGAATGTCCAATCTGCCCCAAACTTCACACGTTTGATAAGAGTTCTGTCCTGAACACATGGCCATGCTCATATTCAGTTATAGTCATAGCGCCACCTGCTGGCAACAGGAAGTGACATGTTTAACACTGTTATGGACTCCTAATAACATATAAAAAAGTGCCAGCAAGTGCTAAACATGCTAACAACATACTAGAAGCATGCTAAAACATGCTAGCAAACTCTTAGCTAAGTGCTAAAGCATGCTATTATTGCAATTAAATAGGAATTTGCTGTAACTCAGGCATGGAATGTCCAATCTGCCCCAAACTTCACACTTTTGATAAGCGTTCTGTCCTGAACACATCTACATGATAATATTCAGTTATAGTAATAGCGCCACCTACTGGCAACAGGAAGTGTCATGTTTAACACGTTGATGCCATTCTAGCAACATGTTAAAAATGCCATTGAGGTCTAAACATGCTAGAAACATGTTAAAACATGCTAGCTAATGTTAAAACATGCTAGCAATACTTAGCTAAGTGGTAAAGCATGCTAATTCAATGAAACAGGATGTTGTTGTTACTCAAGAAGGCAATGTCCAATATGCGCCAAACTTCACACTTTTAATAAACGTTCTGTCCTGAACACATGACCATGCTCATATTCAGTTACAGTCATAGTGCCACCTGCTGGCAACAGGAAGTGACATGTTAAACACTGTTGTGGACATATAAAAACATATAAAAAAAGTGCCAGCAAGTGCTAAACATGCTAACAACATACTAGAAACATGCTAAAACATGCTAGCAAACACTTAGCTAAGTGCTAAAGCATGCTATTGCTGCAATTAAATAGGAATTTGCTGTAACACAGGCATGGAATGTCCAATCTGCCCCAAACTTCACACGTTTGATAAGAGTCATGGCCTGAACACATCTACATGAGAATATTCAGTTATAGTAATAGCGCCACCTGCTGTCAACAGGAAGTGACATGTTTAACACTGTTGTGGTCTCCTAATAACATATATAAAAGAGCCAGCAAGTGCTAAACAGGTTAGCAACATACTAGAAACATGCTAGCAAACACTTAGCTAAGTGATAAAGCATGCTATTACTGCAATTAAATAGGAATTTGCTGTAACTCAGGCATGGAACGTCCAATCTGCCCCAAACTTCACATGTTTGATAAGAATCATGGCCTGAACGCATGCCTATGCTCAAATTCAGTTATAGTAATAGCGCCACCTACTGGCAACAGGAAGTGACATGTTTAACACGTTGATGCCGTTCTAGCAACATGTTAAAAATGCCATTGAGTTCTAAACATGCTAGAAACATATTAAAACATGCTAGCAATACTTAGCTAAGTGCTAAAGCATGCTAATTCAATGAAACAGGACTTTGTTGTTACTCAAGAAGGCAATGTACAATCTACCCCAAACGTCACACGTTTGATAAGAGTTATCTCTTGAACACATGTCCATGCTCATATTTAGTTATAGTCATAGCGCCACCTGCTGGCAACAGGAAGTGACGTTTAACACTGTTCTTGACTCCTAATAACATATAAAAAAATGCCAGTAGGTGCTAAACATCCTACCAACATACTAGAGACATGCTAAAACATAATAGCAAACACTTAGCTAAGTGCTAAAGAATGATATTACTGCAATTAAATATGAATTTGCTGTAACTCAGGCATGGAATGTCCAATCTGCCCCAAACTTCACACTTTTGATAAGCGTTCTGTCCTGAACACATGACCATGCTTATATTCAGTTACAGTCATAGCGCCACCTGCTGGCAACAGGAAGTGACATGTTTAACACTGTTGTGGACTCCTAATAACATATAAAACAGTGCCAGCAAGTGTTAAACATGCTAACAACATACTAGAAACATGCTAAAACATGCTAGCAAACTCTTAGCCAAGTGCTAAAGCATGCTATTATTGCAATTAAATAGGAATTTGCTGTAACTCAGGCATGGAATGTCCAATCTGCCCCAAACTTCACACTTTTGATAAGAGTCATGGCCTGAACACATCTACATGAGAATGTTCAGTTATAGTAATAGCGCCACCAACTGGCAACAGGAAGTGACATGTTTAACACGTTGATGCCGTTCTAGCAACATGTTAAAACATGCTAACAATGCTTAGCTAAGTTCTAAAGAATGCTAATTCAATGAAACATGACTTTGTTGTTACTCAAGAAGGCAATGTCCAATTTGCACCAAACTTCACATGTTTGATAAGAGTTCTGTCCTGAACACACATCCATGCTCATATTCAGTTATAGTCATAACGCCACCTACTGGCAACAGAAACTGACATGGTTAACACAGTAATGCAGTACTAACCACATAATTATTGTGTACTAAGCATGCTAGAAACAGACTGAACATGCTAGCAACACTTAGCTGAGTCATGAAGCATGCTATTATCACCATTATACAAAACATTTTGTAACTGACTTTGACATACTCTTACTATATATACCTCCTTAAATGTACATTTCCCAACCATGCTCTGCCTTCCTAAAGCCACCGAGTGTTGATGGCACGGGTGCGAGGGCCCTTTCATCGCTGCTTGCAGCTTTAATTATTATTATTATTATTATTCTCCGCATTGAATTGCATTTTTGAGGGCCTAAACATGCGCGAAAACTCACGAAACTTTGCACACGCGTCAGAACTGGCGAAAATTTACATCTGATATAGGTTTCAGAATTGGACGGGGCAAAATGGCTCGATAGCGCCACCTATAAAAGTTCAACGGAGTGCGCCTCCCACAACGTTCAACGTACGTGCACGAAATTCGGTACATACGTGTAATGACCTAATACCTACAAAAAAGTCTCTTGGAGCATAGCCCTAAACACAACAGGAAGTCAGCCATTTTGAACTTCCTCTCAGATTTTTGTGCAGTTTTTGCCATTTTCAGGCCTCGTACTTTAACGAACTCCTCCTACAGTTTTAATCTGATCATCTTCAAATTTGGTGAGTGTAATCTTAAGGCCTTTGCGACGTTAAATTGCGAAGATCTTGAGTTTTCGTCGAAGGGCGGGTCCTCGGCGGCCTTACAAATTTCGATGTTTCGCCATGAAACAGGAAGTTGCTGTAACTCAGGCATGGAATGTCCAATCTGCCCCAAACTTCACACGTTTGATAAGAGTTCTGTCCTGAACACATGGCCATGCTCATATTCAGTTATAGTCATAGCGCCACCTGCTGGCAACAGGAAGTGACATGTTTAACACTGTTATGGACTCCTAATAACATATAAAAAAGTGCCAGCAAGTGCTAAACATGCTAACAACATACTAGAAGCATGCTAAAACATGCTAGCAAACTCTTAGCTAAGTGCTAAAGCATGCTATTATTGCAATTAAATAGGAATTTGCTGTAACTCAGGCATGGAATGTCCAATCTGCCCCAAACTTCACACTTTTGATAAGCGTTCTGTCCTGAACACATCTACATGATAATATTCAGTTATAGTAATAGCGCCACCTACTGGCAACAGGAAGTGTCATGTTTAACACATTGATGCCATTCTAGCAACATGTTAAAAATGCCATTGAGGTCTAAACATGCTAGAAACATGTTAAAACATGCTAGCTAATGTTAAAACATGCTAGCAATACTTAGCTAAGTGGTAAAGCATGCTAATTCAATGAAACAGGATGTTGTTGTTACTCAAGAAGGCAATGTCCAATATGCGCCAAACTTCACACTTTTAATAAACGTTCTGTCCTGAACACATGACCATGCTCATATTCAGTTACAGTCATAGTGCCACCTGCTGGCAACAGGAAGTGACATGTTAAACACTGTTGTGGACATATAAAAACATATAAAAAAAGTGCCAGCAAGTGCTAAACATGCTAACAACATACTAGAAACATGCTAAAACATGCTAGCAAACACTTAGCTAAGTGCTAAAGCATGCTATTGCTGCAATTAAATAGGAATTTGCTGTAACACAGGCATGGAATGTCCAATCTGCCCCAAACTTCACACGTTTGATAAGAGTCATGGCCTGAACACATCTACATGAGAATATTCAGTTATAGTAATAGCGCCACCTGCTGTCAACAGGAAGTGACATGTTTAACACTGTTGTGGTCTCCTAATAACATATATAAAAGAGCCAGAAAGTGCTAAACAGGTTAGCAACATACTAGAAACATGCTAGCAAACACTTAGCTAAGTGCTAAAGCATGCTATTACTGCAATTAAATAGGAATTTGCTGTAACTCAGGCATGGAATGTCCAATCTGCCCCAAACTTCACATGTTTGATAAGAATCATGGCCTGAACACGTCTATGCTCAAATTCAGTTATAGTAATAGCGCCACCTACTGGCAACAGGAAGTGAAATGTTTAACACGTTGATGCCGTTCTAGCAACATGTTAAAAATGCCATTGAGTTCTAAACATGCTAGAAACATATTAAAACATGCTAGCAATACTTAGCTAAGTGCTAAAGCATGCTAATTCAATGAAACAGGACTTTGTTGTTACTCAAGAAGGCAATGTACAATCTACCCCAAACGTCACACGTTTGATAAGAGTTATCTCTTGAACACATGTCCATGCTCATATTTAGTTATAGTCATAGCGCCACCTGCTGGCAACAGGAAGTGACGTTTAACACTGTTCTTGACTCCTAATAACATATAAAAAAATGCCTACTGGCAACAGAAACTGACATGGTTAACACAGTAATGCAGTACTAACCACATAATTATTGTGTACTAAGCATGCTAG